>NW_020664587.1:12249557-12307485 GCF_002925995.2 Terrapene triunguis
TTTTTTTTTTTTAAGCGATAGGCAAAAAGTCAGTTAGTTACCAACAGAAATAAAATATAAGCCTGCAGTCTTAACTCTCAACACTATTAGACTGGGCAACAACTAGATTAAGCAGTTTTTCTCACTCCACTGGATATTGCAGTTCATAGTACACAGATTTCACCCTAGACATCTGGGCCAGTCCCCTCAGTGGGAGTCTTCAGAGTGTCCTTGTTGCTTGCAGTGTAGGTGGGTGAAGGAGAAAGGCCAAGCCTGGGCCCCTGTGTTCAGTTTTATACCCTGCTTGTAGAACACACGTCCAGGAATGTCTCAGGGCATTGCTGAGTCTCCAGGAAAGGTTGAGCAATTCCCTTGGTATGGCCTCATGCAAGTGAATCATTGAATTGTAGTGCCCTTGCTAGACAATGGTTGTTGATGGGTTGTTTGACACCCTGCCCGGGTGTTGGTTACTTTCCTTGCTGTTGCCTCTGGGGAGCTAATATCTGCTGATTCCCTAACTTACAGCATGTTTTAGTGACAACCATACTACACAATTCTCATAACTTCACATACATTAATGATATACATACAGACGTTCCCCAACTTACGCAAGCATTCTGTTCTGGAACTCTTTGTGTAAGTTGGGAACGTATCTCCGACAATTACATGCGCCAAAAAACAAAAAAACTTACGGAAAAAATTCCATATGTGGATTTCCGTAAGTCAGGTTTGTGTAACCCGGGGAATGTCTCTATATGGATAGAGAAATGACTTTCAGCAGATAACCTTTCCCCTGGTACCTTACAAGGCATGCTTTATATGTAATATCACAATTCTATACAGATGAGTATGGGGGGGTTACAGTGTGCTCCACCAAGGTACAGAATGTCACAGAGGTATGCCTAGAGTGCTCCTGAAATAAGTCTAAGCTACATGGAGGTGTTTTAATTCTTCAGCTCTTTGTCTCTTCTCTTCAAACTCAAATTTTCATGCTACCTCTTATTTCCAAGTGGTCTATTTCCATGCATGCCAACTGTCCATATTTAGGAAGAACATCACTACTTTTAATAAAATATTTACTACTTTCCCACTGTCCCGCCAAAAGGAAGCCCCTTTCCTCTTGCAATTTTTAAGCAGTGCTTCCCTAATCTTGGGTAATGGCAGGTCTGCACTTCTCGGCATTCACTTCCTTTCCCACTTCTACTAGCACCCCAATCTTTCATCTGCATCCCCCCCACTTTCTTTGTTACTGTTGTATGATGGAGTAATGCTGATGTCTGTAGGTTACATGCCTGGGGAGATACTTTGGAAGAGACATTTGAGCAATGTGCTATGGCCATGTTTGGCTACATGACGGATACAGAGACTGTTGAACCCTTGGATACTGTAGAAGTGGAGGCAGAAGGTAAGAAGGCAGTGGACCTATTGTATTAACTCGTTGAAAGAGAAGTGCATTGAAATTAAAAGGTCAGTACTACATCTAAGGAGCCAATCTCAGTTGGCTCCTTAGATGTAGTACTGGTACAGATTTATTAAATCCAGATTTATACACAGGTAATCTGAATCTTCTAGTACTTTATCAGGAAACTGCCCCTTTGATATGGACTAAAAGAATGTTTGGGAAGTTCTTGACCGGGCTCCCAGTTGAGTCACTTTCTCTCTCTGCTTCTATCCTGCAGGACATGACCTCCTTTCTCTTCTCTATAACTTCTTGAATGAGTGGCTGTATAAATTCAGTGCTGACCAGTTCTTCATACCCAGGGTAAGTCTCTTCCATCTTACAGGACAGGAATATTCCCTACCAACACCTGCCCTATGTACAGCAGTATCTGGGGCAATAAAGGTGGAACCAACAAACCACTTAGACCCACCAACACATAGGAGGATTGTAGACACAAGGATAGGGAGAGGCAAGGAATATACTCTTAGTTTAGCTGTTATAAATGCTAATGAATAGGTGCCATTCTACTGTAATAACTGTTCTATGTACATCTGAATTCTGAACACCAGTGTGTCTCTCTGAGGCTGCTCAAATGTTGGCTTTAGGTTCTGATGATGATGTGAATATTGGCTTTGTATGGGGGCATGTTCACTGGGAGTCTTCATCTGGTGGTATAAATCATTATGAGAAGTCCTCTTAATGGCAACTTTCCCCCCTGTTTCTTTTTTCCTTGCAGGAGGTGAAAGTGCTTTACATTGACCGAATGAGGTACAAAATAAGGTCCATTGGGTGAGTGATCAACACCATCTCATTATTCACTGGTTTTCAGAATTTTGCTTTTAAAGACTAGGAAGGAGTGTGGGGGCCTTGGGCAAGTCCCTCTATCTCTGTCTGTCTTGTATATAAAATTTAAGTATCTACCATGCTCTCTGTCACGAAGATTAACCAGCCAATGTTTGTAAAACTGTATAAATACTACTTACTATTCTGATGCATTTCAGCCAGTCACTATCAAAGACGTGGAAGCAGTCCGGAAATAAAAATAATCTGAGCCCAGAACTTCAGGGAATTACTTGATACAATGCAGGGACTGTAGGCAAATCAACGTCTCTCCACTTCCTTCTCCCTGTTTTGTCGGCCTTCTCTAGACTAGGATTTAAAGGTGTGATGTTAGATTGAGCTAGCTCGTCTAAGGGTACGTCTATACTTACCCCCTGGTTCGGCGGCAAGCAATCGATCTTCTGGGGTCAATTATTGCGTCTTGTCTAGACGCGATAAATCGATCCCGGAAGTGCTCGCCGTCGACGCCGGTAATCCTGCTCCGTGAGAGGAGTAGGCAGAGTTGACGGGGGAGCCTGCCTGCCGCGTGTGGACCCGTGGTAAGTACCTTTAAGTTCGAACTAAGATACTTCGACTTCAGCTACGTTATTCACGTGGCTGAAGTTGCATATCTTAGTTCGAACTGGGGGCTTAGTGTGGACCAGCCCTAAAAGTCTAATTGATACAAAGCAATTGTACTTCAGAACATGTTAACCTGATGGAGTTAAACCCTACGCTCCCCGCTAGGTTTTATCTTGACCAGTTTAAAATGTTTGAACTATAGCAGCCTTATTAAGACTAGGCTGTTAGCACATGGTTAGTTAATACATTTTCCTGGTGTGGATGTGGCCATAGTCTAGACAAGGCCATAGATGCCTAGTTTCACTCCCACTGGAGAATTTCTATAGCATTTACATTCTGATGGGGTTGTTGATTCGGTGGATTTATTGGAGGATTAGCTTTTCAGTTTTGTAGTTGACCATACACTGCCTGTATTGTACTTGCATGAGGAGACTTGGAAGGACCAGAATAACTTGAATCCTTTTTAATAGGAGGATTGTATAGGGAAACTGTGAAAGAGTGAATCTCTAATGCATAAGTGAAAGGAAAATGGGCTTTGTTCTCCTCTTCCTCTTATCTATTTTAAGTACTTCTCTGGGCTCCTTTATTTTTAGTGCCTCACAGGCTTTAACATATTTATCCTCACAAAACCCCTGTGAGGTGTGGAAGTGCTATCATCCCCATTTTACAGGTGAGGGAACTGAAACTGTGGGAGGCTAAGTGACTTGCCCAAGGTCACACAGGAATTCTGTAGTAGAGCCCCACCCCAGTTCTTTTATGTCATGGGTTGCTGCCTAACCACTGGCTCATGCTTCCTCTCTTCCATCCACATCTCTCCTAGCAACCCTGGCTTATGGGAGTGACTTTTCCAGCAATTAGTTGGAAAAGGCAAATTCCCCTCCATGGGGCACACAGACTCCATCAAGGGATGGTGTGCCATTCTCTCCCCTACAGTGGGAGTTGCATGTTTTAACTACTAGAGAGGGTGTAGTATGTTGTTCCCTGAATTACTTACCGTTTTTTGTTTTGTTTTGTTAATAGCTTGTAAAATTGTCCAAGAGGTTAGAGCCTGGAACAGGAGGCTTTTTATATATTTAAACAAGCATGGTACAAATAACTAGCATCTATGCTGGGATGGCTCAGCTCTCTATCCCCACACCACCTCAATTGTTCTGCTATGAGAGAACTACTGAGGAGAGTTAATCTGACGTTTACCATAAAGTGGATTTCCGCTAAGTGTCTCTCTTGCACTAGTGATTCCAGCAATGGTAGTTGCTGAATTAAACCAAAGCTTCATCAATCTCTTCATACTTATTTGTGGGTTTGTTTGTTTTTGTTTGTTCCCTAAGGTGGGGGGAAGAGTTCTCTTTACCCAAACACCCTCAGGTATGTAACAATTGCTCTGCGTCTTACAGTCTCATGGGTATGACAAAGGCTTTTCTCCCAAGTTATTAAGAGAGCCAGTTACAAACTTTTCTGTGTAATTAGATGTCAGTATTGCCTCTGATACCAAAGCCCTAGCTCACTAACGGCCATTTGTGAATGCAGCAATTAGCGCTCCTGAAACTGTTACGAGTCATCACCCAGACACTCCAGCTAGCAGCAGTGAGAAGTCAGTTGTCTTGTGGAGCCAGTGAAATGCAAACCAATCCAAAGTCAGGGGGCTTACACTGGCATTAGTTATTAGGGTGCTCTTTTGTAAATTCTCTAGAGAGTCTGTAATAAACTAATATAATCCTTCCTGTTCACCTCTCACATCACCCAAACTGTGGTGTTCTGTTGTGGCTAGGAGATGGGAGTTCATGCTATGCAGGAAGTAACTTTGTTCTGCTACTTTCCCATCAGTCACTGACCTAGACCAGTTACTACATGGTGATGTCCCAACCTTTGCACTCATAACAAATGTAGCACAGCTGTGCTTCTGGGGAAGGAGATAGATAGATAGATAGATAGATAGATATATTTATTTTTAAACTAAGCGGTTTTCAAACTTTTTAGGCTTTGTACCCCTTTCGAAATAATGTAGTATACTGCATGCCCCCATCTGACATAGGTGGGGGAGGGTGTGTGGTATCATGTGCCCCTCCCCAATTTCTTCCTTCCATTTAGCAACAGCTTCTAGAAGTTTTTTTTTCACGGAGGTCAGTCAGCGGGTGGAGGTGGCACTCCCTCCTTGAGCTGCCTGGCATCGCTGGCCCAAGCCACCTGGTGTCGCCGCTCACTCCCGAACGTTCTTCCACACACCCCTAGGGGGCACCCCCCCACACACACAGTTTGAAAATCTCTGTACTAAATAAAATGTGTCTGCCATTACAGGATTTTTCTTATGTACCCCCTGACGAGAACTCACGTACCCCTAGGGGTACACATACCCCAGTTTGAAAACTACTGTAAACTGAATAGCCATTCCCAGGAAGTCTGTGAATATTCATGTATTGCTGTGATTCATGCAGAGCCACTGCTGGGGCTCATGGTCTACGCACTCTAATTTCCTGTGCCTATTCCCTCCAGGGTACTGAGGTCAAGGCAATAACTTATTCAGCAATGCAGATCTATGAAGAAGAGACTCCAGAAGTGTTTGTCATCATTGATATATAAAACAAGAAGAGAACTGCTGAAAGGAGTGAATGCTTGTCAGTGCTGGCAAAGGTCCCACACAGACTCTGTCATCTGTCTGGAAATAATGGAAAAAATTTGCTATAAATGTATTGTAATACTTGGAGCCAATAAGATGCTCCATCAGCTGGGAGGAGGAACCACAGGGAATAGCCACCTATGATTTTACTCTGAGGATGGTGAACCAGGCTGGGAACTGCATATCTAGAAAGGAGAGCTAGGTTTCTCTGGTGAGAAGAAAGGGATTTGTAGGGAGTCTCTCGGTAGCGCTAATACTTTATATTGATTTTTAAAGGCCAGCATTGGTACTGGGTTATTTTTGAATGTAGGTGTGGGAAATCAAAAGGGGGTTATTTTATTTTTATTAGCCAAAATATATATTTTATTGAGATAGCAGGAGGGGGAGAAGACTAGATTGTAATAGATCTGCACACTTTTGCCTTCTTTTAGAGAAACTACCTCTCCTCTGTTTTGTGCTGCTATGATATAGATTTTAATTTGCTCATTCCAAAGTGGCATCTCTGTTTCACTTTATTTAAAGCCTCTGAGGGTATGTCTACACAACAAAGTAAAACCCACGGCTGGGCTGTGCCAGCCGACTCAGGCTCTGGGTGCGGGGCTGTTTCACTGCTGTGTAGACTTTCAGGCTGGCGCCCAGGCTCTGGGACCCTCCTGCCTCACAGGGTCCTAGAGCTTGGGCCCCAGCCCAAGCCTGGAAGTCTACACAGCAGTGAAACAGCCCCACAAGCCTGAGTTGGCTGGCATGGGTCAGCCACAACTGTCTAGTTGGGGTGTAGACATACCCTGAGATCTCTGCTGCTAGTCTGGTCTAATGAATGACTTTTAACATGGTAAATCCTTTTCGACATGTCTGTGTTAAAATGAAAAGATGCCACTAGGTGGTGCTGGATCTCTATAGAATACTGGTGTAATGAAGCATGTGTCCATGTGAGTGTGTAGTTCAGTACTAATGTTTCCTTGTGCCCTTCCCACAAGTAGAGGCTGCATTCAGCATTTCTGGTGTAGAAGGGAGCCTATTAGGATCTGCATGTCCCAGAATAATTAGATTTTGGAATACGAAGGGCACTTCTCTCCTGTTCCAGTGATAGCAGTCAATAAACTGGCTGCTTCTTCTTACAAGACCGTAGAAACAGTACAGAACGTTCCTCCACCGTCGGACAATGCAGGAGGCAAACTCTGACTACACACACTTCTCTGCAGGAAAGGTGTTCAAACTTCACCTTTCTTCATTGTGCTACACAGTTCTG
Source organism: Terrapene triunguis (assembly GCF_002925995.2). NCBI lineage: Eukaryota > Metazoa > Chordata > Testudines > Emydidae > Terrapene > Terrapene triunguis. The sequence continues at coordinate 12,256,242 of NW_020664587.1, forward strand.
AGCCCTTGCATGTAAACAGTGTGGAAGGTTCCTTGGCATTTCTTTAAATGCCAAGATATATTTTGGGTTGGCCTTTACCAGCAAGGGATGGTTGTGGGTATGGTAGTGGGGAGGAGAAAAAGAATAACTACAGCTTGTGGAGTTTTTTTTATTTGCAGCAACTCTGCCAGAGCTGTGTGAAAGGAGCTTTAGGGCAAACTAGAATTGGGACCTATATCTTTCACAGTAGTATACAAATTAACTGTGCGAGTGATGGTCCTTTGCTGTTTGAACATTACTGCATATAGGGATCCATACGAGACAATTAGCTTTTTTTTTTTTTTTTTTTTTAATGACCGCTTACGAGCTCTCCTTTATCAGCATAAGGGCTGGGACCTTTGAAAAGGGAAGGAGCAAATCACAGACTGGTATCAGTAACATCTCTTCTGCAGCTGTCTCTAAGTTTGGCTCAGTATAGCACATTCAGAACTAGGGTAACCCGACAGCAAGTGTGAAAAATTGGGACTGGGGTTGGCGGTAATAGTTGCCTATATAAGACAAAGCCCCAACCATCGGGACTGTCCCTATAAAATTGGGACATTGTCACCCTAACGAACCAAACTGCCCACTACCTCAAAAAGGAAGCGTCTATCGTACTATAACTAGGAAAGGTTAATATTGTGTTCAGTACCCTTCCATTCTTCCATTGTATTTTGAGAAAACAATTACAAAGTGTAGAAAGGGCTGCCCACTTTAAGCAGCTTTCTTTTAAAATGTTTCACTTAAGACTGACTTAAAGGGAGGAATGGGTTTTCTTACAATCATGTTACTGTGCCATGTGTCCATTTAAAAATCTCTTCAGTTTAGTTGTATGTATAGTGCAAAATAAAGTTGACCTAATTGTGCAGGTGTTATAACAATCTGAGAGCAGCATCTCCTGGAGGTAAGACAGAGTGGTAGGGTTAGTTTTGTAGGTGGAGTAGGGAAAATACCACCACCAATTTCCTTCCCTCTCTCTCCAGTTGACCCTCTGCAACTGTTACATGTGGGCAATGACATATTGGCTAAACTACCCCTCTCTCAGGCTGTTGCAAGATGTACAGTTGTGTTGGCTGTCTGCTGCCCTTCACCCCAGAGCTGGCTGCAGCGGGGTGATGTCCTGTTTGTCTGGGAGGGGTGGAGGGGGTAAACGCATGCGAGCCTGACAACTAGTTGAACTGATGATCATGAATGAGGTGGGTGTGTAAGACAGAGTACAGTGGGGGGGAGGGAAGGGGAAACTAGCCTGGGCTGTGAGGGAATCTGGACACTGCTAGGCCAATGCTGGCTGGTGGGGTGGAGCCAGAGAGCGGGTTGGTCGGGAGGGTTTATAGCGTAAGAGTGGAACCAAAAGACACACCTGTCTGAAGGCCAAGGCGTGAACAGGGACAATCTCCCGCCCAAGCCAGCCCCTGTCCCTCCCTCGTGGCAACTCATCACCCCATTGGGCAAAAATGGTCCGCCGATTTGTTCAGCCAGTAGCAGCGTGGCGTTGACACGGGGCCAGCGGGAAGCTCTGTGAAGCTTTGTTTACTCCACAGAGCTGTTTGAGTGCCGGGTCAGGTCCCGCCCACTCAAGGCATCTCATCAGGAAGGAGTTCTATTGGACCAAGTGGCTGTCAATCAGTCAGATTAATCTAGTTAGCCCAACTTCCCATTGGCTGTCAGGTGGCTGTATTCAGCCAATGGTGCTTCAAGTTGGGATTCTGTCACGAGAGCAACCTCGGGCGGGTCAGGTTCAGTTCCCGTTGGCGCGTGAAGGAGTTTCAGGTGGGGCTGGCTGTGGCATGTGGGGTCGATTTTTGGCATGAGGGGGGTAGCGTGGTCCCGAAAGCTAAAGGGGCAGCAGCAGTGAAGCGTGAGCGGAAGGCCCTGTAGGGGAGGTTGGGGGCCCCTCCTGAGGGGATAGAGGAGGCAGGGTGGCAAGGGCTGGCCTGTGATGGGGCTAGAGGTGAGAATGAGGGAGGTGGGGGTGAGGCCAGTGCTGCTGGAACAATTTTTAGTGTGTGTGGTGGTGGGATGGGGTTGGGGTGTGTGGGGTTGGGGTGGAAAGTGCTGACCTCATTGCTGCATATGTGGCTCCTCTGCAGATGAAGGGCTTGTGCTTGTGGGTGAAATTTGACATTTGTTTTATCTTTTTAATATTATAGGACCATCTTTTCCCCCATTTATATTTCACTCATAATGCCATATTTATTAAAATACATTTGAAAGGAATTCAAATATGTATACAGTACAATATAGCAATAATTTTTAAAAAAAATCTTTTGTCAGTGTATTATCTGTAAAGAATTGAAAGCTATGAAAAGTCACTATTTTAAAATAAAAGTAGTTGATTTTATTAATGACAAATGACTACACATGTTTCATTTTGTTAGATACATATTTACATCTACAAGCTGGTAGTTAAAAATGTGAGTAAACTTTTTAAAAATAGTTTAGATGCAAAAGGAATGCTCTATTTGGGGGGGGGGGGGAGGGAATAGAAGTTTCCTGCTCAGACTAGAGAAAGCATAATGTGTCTACAAACATAAATAGGTGTCTCACTTTTTTTATTTTGGGGCATACTTTTAATTGTATTCCATATTTATTTTTAAATATATCCATTACCTTTTGGGAAGGCTGCATATTTGAAAAGAGCATGGTTCATGCATTTACAGATACTATAGATTTGATTAATAGATTTCAGCTTGTGCAGAATGCTTCTGTCTACTTTCTCATACACTTGTTTTAATGTAACTCCATACTCCTCACAGATACTACTAGATCATCTGTTTCAGTGCATAATGGGGGAAAAAATGTCCTCTGAGGCCCCACTCATCCATGAAGTAACTCCATCTACTTACTGCAATGAAATTACCCCATTGACTAATTTTGGATCCTGATTTCAAAGCCTTCTACTGATTTACTCTGAACCTCACATGCTTTATCTTTCTCTCCCCTTTATTCACTTATCTTAGCACTGGTCTCCTCTGCCCCTCCATAAAATCTAGCCACTTTGGTATTTGATGATACAGTTTTTTAAAAATATGCATACATGTGGTCTATATTGCACTATGCATTGGTAGCATAGGAGCAGCTGCACCCTTGCTGAACAATGGATAAGAAATTTGCTAATGTAGGTAAGAACCACATTTGCAGCTCCTTGGGTTCAGAACAGCCTTATGTGTCTTTTCACCTCAACTTCAGATATTTTCAAGTCTCTTCTGGAAGTGTAACATACTCTGAAAACACTTTTACAGTTAAATGAAAGTTACAAAGAAATTATTTTTAATTTTAACAGGTATCAACAATGGAGAAAAAGATACTATATAAAATTGTTATTGTAGTAATGGGAAAAAATGCTTTGCTTTTAGGAGGTGTGACACTTGCTGGGTAAAACTTTGGACTTTGGTAGGTAAGAAACAAACCAATTTATATTTTAAATACTTGTTTAAAGTATGTAGGCCTTAATGAATGGACATCCCAAAAACAAGTTTAAATTCTACGTGCACTCGTATTCTAAGGGCTTGCCTATGCTACAGGTTATGTGGGTATAACTTATGTTGCTCAGGGGTGTGAATAAGCCCTCCTACCCCAAGAGTGGTGTAAGTTACACTGACTTAAGTGCCAGTGTGGACAGTGCTATGTTGGTGGGAGCAGCTCTCCCCTGTTGGCATAGTGTCTTCACCAGATGCGCTACAGTGGCGCAGCTGCAGCACTTCTAGTGTAGACTAGCTCTTAGACTGTCTGAAGGCCTGTTCAGCCCCTGTTGAAACTTAGCAATCTCATATCTATTGCAGCTGGAGGCTGAGAATAGTCATGCCCCATGGGGCAATTCACTGCCTGATGATAACCACAGCACAAATAGGCTCTGGCTACACTCCATCTCTGTCCTGACATTTCCTACACTCGGGGCTATAAGGAAATAGTGGCAGAGCTGTTCTGGGGCAGGCAGGGTGTAATTCTCTAAAGGCTATTTCTGCCAGGTTTGCTGTCACTGGAGCAGTGTGAAGGGGGCTGGGATACAGGAGAGAATCAGGCCCATTATTGCTACTTAGTCTATAGCCTCTTATTTCAAAGCTTGTTCAAGAACCTTTTGTTTACCTTTAATAACTCATGAAAGTCATTTGTTCTCCTGCAGTTATGTTGGGAGAAAAGAGAAAACTAGAAACTGGGTATGGGAGAGAGCTGTGGCTTCTCTTCATAAGGCTGACATTCTCCACTCATGAGCCCCCCCCATTTGCCACTGCCAGTGTTTTTTTTGCATTTCCCTTTTGAAGTGTTGTAGCAGTGAGCACTAAGAATTCCGTGTTTCTAGGATCTAAAGGTTTTGCTGAGTCCACATGATTGAGCATTCTACAAAGATGGTTCTTAAGGATGAAAAAGACAGATCCAGGAACAGGGAAAGTTGCCTTTCACGCAGCTCAGCAACGTAGACTAGGGGCTCAATTCTGTACTGCCATTCACCTTGTGTAGTCAAATCAAATTCTTGAAGTATGATCTGTATTTGTTTACAAAAATTTTAAAATTTAATTGTATTTTAAACTTGTATGTTTTAGCCCTCAGTCTCACTTGTCACTATACTTAATATACTGTGTTTTTTGTTACACTGAACACAGTAAAGACTTCCAAATATGCATGAAGGATTTGTCATAAGCCCAGTTGAAAATAGGACTTGTGTTCCTAAATTGTAGGTGCCTGAAAATCTCCCCTATCATGCCTAACCAATCCCCTTTAGCAGTTTAATGCAAGTCCTGAACACTTTGTTTTAAAAATAAATAAATAAATAAACCCTTTGTAAAGATTGCACTTCTAATATTCTTATTTCAAAGCAACTCTGTTTATAGGTAGTCTAAATTAAAAACCCTCAGTAGTGTGAATCATGTTGTTCATTTGAGGATGCAAACTCATTCCATCCAAATGTATCTGTTCTGTTCAGTAACCTACTCTATATAGATATTCTTTAAAATGCTTTTTCTTGTAACTAGTAAAGGGTAGCATTTGAGAAAATGCTACTCTAATAAACAGATTAGTCAGAGTCTAATTAGTTGTAAGTTTTATTACAAGTATCAAATGTAAATTTTTCATAAGTGTACATAGGTTAAATACAGTATTTACAGAAAATATGTATTATGTTAACTACTGGCTTTAGTAAGTGTTTTCATAGTAACTGATTCAGTAGTTCTTTGATGCAGCTGGCAGAACATTAAACCTATGAAGAAATACCTTTAGATTATTGGAATATCTTAGAACAAAGTTGTTTAACAAAGGCTTTGAAATAAAGGAAGGAAAATGGTTCACGCTTTCATTCAAACAGGAACTTTGAGGTGGTCTTTGGTTTACCATAAAATAAGTCATGTTAATAGCTCTCTAGATATTCAGTTGTTTCTGGCCAATTTTCAGGGATCTTTACATTGTAGCAAAAAAATGTAGTTGGAAAGAAGTTCCTATGGACACAAAGGAATGTCCGAAACTATGTGCACATTAGATTGTAGGCCTTATTTTGCTCCCATACAGCATTGTTAAAAAGGATCTATTAATTAAGTAGATCATTGTCTCAACTGGCAAGACATAGTAAGTCAGCGATGAGATGAGCAGTAGTAGATTTCACTCCAAATACAACTATCTAGGATTTGGTTTCACTTTTTCTTCAGTCTCATCTGTGCTATCATCATTAACTTGTTGGATAACAAATTTATCAGGTTCATCCTCCACCATCTCTACATCTGATCTGTGCTCTTCATCCAGGTGCCACCCAGAAATGTTGTCTCCTAGAGAGATAGTAAGAGGATGTTCTGCGTCTAAGTCATCACGAATGCTGTCAATACCTGCTTCAACTAGACATTCCTTACATAGTCTGTAGCGCCTTGTTCCTTGTTGAACCACATGTCCTGTTAGGTCAGTGACATGATTCTTACATTTTCTGCAGATTAGTTTGCCAGCTTGATGTATCTATAGAGATTTAAAATGGAAAATATCAGCTTTCATCTAAAGAAGGATTAATAGAATGTTTTTTTTCTTTGAGAAAACATCTACAGTAATATTTTTATAAACCGAGAAATGCATTAGATCACCCTAAAACTAAGTAAAGGGGATTATAAGCATGAGACTTCTAGAGCAAGAACCAACACATCTGTACTGATTTATTTAATAAAGTCTCTAGTACAAGTACACTGGATCATCATCTTTGATTAATTTTCATCTTGTAGTTTCTTAGAGTCTTATACTTTATTAGTTGTGTATCTGCTTATCATAAGGGGAAAACTTTTTTTCTACCCCGAGGTGTTTATGCAACAAAAGGCACAACTAGGACAGAATGCACTGCTTCTGTGGTACACCTCTACCCCGATATAATGCAACCCGATATAACACTAATTCGGATATAACGCAATAAAGCAGTGCTCTGGGGGGGCGGGGCTGTGCACTCCAGTGGATCAAAGCAAGTTCGATATTATGTGGTTTCACCTATAACGCGGTAAGTTTTTTTTGTTTGTTTTTTTTTGGCTCCCCGAGGACAGCGTTGTATCAAGGTAGAGGTGTACAACCATCTTCTTATTTAAACTGGAAACCAAGTTACTAACTGGTTCCAGGTATTCACATAGGCATGGTGTATCTGTGCACCAAGACAAATAAAGATGGGATACTTTAAAAAAGAAATAGAAATGCCACACTATTATTTCAGCACTTCAAACCTGATTTTCCAACTCTTCAGTAGCAAAAAAAAACCCAGCTTTTAATCTGCTACCAATTTGTGGCTACTTTGTTCTCCAACACAACTCAATCTCAGTCATTTGAAGACCATTTTTTCTAAACTGTACCTGTTGTGCTTTTTATTATGGCCCTTTCTTTTAAATACTGCTTAAGGTTTTTTTTAGAAAATGCTATGTTATAGTGTTAGTTGTTTCGAAATCCTATTACTTTACATGTAAAAGGCACTTGTCTTCACTGAAGAAGAAGTTTTGAGACCAAAGTCCTATTTGTGCACATAACAGGTGCAGCACATAGAGCTACAATGCAAGTTTCTTTTCACTGTTCCAGAAGACCTCCTCCAGCTTAACATTTAGGGACAAGAGAGAGAAGTTCAGGCTCTATGGTCTCTTTACCCCAAAAGCCATGGTTACGCTACCACCAAAGGTGCTAATTTTAATGGTAAATTTGATGGTTAGTGTTGTGATGTAGACACTTGTCCAGTTCCTAACTGAGACAAGTGAGACTGCTAAATTATTTTATACAGGCCACTGAAGAGCAGTAAGATGAGTGACTCTCTGAGGCTGGTTCTGGGTAACAAACTGCTGTTGCCAACATAAATTTCATTTTTTGAGAAAACCAGTCTTTAGGCAAATGACATACTGTTTGGAAATGGCTACGTAGGTGCTCTAATCTTGTGAACTTTTTCCCACATGCCTCACACGGATAGGGTCGTTCCCCTGTGTGACATCGAAGATGCCGCTTCATGTCTGCTCTCCGTTTCACTGTATGGGTGCAGAAGGGGCACTTGAATCTCATCTTAAGTAGATCTGTTACAGAGAAAATCCTATTTGTTAGGTAAACATCAATAGTCTCTTCCCTAGACACAAATTTGTTGAAGCAAAGTTAGCTTTTCCTATAATCTGTCACTTGAGAGAAAAGAACCCAAACCACAACTGCAACCCTCCTCCTCTCCCACTGCATAATTTTTCCAACTTAGTAAAAAGTCAAATACTTGGTGAACTGATTTAGATAGTGGATTCTGTCCTAGACAGACTGACCCTAAACTAGGTTATTTACATCCATACAGAAGGTGTCTTAACATGCATAAGTTTTCAGATGCTTACATATTGGATTCTTGCTTCAGGTAATGTTTTAGAAACCAGATGAATATTTGTTTAATTTAAAATAAAGACATCATTCCAAGACTCAAGGTGCCTTCATGTAATGTACACAAAAAATACAATTAGATCTCAGCAGCATTAAAATAAATTCTACAAAATTCTGCCAGCCACCTATTCTGTTCCTCAAGAAAGCATATTCTAAGCCTTTCCAAAAATCCTCTTAACCAGAGGTCTTTTGCAGTATATCCAGAAAGGCATCAAATTCAGACTATTTTGGACCAAGGGTGGGGAAGCAAGTTAAGTCTGAGCCCTCACAGAGACCACATTTCTTCTCTTTTATAATGGGGGGGGGGAGAGGGGGAAGGGAAGGTGTAGCCAAAGCACCTTTGATGACCACAGCAGTTGCAGTATGGCATGGAGAGAGAGAGGCAATCCCTTAGGTAGTAAGTAGGCTGCTACCAGTTAGAGCTGACCGAATTTTATTCATAGGAGTAGTTTGTCAAAAAATGTAGTTTGTCAACCTGAAATTATTCACATATTTGACATGAATTCACCAAATAGTTCCTGGGGGTGGGAGGAAAGATAACTATCATAACTTTTACCCCAGTGGCAAGAGCACTTGTGAGATGTGGGAGACTCACATTCAATCCCTCTCTGCCTTACATGGAGAGGGGATCTGCCTGACATTCAAGACAGAAGCAGCTAAATGGCTAATGTGGTGCTTCTCACTTGGAGTAATGGTAATCCATGCCAATTCAGGAAAAGGCTAAACCCAAGACTACAGTCTGGTTCTTACTTGTGATGGTGCACCATGCTACTACTAAACTATACTAAGCAGTTTTCTACATTTCCTTTAGGCACAGCTGTGACTCAGATCGAAGCAGATTTAAGTCTGTCACAGCGCTCTTACAGCCACAGCGGTTAATATGGACTTTTAGTCATAAGGACCCTATTGTTTTTTAAACCAACTTGTTTTGTTTCCCCTTTAATCTGTGAATATTTTCAGTATTGTACACATGAATATACAGAACTCTTCTCTTCCCTCTCCCATTGGGTACTCCTTATTTTACTAATGTTTAAGACATTTCCTGCAGTGTAACTCACTGAGGAACACTTCTGAACCTTCAACGGTTTCAGTAGCTTTTGCCATCAGAATTATTGAAAAGCAAATGATTGTGAATTGCAAAATTTCTTAAATATATGCAATATGAATGAATATAGACTTCAAATGTTTAATAGTAAGTATTTCATGTGGATCATCAATAATGCAATTCTAGCTTAGTGCAAATTGCTGTTAATTTCTTTGGTCACACTGATTGCTTTCTTATACTGTACTTAATATCTCTACCATTGATTGCATACAGTAAACCTCCTTGAACCCAATCCTGCAAACACTTATGCACCTGAACAGTATCACTGAAGTGAATAAGATTACTCATGTGCAAGTATATGAAGGATCTAGGTCTAATAACTTAAATGCACAAGCTATTACTGTAGCACCTAGTGGTACCGAGGTTGGGACTCCATTGTGCTATAGGTACATTAGCATGAAAGACTGCAAGCTCTTTGGAGCAGGAACTATCTAAATAAACAAGACAGAAAGCCAGGGAGGAAGAGGGGAAGGACAAAGAGATGAAGTAACTTACCTGAGGTGTCACAGCAGATCAGTGGTAGAACCAGGAGTAGAAACTAGAGCTCAGATCCTCAGCCTGGTGTAAAATGTCTCATAGCTCCATGGAAGTCACACCAGCTGAGGATCTAGCTCAAGTTTTCCGGCTCAGAGTCTAGATGTCCACCCACTAGGCTATATTGCTTCTCTCTCCTTATTCCTTAGGGGTTATACTGAATTAAGAAAGTGTAATGAAGCTTAAAGTTTGGGCATATACACATGATTGTGTCTTTCCAAGGTTTTGCAGACACCCAGGATCTTTTCCAAGAGAACCCTGAGAAAAGTCTGAAGACAAACACCTTATAAAATATCTTCTCTTACCTTCATTCCAACCACCCATTACACCTAGAATCGTGGGCACAGAGGTATACAGTTCATCTGCTTTTAAATCCATATACACAGGGGAAGTTCTTGAAAGTTCTTGTTCCAGCTGAGCAACAGACCATTTCTTTGGTATCACCTTTGATTCTTGATCACATCGGTACCCAGTATGAGCAGTGTTGTTCTCCGTATCAAACTGAATTTGCTCTTTGGATTGAGAAATGGGGTTAGTCTCTGAAGCACTGCAACTTCCACTGGCCTCATCAGGTTTGTTTGATTTATATTTCAGAAAGGCATGGGACTGTGACAGTCCTAGACGCCTTTGGCGCTTTTTCACCGACCCAAGCTTTTGGCCTCTTTTGGATAACTGTGTTTCTTGCAGTTGGACATTCATTTGTGAAGATGAGTGGTTCCTGTTATTGGTCCAGGCATTTTCATTCACCATGCCTGCCTTTTGATCTGGAATTAAGTGAGAACTGATGGGGTTGCTTTTAACTTTTCTTCTTGATCTATAAAAAGGTGGGCAGTCAAATCTACTGTTGACTCTTTTGGCTGAGAGGGTGAAGTAGTGATCCTTCTCTTTTTCATTAATCTCCAGTGAGGATTTAATGAAGGTCTTACATACACTAAGAATATCTGTCATTTGCAGATAACTAGCAGCTGACATTACTTCAATCACATTTTGACCAGTCAGAGAGAGTTTTCCTGAATATACAAAGTCCAGAATAACTGTGAAGGTATCAGGAGAGAAGACGTCAAACGTAGCTGTGGTTGGCTGACTAGTCTCTTTTGAGCTTTGGGAAAGGAGCATTTTGAAATAACCACTACTGGCAAACAGCACATTTCTGTGTGCTTTGAAGACTTTCCCCTCAACTAGGATACTGCAGTCACAGAATAAGTCTTGCTGGCGCTGCTCATTGAGTTGCTGAAGGAGATGAAATTGATGGGAAGAAATCTCCATTCCAAAAAGAAGGTAAACAGGAAGCGTTGCTCTACAATAAAGAATAATGACAATCTTGACATGCTACATAGACACCAAAGTTGCTGGACAATTTCAAAAACATTTTTCTTTAATAAAAGGATACAATGAGACTATATAGTCTTTTTTTCCCCCCAAAGGCTCAGCCCGCATTAGCATAAGGGAGAGAGAAGCGAGACTATTTTGAGAGAGCAGATGAGACGCCTCAGTTGGATGCTCCGGCTCAGCGCATTTCTATCCTAAAACGGAGCAAAACTCAGTGAAAACTTTCAAAAACCCGTGACAGATTCAGCAAGGGGGAAAGAAGAACCCTCCTTGTAACAGCTGTAGGGGTTACGGTTCACTAGCGTTCCTGCCTGAGATGAGGGCACCGAGACGAGAAATCCCAGCTCACGGCAGGCGCTGCCGCCCGATCAGAGCATCCGTGCCCGGGAGCGGGCCAGCGCCAGGCGCCTTGGGACCGGGCTGCCCCATCCCCGGCGCGCCAGCGCCGCTGTCCGCAGCCTCCCGGGTGCGGCTCCGCCCGGGACCTGCCGCCCGCCGCGGCCCGAGCAGCCCCTGCCTGGCCTCCAGCGTCCTGCGCTTTACACGCGTGTCTCCGTCCCCCTTCGCAGCGGCCTCGCCGCCTCTCCCGCCCCGCACTCGCCGCCGCGCTCCCGCTCCCCACCAGCCCTTTGTTGCCAGTCCCGGCCCGTTCCAGCAGCGCCCGGGCTACAAATGGCGCCCGCTTGGGTCTCCCTGCGAGCGCGGCTCGCTCGGGGCTGAAGCTCGGCTCCGGAGAGCGCCTGGGGCTGGGAGCGCCCGCCTGGCCGCCCGCTTCGGGTCCGCAGAGCCAGCCGCTGTCCGGGCTGGGGCCAGTTCAGCGCCCAGCGCCCAGCCCGCCCGGCTGCGGAGCCGCCACTTACCGGCTGCTGCTGCTGTCTGGCCGGGGAGGAGCTGGAGGTGGGTGCGGGATTCCCCGGGCTCTTGGTCACTTGAACGCAATTTTGCGGGTCCCGCACGCAAAAGGCCGAACGCGACAGAAACAAAAGGGATTTGCTGACGTGGGCGTTGGTCAGAGAGGCCCGAGGTCTGGGGACACAATTAAAGGGGCAACGCACCGATTGCAGCCGGCACACAGCCCAGCAACGTCCTCGGTTGGCTCAGGTTGAGCTCACCTGGCTCTGCGCTGTTTCCCTCTCCCCGCACCCGCAATCTCCCCAAGAAGCCTAGTTCACTGTTCCCCGCAATAAACTGAGCCCGGTCATTGTTTAACAGTGTGAACGTTTCAAATATCCAGGGGTGTCGTGGGTTGGGAGAGTGTACGGGTCGAATACAGGTTTCTCTAGTTCTCATTTTTGTAAAGGAGGAAGCCTTGCATTCAACCAGGGGCATGTGAAACCAGTACCAGAACTAAAGCGGAAGTAGGAGGTCGCTTCTCCCTTTTCCTCCCAAAAGCATTTAGCTGCAGCCTTAATTGTCAAGTCAAGCCATTGGTGTGGGGTGTCCCCTATCCATCAGCTAACAAGATCGTGGCGGAAGGCTGCGGTCAACCCCCTTTCAGTATTTGCATTTTTAGTACAACAAGATGGATCGAGACGGACGTTATACGGTTTGTGTCTTTGTCCTCCCACTCCCTTACAGCGTTCTTCGTGGCTCATAAAGGGCTCCCTGCCCCATCTTGTCCCCAGTTAAAAAAACAACAACACAAAAACAGTGATGTAAGAATAAGCCTTCTTACTTTGTATTTCATGTGTCACTATTTGCATAGAAAAAGATAGTGCTAGTTTGATTTTGGGTATTTCTTTTCTTAAAAAAAAACAATACTGGAAACAGTTCTTAGACATATAATATGGTATAAAAGCCTCTACTTATTAGCATAACAATTAGTTCTGGCATAAGTATGGACAATTGACATGCATGCACTGTATAAAATAATGACCTAAAAAGTCTTAATGGAAATACAGGGGGAGGGAAGAGAGTGTATTGAAACACAATTTAGTAGATGAGATTTGGAAGTTTCAGGTTCACAGCTGTACACTTCTTGCTAGAATTATAAAAAGATCATTTTCATTCTGTCCATAATTTTGGTTTAGCAAATGGGTACTCAGATCATGTGGCCCTTCTTTTGTAGTGTTCCAGTAGTAGAAGTAGTTCTCTGCCCATCTTCCTTGATCATTCCTGAGATATTCTATATACATTAAGAAATTGACACCTGATTTCCTTTTTAATGCTTCATCTCAGCTGGAATCCCTATAATCTGTTATAGTTTGTTTGAAAAGTATTTAAGTACTGTACTGACAACTGTCTTTTAGATCATTTGTTTATAAACAATGAAAGACACACAAAATAAACTATTTGGGCACTCGATGTATAATTTACATTTCTTTTTAAAATGGTCAAATCACACATCTGCCTCCTACTGTATGTAGAACAAAATCATGCAATGTGTTATTGTTGTCTGACCCCAGTAGTCCACTGAAGCCAAATGGTTTTAGTTACCTTATTTTGTTGTACCCCAATTTAGTCATCAAACTCATTACACATATTAAATAAACCCCACAGTCCATCACTTAACTTCTCTGATGCTTATTTGTGGCCTTGTCTGGATTAGGAGAAAAAGATACCCCCACCCCCCCGAATTAAGTTAGCTTAATTGAGCGAGTTTAAACCAATTGAAAACCCCACTTAATACCAACATAGATACAGTCTGACACCTTTATAGTGATTTTTTGCAGGTCAAGATAGAGCCTAAATATTAAAACCTATATTCATATTATGCTGAAAGGGGTTAATGGCTACCCGTGGAGGAGTCTTGGGTCCATAGACCATCTCAGACCTCCCTGACCCTAATGGGTGTGCCAAGCATTTTCAAGCTCAAAAGGAAGATGGGACAATCAAGCCCCTTTAGGTCGTAAGAATAGCTACAGGATTTGGGGCTAATTTGTATAGAGTGCTAACCCTGGTTGCAAATGCAGGATCTAGGTGAGGATATCAGCTGCAGGTAATGTGTGTTGGAGACAAAAAGCCAGATGGGACAAGGAGTTGCAAGTATGACCCTGAATGGAAGCAGAGGGACATGGTTTCTTGGGGACAGTACTCACTGGAATGGCAGACTTGGGGATTTCTGAGAACAGAAACTGCCTGCTGTGGTTTGTTAGTGTGTTCAGGGAAACAAGACATAGTGTAATATTGTTTTGCAAAAAAAGTACATAAAGGCTTGTATCTGACTCATATCACCAATTTCTGATCCTAAAACAACTCTGCAAGTCCCTGAATTTTGGCTAACTGCTCAGTGCAAAGGGAAAACAGTATTAAGTGGGGTTTTCAATAGAGTTAAGATAGCTTGACTGAGCTAACTTGATTGAAAAAGCACCTTTTTCTCCTAGTCTGGAAAAGGCCTCTCTTTCAGTGAACTTATATAGCAGGTATAATAGATAATGTTTTCACCCCTCAGCTCATTGTAGAAGAGAAGGAATAATAATATAATAATATGCAGCTTCTGGGCAGCTGATGCATTCAAAATAACTTTGCTGAACATTCCTCTTATCCTTAGTATGTAAGGAATTCAGCATATCACTATATTCAGTTAGTGTCAGGGTTTGTTTTTTTGCAACTCATCTTTAAAAGTCAATTTAAGTAAGTTACCCTTTGTGGAACTATTAATCTGATTGGAATCAAAGGATGTTAGTTACATAACAATTCCTGAAACACTCTGTTGAAAGGTTGTGTAAGTCCAAAGTATGTTCATTACTTAGAATGATGACAGTTTCTTGTTGATAAGAAAAATCAAGAACAAACATCTCTTCTGAGGCTAGGTGAAAACAATTATTATGAAGGCTCTATTCTGCATTTGCTTTCTAACATATTTTGTAAGTGGTGTCCTGGAAACAATGAAGCTGAGATCTTCATACTAGAAGATCTTCAGATGTTGAGACTGTTATAGATTTAACATCCAGCCTGCTTGTGAGCCATAGCTACTGTACACATAGTTCAAATAGCATGATCCTGCTCACTCCAAATTAGTACTCCTGTGTGACCGTGGTTGCGATCATGCCAAGAAAGGAGAGAGAGATGTGGAGAAATAGGGAGACAGAGGAAAATAGGAATTAGCATACTCTCACCAATAGATAATCTGTTGTGACGGGGCAAGGCCAGATGGCTATAGAAAAGTAGTGGGAGACAGATATATTAGCCCCAGGTTAAACAAATCCCTGGTACCAGGATAAGTAAATGGCAGCTGCGCCAGGTCAATTAAGACACCTGGGGCCAATTAAGAGCTTTCCAGAAGGCAGGGAGGATGCTAGATTGATTGGGACACCTGAAGCCAATCAGGGGCTGGCTGAAACTCAGTTAAAAGCCTCCCAGTTAGTCAGGTGGGCGTGCATGCCAGGAGCTGTGGGAGGAGGTTGTGCCGTTGGAGAGACTGAGCTGTGTGGGCACACACGCGCATGCACACACCCCGAGGTAAGGGTGAAGTAGAGCTTGAGGAAGTGGAGGCTGCTGTGGGGAAATAGCCCAGGGAATTGTACGTGTCCTGTTCCTAAAAGGTCAGCTACCGTAGCTGATACTATTAGGGTCCCTGGGCTGGAGCCTGGAGTAGAGGATGGGCCCAGGCTCCCCCCCTGATTAATCACCAGACTGGGAGACAACAGAGACTGTGCAAGGGAGGATAGCTTCTCCTCACCTCCCTTGCTGGTTTATGATGAAAATGGCTCAGTAGACTGTGACCCCCCCCCCCCCCTCTCTCTCTCTCTCTCTAAGTGGAGGGTCACAGTGAGCCTCTGAGGCTAGCGAAATCCGTCAGGAAACGCAGGACCTATGGAGACAAGGACAGAGCTTTGTCACACCGTCTAGTCACTCAAAGTGAGCAGCATCACCAAATGCTTCAGAGGATGGAGCAAGAAACCCTGTAGTGAACAATTATGAAATAAAATGCTCAAAGCTGAAGCTTCTTCCTAACTAATCATTTAGCAATTGGGGCATGCCCTGAAACATGGTAGGTGTGTCTAGCCTTTATAAAAAGTGATAGGATATATAGAGGACAATGGGATGTGTGTGAGAAAACAGTAGGTTTGTAGTCTTACCATTGGTCTTACTTACAATTTTTTCCACTGAGAATTATGTGGAAAATGTCCATTAACCTACTAAATCACCATTCATTGCATTGATTTCTATATGTCTCACTCTTTAAGTAGGATACACTTTTAAGAAGTTAGAGGGAGGCTCACTGTCTCTAGTTCCTCCTGTGGTTGGTGTTCATGTTCCCCCAATCTTTTCTTCAAATTCTAGGGCACGGACAAGTGATTTGGCTGCTGAGATAGGAAAGACAGAATTTTAGTGACAGACTTGGCTATGGACTGTATGTGCAGGGAGAAAGATGGTGGAAAAAAATCAAAGGTGACCTGGAGATTGCAAATTAGGTGACAGGAAGAATTGAGGTATTGCTCAGGAATGGAGATGGGGTGGAAAAAAGGTTTAGAATTCAGTTTTGGCAATGAAGTTTGAAAGGAGTGCAGGCCACCTACAATGAAATGCCAGTGAGTGATGAGAGATTGAACAGAGGAAGACAAGTCTATTTCTCCACACTAGAACAGAGTAATCCGCATACAGAAGAATAGATGAGGTCTCCCAATGACAAGATGTAGGTGAAAAAGAAGAGGGGGCTCAGGACAAAGCCATGGGGGTCCTCCATAGAGGGCAGTGGGGGGAAGGAAGAGGATCTGCTGAAACAGATGCTGAAGGATTGGTCAAAAAGTAGGGAAAAAAACCAGGGAAGGATGGTATTATGAAAACCAGTGGAGGATAGAATGTCCATGAGAAGGAAGCGATTAACAGTATCAAAAGGGAGCGGAAAAGATCAAGTTGAAACAGTGTCCTGGAGAATTGCTCAGGATGAGGTCAATGGAGACTTTGGTGAAAGCAGTTTGAGTGAAGAGGACAGACACCCAATTGGAGTGGGTGTAGGAGTTAGTAGTAGGGAGCCAGCTGCAGTCCTGGCAGTCTCCTAGTAACCTACTAGACACAGCTGATCCTGACAAGGGCTGCCTGATTGATAGAACTTCTTGACTGATGGAGGGGCAGACTTACCTATTGTTTAACCACTGGCTGCTCAATGCATTCCCTGCCTGCAGTGCTTCCTGTACCTGCTCCTGCCTCACCTGCTCTTGTGCCCAGTTCAGCCCCTACCCTTATTCATCCTGGACACCTGTGGTTCTGACCTCTGGCTTCGCTTCCTGACCAAGTCTCCAGCTCACCCCTTGGCTCTGGCATTTGGCATCTGATCCCTGGTTCTGACCCTCTGCTTTCAACTCTGCACCCACATGTCCCATGGCCCCAATTCTTGACTCCAGCTCCACTTTGCTCTAAACTCCAGACTAGCTTCCCCCAGGGCTCTGACTACTAGGCCTGACCCCCCCCCCCCATGTCCCAGCTGTGTCCGTGAGAGTGTGAGAAGCCCAAAAGAGAGATCAAAGACTGGGCTCAGCTGTGAGGTTGAACTCCATTAGGGCCTCCCTCTTCCTGACAGAGGTAATGGACACCTTGCAGAGGTTGTAGACTATGATCATGGCCATGCAGGCACAGATCTTGCTACCTGGGGCCCAGGTGCCTTGTGAACCAAAGATTGCCGCTGGTGACCGCATTAATTTTTGAAGCTTCCTGAGTCAATGCTGGCTCCTGGTCATGCTATGACCCCTGTCATTTCCCATTGACCAGGTACGAGTGGGGCTTATCACCCTGTTAATCAGGGAGGCCCTGGCTTGGGCATCCTCCCCCTCTGGGAGACTTCCAGCACCCTGCTGAAGCAACTTGAGGAATTTATCCAAGCCCTGGTGATTGTTTTCGATGACCTGTATTGTCCCTGCTCTTCCAAAAGCGTGCTTCAGAACCTACGCCAGGTCAATAGGCCAGTCACCAGGTTTGCTGTGGAATTCTGGCGCTTAGTGGCCAATGCTAGATGGAAGACAGCATTCCACACTTAATATGGACATTTTGAGTACTCAGATATGCCATTTGGGCTGTGTAACACTCTCGCTACATTTCAGCATTTTGTGAACAAAGTTTTCTGGGACATGCTGGTTCGATTTTTGTTCTCTTCTCCAAAAACCAGAAGCTACATGAGCAACACATTTGCCTTGTCCTTGTCAGACTTCACCAGAATGACTTCTATGCCAAACTGAAGAAATGTGAATTTGACAAGGACACTAACAAGTTCCTCAGTTACATAATTTCTCCAGGGGGCCTAACAATGGACCCATGGAAAGTGTCTGCCATCACTATGTGGAATGCCCCAAAAGGATGTCAAGGAAGTTTAGCAATTTCTTGGATTTGCCAATTTTTGTTGGCACTTCATGAAAGGCTTCTCCCAGCTAGCGTCAATGGTAACTGCACTCCTCCAAAAACGGTTTGGTTTTGTCTGGTTGGCAGAGAGATGACCAGCCTTCAATCAGCTAAATAAAGGTTTCACTTCAGCTCCTGTTCTTGTGTGTTCAGACTCTGCCAAACCTTTTACTGTGGAAGCAGATACCTCAAACTTTGCAATCAGGGCTGTACTTTTGCAAAATGCAGGCCCACATAACCGACTCCATCCTTGTGTATATCCTTCCTGTAAACTAACCACTGCTGAGAAAACTATGGTATCTGGAACAATTTGCTGCTCACAATCAAAACCGCATTCGAAGAATGGAGATATCTTTTTGGAGAGGGGTTGGTACCCAGTCCAGGTCCTTACTCTAAGTTCTTTGAATGGCCCATAATCTTAATCAATGGCAGATCCGTTGGCCACTTTTCTTTACCAGATTTGATTTCCTCATTACCTACCACCCTGGGTCACAAAATGGGAAAGCAGATGCCCTTTCCCGCAAGGACGAATATGCCGAACTGAACACTGCTTCCTGAGCCACTGTGCAACCATCAGCTAATTTTATGGAACCACAGCCTAGGATTTGCTGTCCCTTATTCAGACACTACTCCCAAAAGACCAGTAAGTGGCCAAAATCTGTCAGAGGCTTGATACCTCTGACACCCTGCTCAACTCAGGTTTCCATTTGCACGATGGTCTACTGTATCATGCGAAGTGCTTTTACATTCCAGGTCAACCCAGACTTGAAGTATCGAGAATTTGCCAGGATATACCAGTGGCTGGCCATTTTGGCTTCCATAAGTCTCCGAACTTGGTGGTATGAAGTTTCTGATGGCCGGGGTGAATCGTGATGTTGGGGGAGGGGGGGAGCCAGCTCCTTCAACCTGTGCTTTCCGAGCAAGTGCCCACATGCTAAACTGCTTGTTCTACTCTTGCTTCTGCCCACCCCACCTCAGCCCTGGTGTGTGGTCTTGTTGAACTTCATTGTAGAACAATCTCGCTCTCAAGGTTACACCATCATCCTGGTTGTAGTTGATCTTTTCACTAAGATGGCACACTTTCTTTTCACTCTCTCCACCACTGAGGAAACAGCCTCCCTTTTCCTAAACCATGTTTTTCATCTCCACAGATGAAATAGAATAGTGTCTGATCAGGGTCCACAATTCACTTGCCAGTTCTAGTGCAAACTCTAAACTCCTGGAATTGAACTCTTCATCTACTCAGCCTACCACCTGCAGACCAACAGGCAGATGGAGCAGGTAAATCAAATCCTCAAGCAATACTGTTGATGTTTCCTTAACGACCGCCAAGAAGACTGGGTCACTTTCCTGCCATATGCCAAATTCGTTGTAACTCCATCTGTATCTCCATCAAACAGTCAATTTTATACCCATTAGTTTTCACCCTCATCTCAATCTAGTCACTCCTGCAGACTCAAGTTCCCGCTGCAACAGATCTCATTATCCACTTTCACCAAGTTCTCCAGGAACTTACAAAGCATCTGGAAGCTGCCAAGGAAACACAAATGTCATGCTAACCAAAGCCACCAAGTTGCACCAATACTTACTGTGTGGAAATCAAATCTGTCCGCTAAAATCTCAAATCCTCCTGCCCATATGCCAAATTAGACTGTCAATACGTGGGTCTATTCAAGATTGCTGAACAAATCAACTGGATAGCATGCCGAAGCCAGCTGCCCAAATCTCTGAAAGTCCACCCAGTTTTTCACATGACCCCCTGAAACCTTACACAGAAAATCTTTTCCCTGGCTGCTCCACTCCACTACCCTCTCCCATGGAGGTTCAGGGTCAGGCTGAATACAAAGTCTGAGAAATCCTGGATTCTAAGCGAATCTGAGGTTGACTTCACTACCTGGTGGAGTGGGAAGATTATGGCCACAAAGAACAATCTTGGGAACCAGAAGGGACTGTCCATGCTCTGGAGCTCATACTCCTGGTGAAAGGCGAGTAGCCAGAAAGACCAGGCCCTCAGACCCTTGGAAAGCACCTTGGGTGGGGGAAGTACTGTCAGGGAGCCAGTTTCAGCAGGGACAGTCTCCTACCACCACACTGGACACAGCTGATCCTCACAGACTACCTAATTGATGGAGGGGTGGAGCTAATTACTATTTAACCCAGCAACAGCCAGAGCCTGCTGACGGCTCAGCACATTCCCTAACTGCAGCTGCACTTGGTCCTGTGCCTGCTCTCTTCCATCCTTGACAAGTCTGGGTCCGCTTCCTGACCAAGTCTCCGGCTCACCCATTGGCTCTGCCCTTGCCTCTTCCCCCTACATGTCCCGTGGCCCGGAGTCTTGACTCCAACTTGGCTCCATTCTAACCTCCAGGCCTGGCTACCCCCATAGCTCTGACCATTAGGCACGACCACCCACGTCCCAGTCATGTCCTTGACAGGAGAGGAAGTTAATTCAACAATTATGAGCAGCCTTCTCAAGGTGTTTAGCGGTGCAGGAAGTCAGCTGACTATCTGTGGTCTGGCAGAGTACCAAGAAGAGAGTATTACAATCAATTAATTTTTTTTTTTTTTTTCCCCTGGGCATAAAGAGAGGGGACTTCTGGAGAAGAGTTGTATGACATTCCTACTTAACATGCAAAGAAAGTGATTAGAAGCAAAAGGTTTTCATGAGAGGAGATGTTTAAAAAAATTAGGACCATTTACATTTAGAAAAGGAACAGAGGGAACATGATAAAGTATGTAAAATGATGAATGATAAAGAATGTCAGGCACTTCTATATACCCTGTTTTGCAGTACAAAAATATGTGAACAATAAATCAAATTAAAGGCAAGTATAAAACTGATACTTTAAAATACAAAACATGTTTACCTGTTGAAATCACTGCCTCAAGATAGTCTCATAGCTTAATAAAATTTTCAAAATGGATTAAACATGACTAATAAAAACATCTGGTTACATTAGCTAGGATAAATGTATAAAACTGTAGAAACCATTGTGCATCAGGACATAGCCAGCCACTAACTGCTTAGTGTTGGGAAGAAATTTCCCTCATGTGAGAGCAGGTTGTTCCATAACTGTCAATTACAGGGGTTTTGTACCTTCTTCTGAAGCATCTGCTAGTGACCACTCTTGGAGATAGGATATTTATCTGACTCCGACCAGCATTTCTATGCTCTAAAAAGAAAAACCCCACATACCCAATAGACCAGTGGCTTTCAAACTTTTTTTCTGGCGACCCAGTTGAAGAAAATTGTTGATGCCCATGACCCAACAGAGCTGGGGATGAGGGGCTCAGGGTTGGGGCAGGGGTGCGGGAGGGGGTCAGGGCTCTGGGGTGGGGCTGAGGGCTTGGGGTGCAGGAAGGGGCTCCAGGTTTGGGGGGGCTCAGGGCTGGGGCAGGGGATTGGGGCATGTGGTTACCTCAGGCGGCTCCTGGTCAGTGATAGCGCTAAGGCAGGCTTCCTGCCTATCCTGGTACTGCGGACTGCACTGCGCCTCAGAAGCGGCCAGCAGCAGGTCAGGCTCCTAGGCAGAGGCGCGCAAGCGGCTCCGCGTGGCTCTCGCCTGCAGGCACCACCCCTCCCCCCAGCTCCCATTGGCCAGGCCGGTGCTCAGGGCAGAGCCACGTGGCCCCCCTGCCTATAAGCTGGACCTGCTCCTGCCTGCTTCCGGGGCGCAGCGTCAAAACAGGTAGGGACTTTTAACGGCCAGGTCGGCGGTGCTGAATAGAGCCACTGCGACCCCGTACTGGGTTGCGACCTGCAGTTTGAAAACCATTGCAATAGGCTACACACTAGATGTCGTCATCCTCAGCAGATGTTGCCAAGATTCTATGCGTGATCCTAAAGCCCTCTTCCCCCTCACCTGCTGTGATCGCTCAATAGTCTGGCACAGTGGAATTTATTACTACCTGGAATTTATTGTGGCTGACTACTGATTGAATAGGCATTTTCCCCTCTTACCTGTAAATCAGGTTTCTGTTAGCAAATTACTAAATGAACTGCTCTCTGAAGCTATTCAGTCTCTTTATACACATTCCTTTGTTAGGTCTGAAAGTTAGTTCAGGTTGGTCATAGAATGTTTTACGAAGTTTTAATTGTAGTGTATTATGAGTTCTGGCAGAAATGGAAGAACTCTGCTTGGATTTCTTGCCTCTGCCAGCCACTACAGGAGTTTTGTCAAGGTGAAACACTTCGAGAGTTTTCTGTGCAGTTTCAGAGCAAACCCATTGTGCAAATTTCTGCGTGAAAATGAACATAAAATTTGACAGGTGATAGCAGGGGGAAATCTGGAATAATTAAAATCTGCTATTGGAGCCCCTAAGCAATCTCCTTTCACTTCCCTGTTTTATCAGAGCCCACCTCTGGTCATCCCATTCTGCCATATGAAAAAGAATGGACAAGACTTTCTCTGCAGACAGTTAACACTGTTTCTGAGGCAGACAAAGGTAAACGAGGGTATTCCTCTCTCTAGAAAATGAGCATGGTACTTCTGGACTGCTCTCAGCTTCTGCCAGTGTAGAAATTTAGGACCCAGACTATGATCTCCAGCAAGGCATTGCCCAGGTTTTCATTTAACATTCCTGCTAGCCATCAACATCCCAAAAAGAAAATGCTGCTCTCTCAGGTAATACAGATATTAAATTAAGATTATGCATCTTTACATAAGTGGATTTCAAGTAGTGCTTTTTAAAGATGTAAATGGGGAGAGAGGTTACAATCGTACACTTTTGTAATGTTGCTGTAGTTAATCCAGATGTCAGGCAAGCATGCTTATTGACCTAGTGCAAAGAGATAAAACCTGCAATTTACTATCCAAGAAAAATTCAGACCAGGAAGATTTATGGAAAACAGAAATTTAGGGCATAATCCTGCACCCATTGAAATAAAGGATAACACCAGTAATTTCCATGAGAACAGGATGAAGCTTTTAATAATTATGTCCAATTATCTTTAAATTATCCAACTCCAAATTATTTCTGTCCAAGATGAGATTGTAGAAAAGCACACTAGTAGCATGCATGTGTTTTGTTTCATGTTTGCAGTGCTGGTTAACTCACTATATCAGAGAGTAAAAGTGGCTTATTTTGTCCCAGCAGCATTCTCTGGTTGGCATTAATGACCTCTTGTATTCTAATTGTAGACAAAGTAACCAATTGTATGTATGGTTTTCAGTGTATACTGTTCACTGAGATAGCTTAGAAAAAGAAGATTACAAGGTTCTCCTGGTGACAATGACTTTGGGAACAGTAAGTACGTGGGGACCCTTTTACCTTAAACTCACCAGTTCAAATTCAGTACAGATCACTATGGACCAAAATATTCAGTGGCTTAGATTAAAATGAGTTGGTATTAGTTCAGTTTCTAATTACCAGGTGTACAGGTTAGTTAGCTGTGACACCATTGTTGATAATGTAATGAGGGGACAAGGAAGGAACTAGCATGAAGGCTAAAACAACCCTTTTCACCCCCTGAAGGTGTTTCCTTTACAGTAGTTTTGGGAAGCCTGAACTGCCACTGATTGTGCTGTACCTGTTCTAATAACTAACAAATCTGAGTCATGGTGAGTGAGGTAATATCTTTTATTGGACAAATTTCTGTTGGTGAGAGCGACAAGTTTTTGAGCAACACAGAGCTCTTCTTCAGGTCAGAGCTCTATGTGGCTTGAAAGATTGTCTCTCTCACCAACATAAGTTGGTCCAATAAAATATTACTTCACCCACCTTGTCTCTCTAAATATCCTGGGACTGACACAGCTACAACTACACTACATACAATTCTCAGTCATGTCAGTTTGGCACTTTTGAGAAGTACAAAAATTCATTATTTAAAAAAATTGCTTTCCTTCGGTAGTTAACAAAAGACTGAGTGGATTTTGATGGGAAGAATGAGTATTCCCGATTTTCAGAGTGAATAAGACATTTAGCAGTATCAATGAATGATTTCTCTCAGACATCACTTGATCTGTGATGCATTGACTAGAAGATATATCCATTTGTTTATTTTCTGGGGAAATTTTCCTGAATGAATGGTCTGCTACTGTTTTTTTTTTTTTTTCTTAGAAGACGTTTTACAAAAAAGTGCTTTTCCAGATATGTGCTATCACATCTAAAACATTTTATATACAATATTTCTGAAAACTTTTCCTGGCTTCTCTAAACTTGATATCAAGAAATTATTAAATTCCATGGAAGGGCACCCTTATTTCTGGATTTTAAAGAATATTTTGTTTGTTCTATACTGGGCTACCTTTTATATTTAGCTATCACCAGGTGATACTGGATATAAACTCCACTCTCCCCCACCCCCGCCACCTATAAAAGTTTTAAAATAGGGTAATTTTACAGTGAAATGTGAAATTTTAAAGTGTTTTTACCCCCACACACACAATGAAAAAGGTTTGGGAAGGGAACCACTGTCTGCTATAAAGTTATCGTAGTAGTTCAGTTTCATTGTTCATCCATGATTCCATCTCAGGATGGATTCTTTCTAATGAAGCAAAATATTGATACTTTGAGTAACAAAATTCAAAATGGACTCAATGGCATGTCCATAAATGCATGCAAGTTTAGACAAGTTCATAAGAAGCCAATATAGTAGATCTTTGTATATTAACAGGCTGGTTGGGGGCTAATGGTCAAGACACTGGAAGTCAATGTAAGAGGGGAGATTTACTAATTCTCAGTTCACTCACAACTACCTAATATTTGGCTTGACTTCCTGTTCTTCTGCTTCATCTTCACTATCATCAACCTGTTGGATGACCAAGTCAGTAGACCCATCCTCCACAATCTCCACATCAGATCTGTTGTCTTCACTGTAGTGCCACCTGGAATCTTTATCCCCTTCTTGTGGAAATTCAAGCTGTGGTTCAGCCTCCAAGTCAATACGAATGCTGTCTATGCCAGCTTCAGCCAGACACTCATTACAGAGTCTGTAACGTCTTGTCCCCTCTTGGACCACTTGCCCTGTTAGCTCAGTCACATGGCGCTTACACTTTCTGCAGATTGGCTTACAGGCCTGATGAATCTGTGAAAATTGAAATGGATAAAAGCTGATATTTTCCTCCAAAAGAGTAGGATAGCCAAACAATTTTTTGTTTTGTGAAGAGGCAGTCAGATATCATTTGACAACTTTGTGCTTCACAGGTTTATAAAGAAATAAATTAATTTAGGCTGATTTAAACAAACCTACTGCGCAGCCCAAAAGATTTCACAGGGGAGCTGAAAACCCTATGTCGTGATCTCAACAGTACAGAGCACTTGCCTTTTTTGAAAAGTTCTGTCTCAGTTTAAAGTTTTTATAATTCTGTCCTCAAGGACAGGCCTGGTTGGGAAATTAAACTTTTAATGTTAAAAAAGATTGAGTAACTTAAAAATAATAGGCAGCCATACTACATTATACTCCAAGACATACACTTGCACACACATTAAATGAAACCATGCAGTCTGTGTCTAAAATACATACTGTTCGAAAATGGCTACTTAGGTGGTCTAGCCTGCTAAATCTTTTTCCACATGCCTCACATGGATAAGGTCGTTCTCCTGTATGGCAACGAAGGTGGCGCTTTAGGTCTGCTTTTCGCTTCACCACATGAGTGCAGAATGGGCACTTGAATCTCATCCTGGGCAGATCATCTGTTACAAAACAATCCTATTAAATATCTGAAAAAGTCATAACAGGTCCAATAATGTGACAAATTCTAAAAGATACTTTTTCTAATTTATAAATTATGTTGACTATGAAAATCAGTAGAACTGCATGTTGTTTTCATTCTGAAAGAGTGAATTAACATCACAAATCTTTCAAAGTCAACCCTTCAGTTCCACAGGATGTCATCGTTTTTTCATGTTAAATATATAGCAGTGGAATAAAAGAAAAGGACTTGACAATTGGCTATACTAAAATGGATAGGTCAATATCCTTTATTTTTATTCTTAACTTGCAGGATGAAACTAGGGAGTCACTGAAGTTTATTTTGAAGGGTTAGTGTTTATAAGCCAGCCTGGACAAACACTTTGATTATAGTAACAATAGTTTGATAAGATAGCTATTTCAGCCATTCAAAATTACTACCTTTGTAACGTTAGTGTCTGAAAGATTAGCGTTTCTACTAGTTATACTGTACAGCTCCACTGCCAGCAGATCAAGGCAGAAGAACTGAGGCGTAAATATACAATGTTGTTTCATGCCTCAAAAATAAAATAAGTTGAAATGCCAAAGCAGTAACTAACAAAAAATGTCAGGGAGTTAACCTAAAAATTGGGGGAGGAATTAACAATGGCAAACTACATAGCACTTTCATAATGGTTTTCACCACTAAATAAACATTATCCCCCATTACAGATAAACCGCTTTAGGCCCCAATCCTTCAAAAAGATCTTTTTTTATACTGAATTAACTGTAAGCATGTGGATAGTCCTATTGACTTCAGTATTTACAGGATTGGGACCTAAATGGTTTGCCCAAGATCATACAGCAAGTCAGCAGGACATCTGGAAATAGAACACAGGTATCTTTTCTCCTATTGCTATGCCCTTCCACCACATTATAAAGTTGTCATCACCATGACCTTCCTCTCTTCCTTCACAGGCTATTTTAAAAACAAACAAACAAAAAAAAATGATGGGGGCAGGGGGAATGTTCCTTGACTGGTGATGTGCAATTAACAGTAAAATAGTTTTGAGGAACAAGATTCCCTACTATTGGCATAGATCTTGCTGGGCATGAGTAAACTTGCATATAGCTTGATTTGAGTGCAAGGTTAAACTGTAAACAAGGGTGTGACAAGCTATGTGCTGGAGATGGTGTTTTTGGGCTAGTTGCGATAAGTGGGAATATGCTGAACTGATAAGCTTGAAATGTAAGTCAGGTGAGGACATAAGCGATTGGTCTTTACACAATCTGCAATATGATTGGTCCTTACTCGATCTGTACACTGTGTAAACCAATTAGATTCAAGAAGCATAAATGTTAATAGCTAGGAAACTGTGTACTGTGTGACACGACATAGAATCGTGGTATAATCCTGTACCTAAAACCCCTGCGTCTGGGCCTGGCTAGCGTGGGCATAGAGCTGTTACATCCTAATAAAGTAACTTGAGTGACCAGCTAGAGTCAAACTGAGTTTTTGGATCCCAGAAAACTGGATGAAGTTTTCTTCTAGAATTGGATGAGTTGTTCTGGATAAGTCAAGTGGAAGAGGTCTCAGAAGGAATCCCAACACCTACTTCTGCTCTGTTGCACGAATCTTAGGAACAAAGAAGCCAGTGCCTTCCCAGAATGTGAAACAGGATAAAATAAACTGCATTCTGATGTCCTTCACTTCCACAGGAATCTTTGGTTGGTAAATCTTAAGTGATCATATATCTGATCTCTAGTGTTTGGTTGTCTGCTACTTAAAACTTGAATTTTGTAAAGATATATATTCTCTGGAAGACTTTACCTGTATTGCCCAATAGTTGGCAGAACATTATAATTATTGTGCATTACTAATTGTGACCAAAGGAAGAGGTGATAAAGCAAAAACTCACAAGAGAGTCCAATTATTAGAGTATAATTTCAAAAGATATTTTGGGAACATGGACACAGGAGAAGTTTTAATCAACAGAATTAAATTTTAAAAATGAAATAAAATCCCAGAAAGTTTGAGACCTGAAAAGGCTGGCCTGATTTAGCTACCACTCTCTGCCAAAATTTTAATACTTCTATAAGAACTTAAGACTTTGATCCCAAATACCTTTCCTAGGGGAAAAAAAACCCACTTTGGTTCCAGCTCGAACTAGGAGTCTCTGGGATATTCTCTCTACTAAAAAGAGAACTTTGGCTAAAATCAACTACTGAGAGTGTGCTTTCACAAACAGCTCATAGTTCATGAGTTGGAACTATGTATACACCTTACAGTGCTCTACATTAACTGTAAAACCTCAGGAAAGAGAGACTGGGTATCATTGTGGACTGCTCAGCAATGCTGCATACTGAGCAGACGTCAATAGTAAAGCAACAAGTATTAGAATGTAAAAGGAATGGATTGAAAACTAATGTAAAAAGATCATACTGTCAGGTGGTACACCCTCAGTGGGAAATATTGTGTTCAGTTCTGGTCACCATATCTCAAAAAAAGATATAGCAAAAATAAAGGGACTATAAGTCAACGGTGCTACAGATTTACCCTAGCTGAGAACCTATCCCAAGATCCCTAATAGGTTGCTGCATACCTTTGATACATGACTTTTGTTTCTGTGTCTACCTAAGGGCACATGGATTAATGCAACAGAATTACAGTGGGAGAGGAAAAGAAGTGAGAGCTCTAATTCTGTGAAACTCACCCCATTTTGGAATCCTTCCAAAGCTTGAGAAACCAATTCAAAAGTTAGTGACTGAAAGTAGAAAGATACTGTACATAACCATAACAGAGTTGTACCCCATAGGGAATATTACTTTCCAATCTTGCATTTCTAGGCAATGCAGCTGAATGTATTCCCTCCCCCCTGCCTTTTGGGTGCAATCATACATATTTCCCCATTGATGGAGCTGGTGATATAATAGATTGTTATATAAATTTTCCATTGTAACTTTCATACAGTAAAGATTCTACAACATTTTTGAAAGAAACTGAGGAGAGAGGTACAAATGACCAACTCTTACCTTCAGCCCAGCTCCCCATTACACCTAAAATTGAGGGCATGTTGCCATATTGCTCATCTGCTTTTGAGGACTTTGACTTGCTAGAAGAATGGGGTGATTCATGCTCTTGCTGTGACACACCCAAGCTCCTTGGCATCACATCGGACCCCTGACCGTATTGGTACCCAGCATGGGCAGAGTCAATTTCTGTGTCAATTTGGACTTCCTCCTCAGATTGAGAAATGTGGCTAGTGGGGTCTGAGGATCGGTCTTCAAGCTTGCTTGATTTATAATGGGGAATATCAGAGGATTGTTGCAATCCTAAATGTCTAGTTTTTTTAATGGAATCCTGCCTTTGGTCATGTTTGGCCAGCTGCTGCGCATTTCTTTGAGAAGTTGGATAGTAGCTGAAATTGCTCCAAGCATTGCCACTCATCACACAAGTCCCTTGCTCAGGATTTAAGTGAGAATGAGGGGGACTGTTCTCTGTTCTCCAATCGGCACCATACACGCATGAGCGTTCCACACCATTGGAATTTACATCTTTGTCTGACAGGCTGAAATATCGATCCTTCTCCTTCTCACTGATGTCCAGTGATGACTTAATGAAGGTCTTACAGACACTAATGACATCAGTCATCTGAAGATAACTAGCAGCTGACATGACCTCAATGACATTCTGGCCCGTGAGAGAGAGTTTGCCAGAATACACAAAATCCAGAATAACGGTAAAGGTGTCAGGAGAGAAGGCCTGGAAGGTAGCCGTCGTTGGCTGACTTGTCTCCTTTGAGCTCTGGGAAAGGAGCATTTTGAAATAACCACTACTGGCAAACAGCACATTGCGATGTGCTTTGAACACCTTCCCCTCCACCAGGATACAGCAGTCACAGAATAAGTCTCGCTGGCGCTGCTCATTCAGTTGCTGCAGGAGATGAAACTGATGGGAAGAAATCTCCATTCCAAACAAGGGGTAACGGGAAGCGTTGCTCTACAATAGAGAATAAGGAGAATCGGGACAGGCTACGTGTAAACCGGAGTTGCTGAACCGAATTCTAAAAGCAGCGGTTTTTTTTATAAAGAGAAGGATGCAGTCTGCCCCGAGCCCGTTCGCTCTTTCCCCCAAGGCACAGCCCACCTCAGCCCGGGGAGGAGAGGAGCACCACCCGCCCCGCCACGGTCACAGCCTCTGCGCCGAGGGGACCAAACCGCCAGCGAGAAGCCGCCGGACATTGGCGGAGGGCGCTGTCACTCACCCGCGCGGCCAGTCCGAATTGGTGCTTCACCCAGCGGGAGTCAGGGGCGCCCGACGGCGCGAGACGCGCCCGCCCCGCGAGCAGGGGCAGCAGCGCCTAGCGACTCGAGCCCGCAGTCGCCTCGGCCGCGGCGGGCGGGCGGTGCCGGGGCCCTAGTGGCCGAGGCGCCAGTGCCCGACAGGAGCCCGCAGCCCCCCCCACCCGCCGTGGGGCACCAGCCCGGCAGGAGCCTGCGGGGCCGCCCGGAGCTCCCGCACCCGCTCGCTCCGGGGCAGTTCTCCGCAGGCTCGCGCCGCTCCCTTTGTGCGGCTCCCGCACCAGCCCGGCGTTGCCCGCGCCGCCCCTGCCCAGATGGCGGCCCCGCCGCCGGCGTGTGACCCCTCCCCCGCCCGCCGCCTCTCGCCCCGCGCCCGCCGCCGCCGCGCTCCCGCGTCCCACCGGCCCTTTGTTGCCATCCCCGGCCCCTCGCCGCCGCGCCTGGGGCTGCAAATGGCGCCCGCTTGGGTCTCTCCGCGAACGCGGCTGGCTCGGGGCTGAAGCTCGGCCCCGGACAGCGCCCGGGCCCGGGAGCGTCCACCTCAGGGCCCCCGCCCGCCTCGGGTCCGAGAGCCGCTCGCTGCCCCTTGCAGTCGGCTCGCTCTGGGGCCGCTTCAGCCCCCCAGCGCCCAGTCCGGCCTGCCGGCGTGTAGCGGAGCCGCCACTTACCGGCTGGGTTCCGCGGGCTGCGGCTGCGGCGCGGGAGGTGGGTGCGGGGTCCCCAACGCCCTGGGCGGGGGCGCTTTGCCGCTTGAATGCAATTTGCGGGTCCCGCCGCCCCAAACCAGGGAAGCCCGAACGTGAGAGAAACAAAAGGTATTTGCTGACGTGGGCGTTGGACAGAGACGCCCGAGGGCTGGGGACACAATTAAAGGGGCAACGCACCGATTGCAGGCACAACCCAGCAGCTTCCGCTGCCTGAGCTTCCCTTCCAGGGTGGCGCTTTCCTCTTCTCACGCCCGCAGCCCCACATGCTCCCCAGGAGGGAACGTGGTGTCCTAGATGCTTCCTTCTCACACCTTGGTGTAGGATAGGGGGTTTGATGCCCAAGATCCATCTGCCACACACCCACATGTTCCCCTGAGGGAATGTGATGCCCCTGTCCTGCCTCACGCCCACTTTCCCCTCAAGGCACCAGAATGCCTCCAATTGTTCTTAACCCCCTCAAGCTTTATGATTTAGGCCCTGGTGTCCCATTTCTTTCTCTTCATTCAGTAGAGTTTTGAGGCCCTGTCCTTTCTCACCTCCTGCATGCTCTACTTTACATCCTTCCCATACTCCAGACACTTTAAGAGATGCTCGGTTCCTTATTTTTCACTCTTAGTTGAGCCCCCAGGGTTGGCGGGATGCCCCAGTTCCTGCCACAATAAAAGTTTAATATGATTTTGTACATGAGATGAAAGCACTATCTGCCAGCAGAAGGGCCAGATTTTATATCATTTTGTTTGGCAAAGAAAAGACACACAAACTGTACATATGTTAAATTTATTGGACATATCCGTGTAATCCTTGTATACAAAATCATATACCTAGTTCTACAGAGCACATTCTCTCTGTATCTGTTTAAAAAAACACAACTTGCAGTTGCTGACTCAACCCTTGGGGGTACTGCTTTGTGAGTCTCCCTGTATGTATGTGAAAATGATAGGCAGCTGGTGACAAAAGGAGAAATAATTCTTTCTTTGTGGTAAAGTAAATTAAGACCAAGTTAGTATCATCTTCACAAATTTCTCTTTGTGTTTTTTGCACTGCTTCAAACTGAATTACTGACTAACTACATATGATGGGTCAAATCCTACAATCCTTAGTCAAAACAACTCACATTTATTCAAATGGGGGGGTTTACCGAATGAAGACTGCAGAATATGGATCTGCCCTGTAAGGTCAAAAATCAATCTGCAAGTGCCAAAAAAAAAAAAAGATAGACCCAAGAAAACAGTAGTACTGGAAGCTTTAACAGAACTACTGTTCTCCACAACTTCAGTTTCCTGATTCTGTAGTGTAACATCATAAATATTTTTATAATACAAATGAAGGAATACCAGATTAGTGTGGGGAATGGTTAAATGTAGGTCTACAAAAGAATGGCATCTATCATATAATAATGAGTGGAAACTACATGGGGGAAATGTTTTATCTAATAACTTTGTTTCACAGATGGCAATGGCATGGGTATGTGACTGATATGTAATAGATTATAATATTTTCTCCTTTGATGTTTAATTTTGTATTACTTGCAACTTTATCCATTCTTAAATGCAACATACATTAACAGTATATCTATTTTATTAGGCAATAATCTTATGAATAAATTATTGCAAAATTAATAAGTATTTTTATTTTCTAACTATAGGCCTGATTCTACAAAGACTTGAACACATGCTTAATATGACTTCAGCAGGTCTTGAAGTTAAGTATATGCATAAGTTTTTGCAGAACCAAGGCCTATGGTTGTCCTAGTAGTCAGACATTCCTGTGAAGCAGTGGCAATAGAGGACATAATCAATGTTCTGGAAGATAATATCCCATCATTTTACTTTGGATAAAATTACAGGAGTGTTACCCTATATGTGTGAATGAGAAGACCCATTTGTATTATAGTAGGGGATTTATTGGATATGTGTAGTTATTGCATTGTTTAACATAGAACATGCAAGTGAAAAAATATGCACTAAAGTCCAAGAGGGAATTCCCAGTACCATTTAAGTCAAGGCAAAATTTCCATTGACTTCAATAGGGTCACAATTTCCCTCTTTGTTTCTTGCAAAAAGTGACATATTCATTTCTTTAAATGACAAAAGATGTTACTCAAAAATAATGTTTTTATTGCTATTAGAAAATACAGTACCTTAGTGTGTGACTAAAGACAAATCTTTGGCAATTGTTGCTTTTTAAATTAAAGATTTCTGTATATTTATTTTTACTTAAAGATATTGGCTGAAATCCTGCTGCGTTAAAATCAATGGCAAAAATCCATTGATTTCAGTGTGGCCAAGATTACACCCATATGGTCAAGTATTTTAATCCTAAATTTGGATAGTAAAGCTAGCTAGAGAATATGTAATGAATTCTGATATCAGAAAGAAAAAACATAAGTCATTACTTCATTGTTAGATTGTTTTTAAACCATTACAAGGCCAATAAAAACCAAAACCTGCAACAGTTAAGAGTATTACTAGATCTCTATTAAGAGTGCTGACAGTATCATCAATTATTGCTTAATAAACAAAGTAATTAATTTAAAACTTATTGGCTTTCAAGTCCTTTACCAATAAGGTTAAATTGTTTTTTCCAAATAAAAAAGATCAAAATTGAAAGGAAAGCTTGTTTTATAACTTTACAATAAATAGAAACAATATAAAGCTTAAAAAATAATGGGTAGTGTTCTATTAAAGATGTTACCTAAACATTTAAATTTAAATATTTATACTTTATTATGAGCATTGACTATTCCAATGTATACTTTAAGTTGAAAAGTATCAAGTATAAATTGGAACAATCAATGCTCATAATATCCACCTTTTAAAAGCACTTTGATATTAAAAGGGATATACATATGTGCAAGTATTACATTTACCAGCTTAGTTTTAGTTAGTACATGACATGGGTATGTTTCTGGCATCATCCCAGTCTTCATGCCTGTTCCATTTCTGCGAGCAGACAGGATAGGTACAAGAAACCTGGTATCAGAAGATACTAGCAAATTTGAATATCCTACTGATAGAGCAGAAGAGGCAGGAGATAGCACAGCTTATGCCTGCAATCACAAAAATCACACACCCTTGATTTCTTGCTGGTGGGTTTTCTAGTATAGAAGTTAGGATTTAACAGTATTGTAATCTTTGTTTTGAAGGGCTGATAGACTTTTCAAGATCAGGAAGAAAATTTCTTAAAAGTTGATTGTTAGGGTAGGTTACATTTTGAGACTGTGAAACCAAATAATCTCCCTTTAAGGAAAACAATATTTTTGAATAAGATATGTCTTCATTTGATTGCTAATTTTTAAAATATTAGTGAGCAGGCATACAAATTTTCTTCCTAACATTTGCTTTATTTCATTGTTCTCTACAGTTGCGCCTGTATCCTCCAAGTTGTTCTGTGCATGTAGACCCCTTGCACCCATCAGGAGCCTCCTGATTTTTGCAGGGCTTTGTGCAGGCCTAGAGCAGTTTGCAGGATTGGGGCCTTGGACCATAAGTCTCAACTGTACTTGCAACAAAAGAACCATTGTATTATGCAGCAGAAACTAAGTAATGTCATAGGACAGGAAGAATAGGATCTCTCTTTCCACAAAAACTGGGGCACCTTGTGATAGTGTTAAAGGTTATTCAACATGTTAAACGTAGTGTAATACTTTAGAATCTTTCATTCCTATCCATTCAAAATTTTTAACCATTTTATTTGTTTCCTCAGATTTTTGTAGCATGTGAGTTAATTTTTCTACAGTTTAATTTTGTCTGTAAACTTCCCTCTGAAAACAATTGTTTGTACACTCAATATTTTTCTATATTAGGTTTAATCTAGGTTGGAAATTAACAGCTGAATTTTCAAAGCCCTAGTACTTGGGCCCAGATCTGGAAAGATGCTGAGCACCCAGAATTCACATCAACATCAATGGCGTTGGGTGCTCATCACTTATCAGGAACCGAACAGGGTGCATCTAAACCAGTAGATAAGCACATAGATATCTACATGTTGTTTTGGTTTGAATTTTCAAGAGTTACATTGTGTCTAACTGTTCTGAAAATCCAATCACATAATTGTGCACAGACTGCGAGGGTTGTGGGGATGAGGAACTAGTGCTTGTGAGCCTGATTGGAATATTCAGGAAGATTTATGGGAATACTTTTGCTCTCTGGGTGTAAGGTTCCAGTCTCCTTAAAGCATGACTACTTTTTCCATGGCACTAATGTCAGACAGGACCCTGGTGATCAATCCACACTTTAACTCAACATTACAGAATAGATGTTAGCTCTGTACCTTTTGAATGCAGAGTCCCCAGGATTGTAGATTAAGACAACTATCCTAAATCTCCTATTTCAGTAAACCTGCCAAGGGTTTCACCTGGGATACTGCTAGGAATAGCCCACATTCTGGACTGTTGGACTTCTTGCAGACAGGGAGCTTTTTGTTCTTACTTTGTACATACATTTTCTGCAAAGGAGACCACGTAGGTATTAGTTTGTATAGTTGTTTTATTTAGTGCTATGTCTCATATTTCTCAGTTTTTGAGTTAGTGTTTCAGGCTAAGAAAGTTTCTCCTGGAGTTGGGAGCCAGAGAGGATTGATTGGTAGGAAGAGCTCTGGGGGCGGTGGAACTACTTGCAACAATATGAGGAGGAGGAGCTCAGAGGCCAGACAGATAGTCTTACCTTGTAAACTGGCTCTAGAAAAAGGAGATTAAAATCTCCTTCTCTTCAGTTAGCTGCTAATATAAAAATTATTAGCATATATTTTACAATGTCTTTCTTGGTTTCACTTAGGTATCATAAAAGTAGAATTAACACCAGAAAAAGTTAAAAAGAGCTCTGCCTTATGGAAAATATATTTGTCTTGAAAATCCAAGAACTCAAATACAGTATATTTTTTCTTTAAATGTTATGTGATATTTGCTAAAGAAAAGTTCTGCAGCTAATATACAAACACAAATTGCTGTAATAAGGAAGACTAACGTACATTCATTTATTTGAAAGATAAATTTGATGAATGAGTTGTAACAGATTTTTTCAAAATAAGAAAATAAATGTACCATATGCTTATACTGAGATTCTTTTAAAATACAAAACATAAGAAAAGTTTAATGGAGCCCTTGGCTACAGAGCACTTTGAGTGACACAGTACCCTTTCTGCTTCACGGTGGCAGAATATTTTAATTCTCATTCTATTTTGCTGGATGAAAAATGCATCCTATGAACAAGAGTAACTTAGAACTTGTGCAAAAATGATTGCTTTTTAAAATGGTGTAATGTTTCTTAAAGAGAGAGCAAGTATTGGTGAGAATGTAATGTTTTTTCCTTCATTTAAAAGTCTTCAAGGAATATTTTAATAAAAAAGTTATTCATCCCTCTAGTCGTTCAAAGGTGAATTGTTCATCATTCTGTCTTGGGATTCTTTCCAATGTCACAGATCTTGGTGTCTTGATGAATACAAAGCATGCAAATAAGACCGTATCACAGTCATAATGACAGAACTTTGCTTGTTAACCAGAGTCTGGGGATATGGGCAAGACACAAGAAGTTAATGTAATGGTGAGATTTACTAGTTCTCAATTAATTAACAACTAACTAATATTTGGCTTTACTTCCTTTTTCTCAGCCTCATCTTCACTATCATCAACTTCCTGGATGACTAAGCCAGCAGAGTCATCCTCCACAACTTCTTTAGTTCTGTGTTCTTCACCAAAGTGCCACCTAGAATCCTTGTCCTCTTCTTCTGGTGAAAACCCAAGTGATTGTTCAGCCTCCAAGTCAATAGGAATGCTTTCTATACCAGCTTCAACCAGACATTCATTACACAGTCTGTAGCGCCTTGTTCCTTCTTGCACCACTTGCCCTGTCATGTCAGTCACGTGGCGCTTACACTTTCTGCATATTGGCTTACAAGCCTGATGAATCTGAAAATTTAAATTTATAAAAAATATTATCCAACAGCAGCACAAAAATACAAGTTATTTTTCAGATTCTATACCGTAATTTTAACAATTCTGTGATGTAATAGGACCAGTTTCCTTTCATAAGGAGAGACTGAAACTACAGCATGTACTTTAATAAATCTGTTACATATTCAGGGAAGAATCTTTGAGAAGAATATCAATTGCACAGTATAATCAGTACTCTATCCACATCTAAGTTGAGAGAGATATCTGCTGAAAGTTCTACTAGGATGTAGAGCTTCTGAAAAAATGCTAGATTGTCAGCACTATTGATTAAGTCCTCTCTTAATCCAAAAACAGAAATGGCACAAATTTCCCAGTACTACTCATCTTGCCAATAGCTTGGTCTACAGTAGGTAAATTAGGACTCATAATTAGAGCCCTACTTGGATACAAATAATTTGTATCCATGCAGGGCTCTACTCTACTCTACTTCACCACTGGTGAGTTACACCAGTTTTAGTAACAACAGAAGCTGTGGTGTAGAAGTGGGGTCAGGCAGATAGGAATTTCTGTTGCTATGTCATCTAACTCTTCTGTAAGGTTAGACAATCCAGTAATAAAAGGTCTTGAGTCTGGCCAGGAGAGACTATCTCTGAGACTGAAAAAGTAACTCAGTTTCCATACCTATTCAGTCCACAGTCTCTATGCTGGGACTTCCAGCAAGATTATCAATTAGTACAAATGTTGGTGTTGATTTTTGTGAACAGTACTGAGACAATCACTTCATTTCATCATAGATCACCAAACAGCTTTGGAATGTTATGTCTCTTGGTCACTGTCAAAATGAGATAGATGTGAACTAGTGTAGAGATGAAAGGCTGTTACTAGAACCATGTGATTCAGGTGGGAGACAATGCAAAAATCACTGGAAAGAGATGGGAGCTGGTCAACAACATTCCGTGCTTTTTTTTCCCTATGAAAACTAGGAATCAAATCTTGTTTCGGTTGGTAGTCTCATCATAATCCCTATAAAAAATAAAATGTCCACTTCACAAACAACTTCACAGTTGTGAACAATTAGCAGTCTTTCTTCAAAAGAGACAGAGAACTGTAATAACAGGATTTCCACAGGTCAGGACTGAGGTGTTTTGTCAGAATGATGCAGAAAAGCTTAAAAGGAGTTTACCCACAAACTGGGTCATTTCAGGGACATAATATTTTGCAAGAGGGAGAAAAGATAAACATTGGGAAACCTTTTAAAATACCAGACTGGAACAGGAAAACATTTAATTTGAGCATTAGTTATTCAATATATTATTTTTCAGTGTTTGAATAATGTACAATAATTGACCTTTGTATTCTGAAGACACAAGTACCATGCTCATCTTAATAATCAGAGTTGTTCTTCAAATCCAAGCAATAATCACAACAAAATGGTTTATTTAGAAATGTTCAGAAGCAAATAGTCTAAAGTTCACCCAATTGATTCTTTACAGAAGTGACTGGCAGGTTTATGCTACACACATTTTAAAAAAATCTGTTATATGTTAAAAAATATACATACTGTTCGAAAATGGCTACGCAGATGCTCTAGCCTTGTGAATCTTTTACCACATGCCTCACATGGATAGGGTCGCTCCCCTGTATGACAACGAAGGTGACGCTTTAGGTCTGCTTTCCGCTTCACCATATGGGTACAAAATGGGCACTTGAACCTCACATCATCTGTTACAAAAACAGTCCTGTTAATTTCTAAAAGTTTCATGCTCTTTTTAGTAGTGGGGAAAAAAGCAATGACTAACGTTCCAAACCCAAATGACGTGTATCAGACTTACCAAATTTATCAGATTTTCTGATGTATACATGATAGTTTGATTATGAACAGCAGGAGGAGATCTAACCACTTTTTTTTAAACTGAAATAATTGCAGATATTTCCACTCAACACTGAATTTCTAACATGACTACCCACAGCATGAAAGAATCGCAGCCTTACTTGCATACCTTTAGATAAAATATTTTATCAAAACCCTCATTAACTGGTCACGGACCAATCTGGGATATTTTCCCACCATGTTTTACCAGCATATTTGTACACACAAAGTCTTTTTTCTAAAGAGCCTTACTCTCCTGCTGTATTGTGTACAATAGTGTCGACACAATCCAAGGTTTCTGACATTGGATTTTGTTACTATAGATTCTAGAAGCAACTGTCATATCATGTGACAACAGTAAATGAATCAAGCAAACAGAATAAAATAGATAAAAAAATAGCTTCTGTTTACACAGAAAAGTCTTGGTGATTGTAAGTGATAGAAAAAGAAATCCAGTAAGATAATGACAGTTTTTGTCTTATCTGAAATACTTTAATTATGAAACTCTGTCCCTCAATCCTCAGTATAGGACTTCCCTGCTGCCATCCATCCCTTAATTCACCTCAAGACCTACCTCATGGCAACCTTGTGTAGCCAAGTGTAGCATCATGGTGGGCCGTTAAGGGCTAGCTTGCACCAGCACATTTGTTGCAGGGCTTCAGTCCCTTTGGTAGTATAGAGACATGTGACTAGGAGGACAGCAAGGCCTTTTGGCAGAAGAGTCTGAAAGAGATCTGGATGGTGGATCAGGGAGTTTCTTCACTGGCAGACCGGAAGAAGAATGGCTATTAAGCCGTCACTGCCAAGGAACTGGGGAGGGAGCCTGAGTGGGGCAAGGACTGCTTAGAAATATTGTGGATCCCAGCAGCCAAGAAAGACTGAAAGAACTTTTCACAGACCCTGGCAGAAAGGCTGTCAAGAACCTGGTTAAAATGGAATAACTACTCACAGACCTCAGTGGGAGGGCTGTAGAAGTCAGAGGATGAGGTGTGGATCGGAAAGGCTTTCCAGTGCAAATATTGGAATTCAACTTGTATATTAATAAACCAGACCACAGAAGGGAGATTTTGTTTTGAAATTCTATTTGCATGGTTATCCCAGAGGCACAGAACAGAGGAAACTGAGGCACTGTCATGCATCTGATGCAGGTCTGACTAAGATGACCCTGTAACACTAACTAAGGCTGAAAGATTTTTCTCTTGAGTCAGACACTACTGTGTCATCCATGAGGGTAGTGGCACAGCAACAT
This sequence comes from Terrapene triunguis, assembly GCF_002925995.2. Lineage (NCBI taxonomy): Eukaryota > Metazoa > Chordata > Testudines > Emydidae > Terrapene > Terrapene triunguis. Next base: position 12,295,972 of record NW_020664587.1, read on the forward strand.
AATAAGCACTTCCTCCCCCGAGGCTGAACACGCTGCTTCTGCAATACTGCCAGTCCCTACCAGCTCAAGGAGATTAAGTGGCAAATCTTGCTTTAGTAGTCTACATACCAAAGAAGGATGAGAGAATAAATGAACAGGAAAGGACTACTACCTTTTTGATTTTTTTAAATGAACTGTGGACTGTTCATGGAAAACTTTGAAAAATGTACTTACCTTCCTGCTAGCAGGTGAGACAGAGAAGGAACGGGTCAATTCCTATCCTATTTGAGAAATTCTATACAGCTTGTTCTCTGCTTACCAGGAGATTAATTCAAACTACAGCATTGCCAGGCATATTCAATAACACACATATTTCCCTTTTAGTTTTTTCGTGAGCAACAGTGAAATGGCTGCTAATTTGCATTACAAAAAAACATAAACCCATTTTATTCTGCAGCCAAGTTAGTTTTAGTTTTGTACCACTTTCCTGAGTTTGCCCATCAAATCAGAGACCGTTTGCTAGTGCCATTCTCTCTGTCTACTGTGAAAGTTCAGTACACCATACAGATTGCATTACAGCAGAAGAGGACGTTATTGAGGAAGGGTGGCATGACATTGACACCCTTATTTCTCTGCTGCTGCTGGCAGTGGCACTGCCTTCAGAACTGAGAACCTGGCCAGCAGCTTGCCACCCTTACTTCTGCGCTGCTGCTGGCAGCAGTGTTGCTTTCGGAGCTGGGTGCCCCACCAGAAGCTGCTGCTCTCCAGCCACCCAGCTCTGAAGGCAAAGCGGCTTCTCATGCCCCTCCAGAATACATTCCTTGTCCCCCCCAGGGGGGCGCAGCCCCCCAGTTTGAGAACTTCGGATTTAGAATATATCAGTCATAAGACAGCCTGATGCATATGTGCAACAGAAAAGTATGACTGAACCCTTTCTCATTGCAAAGGGTTTGGTCAATTTCTAGGAGGCAGTGCCTAGCAAAAGAGGTCACATACACGGGAATGAAGTGCCAAAGAAGACACCAAGATCTTATTAAATATATTGTTTTTTTAATTTTGGATGTATACAGAAGGTCTACCTGGAGTTGTGTGTCCACCCCCTTAATTTCTTATCAAAGGAAAATTCATGCTACATAATAGGAAAAAATCTTGAAAATATATAAATACAAAGGAATGACCTTTGCAAGGAGTCATCAAGACATCATTATGTATAATCTTTTAAAATGTATTAATTAGCTGACAAATGAACAGTTTATAAGTAGGGCATAGGTTGTTGCAACTCGATGGTATTCCCTTTTTGAAAGCAGCAAAAGCTATAAAAACCTAGGACTTGACAAGTTTTAGCACCTGGAAGTTAGATATGGTATTACAAACTCTAACCGAAGGTACAGTAGCTTGATCTCCTTATTAAGACTGCCTTTCCTGTAATTACGTGCTCAGTTAGTTGTAGAACAGAACTTTATGCCTTTAAAGTAGCAGCTCCAGCCTATACAGGCTCTTATATCCCACACATCACTGTGGTGTATGTGCTTTCTGGTAGCTCATTAAGTGATGTGACTAGCATCTATCACGTATGGTTCTTTCATTCTCCCTTTCTCTCCCCAAAGGGAAAGTTATGTGAGATTTTTTTAAAATATATAGTGTACTTTATAATTTTTAAAAATTGATTACATTCATTTTTATTATTGAACCCAAGGTCAGTGAAGTGCACCAGTCATCCACTGAGATATGACAATGTAGATTGGAGGATCAGTCCACCCTTAATTGCTAAAACTGGATGATTTGTTGAAAACAATTATTAATTTCCCCTTAAATTCAAACAATTAGAAGGAAATCTTGTCTAATTAAGAAATCAAAAAGAGTCTATAACTCTAAACAGTAAAGAATCAAAACAGTTTTTTGCACTATCTGGTACAGTTGTTTTTCTGCTTGTAAGGATCATATAATAACATATTTGTACATGCATTGATAACAATTGAAATGTGCATTTTGCCCATGGCAACTATACATTTGCAGAATCCTGTTAAGGAATTAAGATCAACAACATGAAATATTCTTTCCTGAAGGAGTGCTATGTATTTTTTCACCTATCTTTACAGCATACCTGAGAGAACCTACAAGTTTGAAGACTCTCTTTAAACTAATTAGTGGCCAGTTTACATTCTAGTCTAGTCAAAGACACATATCAGCTACATTTAACACAATGCACTCTTTCACTCATTATTATCAACTAGATGTTTGGTCTTCTGCTAGGATCATCTTTCTGTTAGAGGCTGTTCCGTGTAGTAGTCCATCATTTTACAACTCTTCCTGTAAAAGTCGGTATTAGCACTCAGTGGCATTGGAACAATAGGTATGCTGAAAGCCATTGAACAAAATTGTAAACCCTATATATGTCTGAAACCACTTCAAGCAATGGGGGTGCAGCACCCTAGTGCCAGCACCCATTAGCACTGCTAACCAATCATGACATTCAGCATTGGTAAAGGTCTGTCTCATCTGTACTTAGAAGTAACAAATGCAGGACATTGCTATTAGAATAATCCTTACTATAGGGAACTTATTTTTAAAGTTTTCAGTGAGGCAACAGCACTTCCTTAAAAGGGAATCCAAGAAACAAAGTAAATAATGTCTTCCTAGAATGAGAAATTCAGGATGAAACTGACTGGCTGCTGCTACTGTAAGAATTATCACATGACGATTCATAGCAATTTTTAAAATGAGCCTGACAGAGTTTATAAATTAATATGGACAAATAAATAAAAATCTGTTCATAGCAACAATATAAAATGTAACTTTAATTATTTTACTGGAGCCTCATTTATCAGGAATTCAAAGTCATTACAATAACTTATCAATATGGGAATGTCTGAATGATTTGCAATCTAAAAATATAACCATGGAGTTACTATCAGGCATTAGTTAAAAAGGCGATTCCAGATTTCACTGTAGTGCATTACTGTAACTAATTTTTCAGTTTCTAGAGCTGATCATTTTTATTGAGTTAAATGTTCAATCAATTTCTGGGCCAAAAATTCAGCAGAAAAAAACATTTCAGAACCTCTAATAGTGAAGGAATAAATGTTTAGTTCACTCTTACCTTCAATCCAACTCCCCATAACACCTAAAATTGTGGGCATATTTGCATATAGCTCATCTGCTTTTGATGATTTAGACTTGTTGGCTGATCTGGATGATTCATGCTCCTGCTGGGTCTCTAGCAAGCTCCTTGGCAACACCTCTGATCTCAGACCACGTTGATACCCAGCATGGGCAAAGTCAACTTCTGTATCAAGCTGAGTTTGCTCTTCAGATTGAGAAATGTGGCTAGTAGGTTCTGAAGCTCTATCTCCAAGTTTCCTTGATTTACAATGGGGGACGTCAGTGGACTGTGGCAATCCAAGATGCCTGATACGTTTTTTAAAGGAATGCCGTCTTTGAGTCGGTTTGGTCAAGTGAGATTGTTGGGTGTTCCTTTGTGAAGCTGAGTAGTAGGTGCAATTACTCCAGGAATTTCCACCCACCATAGATACCCCTACATCAGAGTCCATTTGAGAATGCGGGGGACTGCTTTCTACTCTCCATTCTGGGCTATATAAGCATGGACTCTCCGTTCCATTACTGTTCAGATCTTTTTCTGAAAGACTAAAGTAGCGATCCTTCTCCTTCTCACTGATGTCCAGTGACGATTTAATGAAAGTCTTACAAACACTAATGATATCTGTCATCTGCAGATAACTAGCAGCTGACATGACCTCAATCACATTTTGACCAGTAAGAGATAACTTGCCTGAATACACAAAGTCCAGAATGACCATAAAAGTATCAGGGGAGAACATGTGAAAGGTAGCAGTTGTTGGCTGACTCATGTCTTTTGAGCTCTGAGAAAGGAGCATTTTAAAATAACCACTACTGGCAAACAGCACATTGCGATGTGCTTTGAAGACCTTCCCCTCAACCAGGATACTGCAGTCACAGAATAAGTCTTGCCTGCGCTGCTCATTCAGTTGCTGTAGGAGGCGAGATTGATGAGAAGAAATATCCATTCCAGAGAAGGGCAAACAAGAACTACTCTAAAAAAAATTGAAAATTATATTTATAAAATGTGCAAGCTGAAAGAAGTAATCTGATTGGCGGAGCAAAGATTTTACCTCTGTGGGTATTCCAGTAGTCATTCCACCTCACGATGGGATCTTGGCAGATTTCACAAACTAAGCAGGGTTGGGTTTTGTCAGTACTTGGTTAAGAAACTGGGGAAAATCCAGGTACTGCCACAAGTGACGTTGTAATTTCAGTAAGTGGTAATCTTTTTTCAAAACCAATAATGAAACAATGCACTAGCTTGATGCTATGGGACTCTCAGTGGAAGGAGTTGCCTTTCAGAGAAGAACCTGACCACTTGTGATCACTAATATTCCATTTTGTGTAGGAGTTAAGTGGTCCTAGCCTGTAAAGTCATGCCAAATTCCCACTGGGATATTTACATTCTGCCTTCCTAAAGTCACCCTCCATTTTCAGTGGATAATTTTATTCCTCAATTCCTATTCTAAATTGTCATGCATTATTGATGTGTATTGTTAAAAGCTGCTGTGTAACACTTACCAGTGGGTTAAGTTATTCCTGAATATATAATTTGGAAAGGTCTTATAGATTCCTGTGGGATGAATGGTGCTACATAAATGTAATTTTTAATACACAAATAGTAATTTCTCAACTTTGTTGCCTAAGAAGTGACAAAAAAAATCTAGTTGAGTAATATTTTTTAGAAGTGTCCAAAGCGAACAGTCTTTTATAAAGAGTGGGTGATGCTGGAACATAAAACTGTCAGCATTTAGCCACTGAAATTAACACCATTATTTTGAAATAGAATATTTTAAAAGCACTATCCCATTTTTGGTAATCTAATATCAATTTCTATTGAAAGAAATATAAGCAGCAGTCTACTATGTCCTTACCACCAGAATTTTCTCTCCACTACCCATTCCCTAAAGAGCTCATGTCAGAGCTACCTTCTTTGGCAAAAAGGGCTGGATATAGGACTGGCTTTAGTATCTTTCAACATTGCTCCTTAGTTACACAAAGATCACTGCAGAACAATGAAAGGTGCTCTCTCACCAGGAGCTGGCAAATTCTGCAGTCCTACCAGTCCATAAAGCAAGATATAGGTGATGTAAATCCAACACATATATTGAATGGTCAACTACTGGATTACTCTGATTGCCCCACACCAATATTTTTAGTGAACAGATATGAAATTATCCCTTAAAAATATAAAAGCCAGGAGACCCTATGATGGAATAATACAGTTTGGGGGTACTATATATATTTGTAGGTTCCGCAGCATATTGGGAATAAAATTTAAATGACTGGAAGTTTTATGAAGTAGTGTTTGAAAAAAATCTAGAGTTTATTGCTCTTAAAAATAGAGTGTATTAATGACAGTCATCACAAACTACCATCAAAACTAAGTGATACAAGACACACTATGAACATGATCTTCACAGTTCAGAAATGTATTTTAAATCTCACAATGCATGTTCAGAAGACATCAATGATCAGGAAATTAAATCAGTACGTCAGATTACTGTTTTACTGTACATGCACTATATGGTAAGCTGCAAGAATCTTCATCTCCTACCCCCACCGCACCCACCCACCGGATAAAGTAGTGTGCTCTCCACATTTCTGACAGAGTCTAAATTGTCCTTTTTCTTTCCACAGTGCCATTCTCTACTAATCCAGAGAATTAGAATCAGACCAGAAAAGATGAATCTGCATCTCCAGTGCAGAGAACTGGGATGGTCATATAGTAAGTGACTAGACTATATAGTACTATATATTATATGGGATGCTGGTGATGTGAATGGTTCTTCTTTAGACTTACAAGTATTCTCCTGACTACTGTACTCTTCTCTCAATGAGGCATGCAAAAGAGAAAGTATAGATTTTTTTACTTCCATGTAACTGTTAAATGGAAGCTAGGTGAAGAACACTCTCCATATCAACATTTCTATTTTAAACCTAAAGAGACATAAAAAGCAGATATTCATGGTTAAAGTTTCAAATAATTTTATTTTTGAACAGTCATATTAAATCAAGAAAAATATTTTATTCTTACTATGATATAGAAGTGAACACAGACAAAAAAGAAAACCAATAAGAATATCTGGAAGACTTAAGAACCTAAAGTGACAATGATTTTTAATCATGTCACAAAAGGAAAATAAGCAACCCCCTACCCAGCCCCACACAACAGGAAGATGAACTACTATTACAACCGAATGAATATCAATGCATGGCAGGTGCAACATGGACTCCTTACATGAAAATGGAGAAACATAATGCTAGCTTTTGCTAAACATGTGTGGTGATGTTCACTGGTGGCTGGAAACAGAAATGTTTGGCAACAAAATGATGAGGTCTTTGTCCTGAAGTGGATATAAGACTGCACTGATGATGCTATAACCTCTTTATCCTTAGGCTACTGCTTGAACTAAAACCTTGGATTTGTCCAGATGTCAGTAATATTTGTATCAGACTCCTTAAAAACGAATTTCAAATCAGAAGAGACTAGATGGCATACTTTATTGTGTCTGGAAAGCACCTTTCAAAGTCTGAAACACATACCTGTTATTACTGACTTTTTAAAAATCCCATTCAGCCTTCTTGCCTTTCTGTGTAAGAAATGAACAATGAATTTATTAGAGAGAAGCTAGATGTATTACATTTACATATGAGCAAAGAATACATTTCTGAGCAGACTCAAGGTAGCTTGCTAGCAATCTTCATGATATACAAGTACAGTGAATAAATACTCATCAGTCAGCGGATACTGAAGGGATGTGGCGCTATCAAATTGAATAGAGTCGAGATGCTCTCTTCCAGCTCCCTCAGCCGGTGTGAGACCCCGCTGAGGTGTGGACGGGGGATAGTTCTGTCTCTCCCCTGTCACAGGGAAGCGGGCTGAGAGCAGGATGGGATGGACTCGCTGAGTGAGGGAACCAGGAGCGCTCGAACGCGCAGTTCTCTCCGCAGCGGGGCCGAACAGCCCCACTCTCCGCCTCCTCCTGGCCCAGGGGACCCACGCCGCACAAGGAGGCAGCAGCACAAACTCTCAGTGGACACCCGAGCTACCAGCCCCGGCTCCCGCCCCACGGCACTGGGGAAGGGCGCTGTCACTCACCCCCACACCCAGGCTGAATCGGTCGCTCGGGAACTGGGGTAGGACCAGGGACGCCCGACGGCGCTAGACTCGCCCGCCGAGCAAGGCCGGTCCCTTCGGACTTCAGAGCCAGCGGTCCCCGATCAGCGCAGGCGCTGCCGCCCGATCAGAGCATCCGTGCCCGGGAGCGGGCCAGCGCCAGGCGCCTTGGGACGGGGCTGCCCCATCCCCGGCGCGCTAGCGCCGCTGTCCGCAGCCTCCCGGGTGCGGCTCCGCCCGGGACCTGCCGCCCGCCGCGGCCCGAGCAGCCCCTGCCTGGCCTCCAGCGTCCTGCGCTTTACACGCGTGTCTCCTTCCCCCTTCGCAGCGGCCTCGCCGCCTCTCCGGCCCCGCACTCGCCGCCGCGCTCCCGCTCCCCACCAGCCCTTTGTTGCCAGTCCCGGCCCGTTCCAGCAGCGCCCGGGCTACAAATGGCGCCCGCTTGGGTCTCCCTGCGAGCGCGGCTCGCTCGGGGCTGAAGCTCGGCTCCGGAGAGCGCCTGGGGCTGGGAGCGCCCGCCCGGCCGCCCGCTTCGGGTCCGCAGAGCCAGCCGCTGTCCGGGCTGGGGCCAGTTCAGCGCCCAGCGCCCAGTCCGCCCGGCTGCGGAGCCGCCACTTACCGGCTGGGTTCCGCGGGCTGCGGCTGCGGAGCGGGAGGTGGGTGCGGGATCCCCAACGCCCTGGGCGGGGGCGCTTTGCCGCTTGAATGCAATTTGCGGGTCCCGCCGCCCTTACCGATGGAAGCCCGAACGTGAGAGAAACAAAAGGTATTTGCTGACGTGGGCGTTGGACAGAGACGCCCGAGGGCTGGGGACACAATTAAAGGGGCAACGCACCGATTGCAGGCACAACCCAGCAGCTTCCGCTGCTCGAGCTCGCCTTGCAGGGTGGGCTGCATTTTCCTCGTCTCGCACCCGCAGTCCCACATGCTCCCCAGGAGGGAATGTGATGCCTAAAGGCCATTTTACACCCCCCGCCCCTCCATGCCCATTTCTGTAAGCCTTCCCCCGGCAGAGGGTAAGAATGTCTAGACTAGTGCCCATCATGGCACACAATGACATAGGTGAGTGGGCTGTTTGGTTTAGGACACCAGCGAAAGGCTCCTTTGCTTGATGTGAACAGGAGGGTCCCTTCCACTTTCAAAATGAAATGACATCTCTTGTTCGCAGTTGCAGAGACTGGGTAGCTCTCTCAGCACTATAGATTATGGAGTTTGAGGAGGATACAAGTCAACTTGTCACTTAATTTTCTTTTAAGCTATTTATTAGAATGTTTGGGATACAGTTTGTCATTATTTCACTTTCCTTGACATGGGAATTGCAAATAATTATATGGATAGAAATGTTTATAGTTTCACTATGTCTTCCATTATAATTCCCACTGAAACTTTATACCCTGCAAGAAAAGCACTGTGACAAATTACAGCACTGATTCAGAAAATCCCACAGGGCCACCAGCAAGCCATCTACTTAAATCATACACCTAACATATCTATGGGAAGAGGAACAAAATCATACTATGTTCTCATTGTTAGCATAATATTTATTTAATTTTTGTTTTGTTCTTTAGCTATAAAAGAACTGGACTACATACAACAATATAAACATATATAGTACATATACAATTTAACATACAATAAAGACATTCAGTAATGCACCACTGTAGAAAAAAAAGTTACAAAAAGCACTTAAAGATTTGTTCCCCATCCCTTAACAAGGGTAAACTGCTGCTGTGGTGGTAGGGGTCTACATAAATTCTTAACTTTGGTTTCATTTATTTTTCACTCATCCACCTTGACACACACAAAAGTCTCAGTCAGATACACTTGGAAACCTGGCAGCCAATGACAAAATGTCATAGCCACTTTCCTATTAGCAACTCTTGGGAAATGTCCAGTTATAAATCTCCAAAGTTCTGCCTGTTTAGCATTGCTTTATCTATTGCACACTGAATTTTCTAGATATTGTGCTGGTATCTTTAGTCAGACACTGAAAAGACCCTAGCTTTAGATCTACACAGTGAGACTAGTGTCCCACATACAGGGCCGGCTCCAGGCACCAGCTTAACAAGCAGGTGCTTGGGGCGGCTAAGGGAGAGGGGTGGCACCTGCGGTGGCAGGTCCCTCCCTCCCTCTAGGAGCGAAGGACCTGCCACTGAACTGCCGCCGCCGATCGCGGCTTTTTTTTTTTTTTTTTTGCTTGGGGCAGCAGAAATGCTGGAGCCGGCCCTGCCCACATAGAACTACTGGCCCTCAGTGCTTATGGAACCAGGAGATAAGATGTCAGTTCCCCCACTTCCAAGATAAAAGGTTGCCTTAGTGGTTTTTTTTTTTTTAAATTTTGCACCTTATTTGCTATTACATGGTGAAACAGAAATATTGGGGCACTTTTTAAAACGAGTCAAATTTCTCCCGTATTCTTAATTTAACAGTTAATTCAACAGAAAATAGAATTTAAACAGTGAAAAATATACCAAGAATCAGACTTACAGAGAAAGTGGAGATAACCGAAAAATTTCAGGCACAAAGCAGAGTTAGAATATAAACAAAGAATGTTTTCTTTATAGCAATTAATACTATAGTAAGGTTTACTTCTGGTTAAACAAGTTGATCAATTTCAAGACGATGCATTACCCAGTAACCTGCAGAAAATGTTTGCAGCTGTATTGGTCTTAGAAAGTGGAAAAGGTAAAAAACACCCTTTACTAGGTCAAAAAGTAATTTACAGTATAGGATTCAATGGGCAGACCTCTGCCTGAGTATTTTGACCCACCGAGGCTCTCAAGTTCACCCAGAGGAATTTACAGGATTGGCACTTGAATCAGAAGCTTTCAGGCCAAAAAAGTTCCAATGTCAGGTGCTGGCTCAAAAGCTGATGGATTATTTCTTGATTTAGTGAACATTCTAGTGAACATTGGTTTAATACCTGCTGATAGGACCTTCTGAGCCCCAAAAGCTCGGGTATTCTAAATATGTTGATCCACTAGATGTCATATTATCCACCTTACCCAGTAATAAAAGTTTAAAAACATCTTAGCTATTGTAAGGCAAACTTTCTAAAGTTTGCATGTGAACAATATGTAGTGTGTTTTAGGGTTTTTGGTTCCCCCCACCCCATTAGCTACTTGTGCTCAAATAAGAAAATTGATTTGAATATCAGTGACACAGTCAATTACACTCAAATTAAGTTTTAGTGTTCACATGATAAACTTCTGTTTTCAGGGGTACTGAATAGCTAAAAGTTCAATGCATACTCAGTCTTAGCATTAAGAGCTTGGAGAACTTTTCAAACTGATTTGGACCCTAATCCTTAAGATGCATGCTTAGCTTTATGCATGTTACTCATCTCATAGTCAATAGGGCCACACATGTGCATAAAGTTAAATGTGTGCGTCAGTCTTTACAGGATCTGAGCCTTAGCCAGTTAAGTTACAAGCGTGAGAAAAGTATGGTTTCATGTACTTTGATGGTTCTCTTGTAAGTCAAAAAAATTCTGCATCATGTTTTGCAGATCCTTAGTTTAAAATGTGGAATACTGCCTCTAGGTATTTTGGGATGAATGTGTAAATGGCTACGTACTGCATTTGTTGTTTTTAATCTGTTCCTGTGCATATACCATCTTAAAACAAAAATTTAGTAAGAAGCAAAAAAGTGTTATAGTCATTGTCAAGAGCCTGTGTTTTAAAGAGTGTTCGAGTTGACCCTGGCAGCAGAGAACACAGTAACTATGACCCTGATCCTATAACAAGATCCATTTAGGTAGACTTGTATGCCTGCATGGAGCCATTGGCAGGATTGGAACTATAGTTCTCTACTTACCTATATTAATTTAAGAACAAGTGAAATCTTAGGCTCCATTACATGATTTTAAACACCTCCAACTATTTAGAGTCTGCAACAGTCCAAAAACTGACTGAAACAGACAAAAATTGACTCTGAACTGATTATGGCATATTATGTTAATACTTTACACTTTCTAGAAGGCTTTAAGATTAAAAAAAAACACAACATACATTTAAGTTTATAATGTACATCAAAGTGAAGAGGGACACCTGATTTAAATTTTGCTCCAAATTTTAGTTTGCAAAGAAACTTTTACAGTGTGACCAACAAATGCTTCCTCACATTAATAATTCCAATGATAAAAGTTAGTTTTAAACATTTGAACAATGTTCATGGACGATTGAACTGCTAAAGGAGCACTCAAGGAAGATAAGGCCATTGTGGAGAAACTAAATGAATTCTTTGCATCAGTCTTCACTGCAGAGGAGGTGAGGGAGTTTCCCACATCTCAGCCATTCTTTTTAGCTGACATATTTGAGGAACTGTCCCAGATT
>NW_020664587.1:12317485-12352589 GCF_002925995.2 Terrapene triunguis
AAAGCTTGTCTCTCTCACCAACAGAAGTTGGTCCAATAAGAGATATTCCCTCACCCACCTTGTGTCTCTAACATCCTGGGACCAACACAGCTACAACAATACTGCATATGTGCTTTGAAGGTCATGGCCATTGTCCCTTGTATGCAGTGGGATGATGCGCATAACTAAAAACTTGTCAAAACCTCAGATCTCTTTATGTATTTCTTCACTTGCACTAATTTATTTGTGAAAGAGGAATAGATTCATACATAGGAACAACACTTTGATCCTGAAACATATGACTCTCATGAACTACCCTTCCCAAATCACAGGAATATAGGAATTATCATACCAGATCAGACTAGTGGGCCAACTAGTTCAGTATCCTGTCTCTGACAGTGGCCAGATGCTTCAGAGGAGGGTGCAAAAACTCCATCGTGGACATTTATGGAATAAACCATCCAGAGACGTTTCTTCTTAAATACTATCCATTATTGGTCGTCTTATGCATTGAAGTATAAAGTTTTATATCCCTTCTGAAAATAAATGGTATTCTTTGCTTCTTTTTTTTCTGGCTCAGTAACTTACTCGATATATTATCCTTTGTATAAAGTAGTTCTGTCTGAGTTCCCTAATTATTTAAAAATTAAGGAACTGATCCTCTACCCTTACTCACTAGAGTAGTCCCAATGGGACTATTTACATGAGTAAGCTGAAGGATCAGTCCCTCCATTTCCTGGGTTGTAGATTTTTGTCCTGTGGGGGAAAAATATCTCTATATACCTTTCAGAAGTTTGAAAACAAGGACTCTGGCCCACCCTAACTCAGTGCCTCAAGAAGGAGTAGGGGTCATAATGATTCCAGGGACCCTCTCTTTTTTTGTCTTCTTTTTATTTGTTTAAAATTATAAAATGTTCACATTTTAGCTGCCTATAAATTCTGCATTCACTCTTGTAGTTGAGAAAGCAAGCAGGCACCTCCTAGGCTGCATAACCACTCCATGAATGGCCTAAAGAGAATGCAGTGTTGCATCCACGTCTGCGCTTCCTCCTTCTCTGTCTGGAAAGCCAAATGTCTCTTACACAACACCTTCAGCCATGACAGTGCCATCCCTGAAGCCCTACAACTTAACCATCCTTCATCTCGCCAACGACTAAACTGGACACAATTTTGACTGGTAAGAGGAGCCACTGATTTTCTGTTCAGGTTTTAATGAACACATTATTGTTATTATTGTTTTTATTATTATTCATTTATAAAATACCAACAATTTGCTATACAAATAATAAGTAGTGGGCCAAATCCTGGCCCACAGTGCTGCTTTGCACTGTTCCGGGGGTGCAAAGCAGCTATCAAACCAGTTAAACTGATTTACCCTGGCATAAGGGGTGAGGCTGGGGGAAATTAAGGTGTGGCCAGTGCACTGCTGTGCCCTGGAATGGTCACTTTGCAATTGGTGCAGCTGGTAGGCTTGAGGCTGCTCTAAATTCCTCCTTGGGACTGGACAAACAACCTGAAGACAAGGACGATGCAAAGATGGCATTACAGGCCCCAGCCCTATTAGCAACAACCATTACAAATGGTTGGTTCTGAGGATCTGTCCTATTTAGTTAATTACAGTCTGAATGGGAAATCAGTGACACCTCCTACCAATTAAAGAGCATCATTAACAGGCTCCAAGCCTCCAAATAGTATCAGACTCTTATTCAAATGTTTATCAGCTTTCTCTACTAGCTAAGCTGTAGTTCACTTTGTACAGAGGTCTGTTGGGAAGCAGAAGGTTAAATACCACAGTAATGGGTGCAGCATATGGACCTAGATAGAAGGTCCTGGTTTCTATTCACAATAACTCATATAGATGGTTGGCTGTTGATCTTCTGTCTATATGTACAAAGGCCTAAGTGTGCTGTCTCGACTTCAGCCCTTGCTGCTCTGCAAAAAAATCTTTCCAAATGAGGCATCAGCATTCTTAACCCTTCCATTATTTACTTTGGCTACTTTTCAAATGTTTCCTTTACCACCAATCTGTTATTACACACTCTTTATTTAGAAATACAATGGATTTTAATACAAAAAGTTTTATGAAAATAGAGCTTGTAAAGGAGAAAGCTTTACTCTTCTGTGATCCTATCTCGGGAAGTGTAAAATGTGCCATATCTTCATGAAGGCTAGATGAAAATTCATAAGATTGGTGGCAAAATAGTTGATCAGTGGAGCCAACTGAATCCACACAGCATAAATCTTAGGTCTGTAATATTACAACAAAGCTGGATCCCTATTAATCTTCACCCAAAGGGAGGTACAGAATACCCATTGTCCAAAAAGAAGTCTACCAGATCTTCTGGCCAGCCGCGTTGCTGCAAAGTGCAGCCGACTAGAATTATGGTCTCTAAATTTGTTAGACACCAGATTTTCAGAGTCTGAGCGCCTCCTCAGTGTTACTGTGCTGGTAGTCTGCATTCCATAAAAGTAGACTCACTGCCCCCAAACCAGTCAGCCTTCCTTCTGACCCAGGAGGCATTGTTTCTGGGTGTTCATTCAGGACAAATAGACTAGTTGTTTGAGAACTTCAGATGGAAAATTCTTCTCTGAAAAATCATATAATTATCCTGGAAATCTGATAATGGGATGGGAGATTGTTGTCCTAAAAGGTTTTGGAGCACTCACGAACCAATCTGAGGGCAAATGTTAATTGGTTTATATATGGAATAGCTTCCGTCATACTTAAATTCTTCCCTACTTACAGGATTGTTCTAAGTCTAATGCAAAATGTTTGGATTGTCTCCTCCCTCTTCTATATTAACTATCTTGCTAGTACCCACTGTGTCTATTCTAATGCTGATGTGCTCTGCCCTGTCTCTAATCTAGATGATTATTCTTCCTGGTGCTCTGTGTGTTAGTTATTAACAGTCATCCTCTCCCAGCATGGCAGAGTGGTACATTAACTAGCTTGGTTTAGAACTATAATGGAAAAGAACATCGAAACTTTCTCTCCTGTGAAAATCTACATGCTCCACACTGCAATTAGAATGAATCAGTCTGTGACCTTCTATGACCTCTTTATAACCTTTCAACTCTACCTGCTAATAACTCATCATTGACTTAAATTTATTTTAATATTCCCAACAATGTATGACCACATATAACTGCTTTGAAACCTATTACCATCTCCAATTTCCAAACATTTAGTAGTGTTTTGTAATATAAAATAAACATATATTCTAAAACTACAATATAAAAGCTTTAATTCTATCAAGGAGCTTTGATTCAAATATTTTTGTTATTTATTATGTCTTTAGGAATCCTCAGTGAAACTACAGACTCTACACGCTTTACACTCCATTCTATTAAAAATACATTAATTAGTATATTTTGGTTTTGCAGTAAGAGTTACTAAGAGAGTCTGGAAGAAAAATAATAAGTGAGTTTATGAAGAGGGATACATATATTTGTACAAACAGGCAGGAGATAATTTCACTTGAGTCTAGTGGCATAGAAACTCTGCCCTTCCTCCCCCCAAGACTCTCCACCAGGCTATCACATTACAAACATTACACCATCAGATTAAACTTTCACTGGCTGATTGTACCCCTAGAGAACACAGTTTCCATCAGATTAACACTCTTGGTGGTGGTGCAATCACTGCAATATATTTTAACATTTCAAAAGCACCCCATGATTTATGAAAGATGGGTTCACTCATGCAGTAGGAAACCTTTTTACACTTTACTAATTACAAGCCCAAGCAACATATACTGTAGATCCATGCTAGCAACAAAGGTGAAAGATACTTGCACATGCTTTGAAGAAAGTATGTATCATTTTATTTTGATCTTGTCAGATCTCAAAGCAAAGTATGTTTAGGGCTGGTCAGTATTTGGATGGGAGATTTACAAGGAAAACCCAGCCATGGTGCTCCAAGAAACAGATTTAGTGATTCAGTAAGTGGCACTCTTTGTACTTAGGGTTCAGTTCTACATTCTTTGTGCACCCTAAACTCCAAAGAGAGCAATGCAGGATCAAGCGCTGAGTCAATACGGAATGAAGCCTTTAGCCTGGTGCTAGTGGTTACTCCATTGTTGGAAATGCCTTATTTCAGATGAGAAGCAAAACTGGGTTCCTGTGTGTGGTTATGAAAATTACTATTTATTATTAAAATTCCATTGCATTTTTGCAAGAGAAGAGGTGTTAAGCACAGTGTCCTCATCAAATGCAAGTTTGGGGGTCATATCCTCAGTTGGTGTAAATTTACATAACTCCGTTGAAGCCAGTGGAGATGTGACAAGTTACATCAGTTGAGGATCTTGTCCTGGATCTCTACTGTACAATTTCCCTACTTAAATCTCTCTACAATATTATTTGGATAGTGTTCTTCACTTGCTGTCCTAAATTGTCAGGTAGTGTTGCTCTGCACTGTTAAACAGCTGCAAAGTTCCACTCCAAAAGTGACTGCATTCATTGATGGGTGAAGTGACCCCTATGTAATTTGATTTTTAAAAAGCTTTGGGATTCTTCAGGCTGAAAAGCATTTTCTATACATCAGACATTATTTTATTCCTTTCTCTTTTCTACAGTATATATTTTAAAAATAGTTTAAAATCATAAAACCAGCATCAAGATTTTCAACACTCCACCACAGGTGCTCTTTTCTATTCTTTTTAAACACTGCTTTGTGTTAGGCAGGGGCAGACGTCTCTGATTCTCAGAATCAGTCATTGTTAACAACCAGTTTTGCCTAACTCATGCACTAACAAGCTCTTTATTAAATGCCATTCATGATCAATTTCTGGGGAGTCAGAGCTTAATTATATGGAGATTCATACTGCCTGTCTCCAGAAATTAGCTTCAGTATTTACAGGTCTGCTTCAGTCAATAATTGGGGCTGTCTCTGCAGGAACATTCTCTGCTTGATACCAGTTGCAGCACCATTATTTTCTGTCTTTTAATTGCATTTCTGGAGTCCTGCTTATCCAGGATGGATTCCACTTTGTCTGCAGTGTTTCATCTGCCCAGCAGTGAACCTGCACAGTTTAGTGATGTAGTTTCTAGGTTTTCTTTTTGCCAAATCATCATTGGTGCCCTTCCCTTCATTTTTAAAATTGTCTAAACTCAGTTAGGGACTCAAAGGACTTGATCCTGCTCCATTAAAATCAACAGGATTTTTTCTGTTGACTTGAAAGGGAGCAGGATCATGCCCAGGGTGAGCAAATTATTTTAAATCAATGTAGCTCAGCTAGCGAGGGACACTATGGGAGAGCTACTACCACTGATCTGTCTCTGCCACTCCCAAACTGCATCTTTCTGTCCTGGAATTTAGGGTATGTCTACATAGGAAATGGAGGTGTGATCGCAGCACAGTTAGGATACCCTCACTAGCTTTAATCTACCTAATGTGGGTAACAATAGTAGTGCAGCCATGGTGGCCCTGGCTTCAGCATGGGCCAGCTGCCCCAATACAGGCCTCCGGGGCATGTTCTCAGGTTGCTAGTCTGCACTGAATTCTTTGCTGGGGGGGTGGGTTAGCTTTGCTACTACTGTTCCCTGTGCTAGCTAGATTACATGGTATGCTACCAGTGCTAGAATCACACCTTCATTTTCTGTGAATCTTCTAATGCTCAGTTCCAGTCCTCTCTGGCCATGCTACAACAGTGGCACCATGGTATGAGGACAGAATAGTTTCTTGAATAACTGAATCAACCTGTACATTAACAAAATAAAGCAAAATATGAAGAATGAGTACGTAGAATGAGGCAGTCATACATGCCTGGGCCAGTGTCTAAACTGAGTAATTTTTGCATGGAGTAGTGAAGGGATACATCCTTTATAGGGAGCTCTCTTGGTTTTGACCATATTACATGCATTTTAAATACGGTGGAGTCCAAAGGCAAAAATTACTCTTCAGGACTACACTAAAAGTCATTAGGCAGAATGATCATGAGATGATGTCAGACATTTTAAGGATGCCTCATTCATGGATATCAGAAGTCGATGTGTCTCCAAAATCAGTTAAAATAGAGCTTTCCTCATCAGATCCATTTATCTCAGGCTCACTTTTCCCTAGCTCTGAATCTGATCCTCCCTTGGCAAAGTGCAGGAAAGTGTTTCAAGAGAGAGGAAAGAAGAGGTTTGCAAAGTGAGAAACTGAGCCCCACAGAAATGCTAATTTTATAGGCAAGCCATGAGGCCACTTAAAATGAAAAAAGGCTATTTTATTGCAAAACAGTAATAAGGATGTCTGACAATAAATGGGGAGTTCTTTTCCCCACAAAACAGATAGGAATTGCCCTAACAAAAGATAATTGTGGTAGGCCAGTTGGTTAAAGAATTGTTAATCTATTTCTTGCCTCAGAGCCTCCTTGTGTTGGCAGGAAAACTGACACCAGCCCCTTCTCCAGCCATTACATGCCTCTTGCATGACTTTCTTTGCGAGAGTTACCCTGTTCTCCTGGTTGTGTTTGATTTAAAAGAAAGGGTATATGCCAGAAGGGGACACGCAGCAGGGAGTCGTATGTCTTCATTCAGCCATTCAGCTTTGACAGTAGCCAGCCAGTTTACAGCAGCAGCCATCAGGGAATACAAGGTCTTTGTTAGCCTGATACAGCCATATAAGAGCTCATTAACTACTTCATCCACAGTTGGGCTAGTTTTAAGGAATTTCTCTCATTTGTGTTTCCTTTTGTTAATTTCCCTCTTCAGTCCTCATTCGCAATGAACTGGGAGCCACTGCAGTATCTGGCTCCATTTCCCCAAACGGGGAGGGCACTATGGTTGTCAGGTTGTTAACTAGAGAGGCCAGGTGAGTGAGGGAGTGTCCTTTATTGGACTAACTTCTGTTGTTGAAAGAGACATGCTTTCCAGCTTCACAGCCCTCTTCTTCGATTGTTAACTGGCAGCCTGACTCAGAATACCCATGCAACATTTTACCTCTTCCCTTGGCAGCATATGAAGCCCAGTCTGTGAACTACTTGGAAATTTCTGTTCTTACTCCAGCATGTAACAGGTTGGGTTAGGTCCCAGGCAGGATTTAGTGAAAAAAGAGATTCTTTTTGAAGCATTTCATTTTGCTTGTTTTGTAGAAATGAAAGAGTTGTGCCTTCACACTGCTATAGAATGCATAGTCTCTGAGGAGGATCTTCTGGAGAAGAGCAGAGATGCCAAGCCAGCAACATGGACAGCACAATTCTTTTGGCACATGTTCAGTAACATTCTTCCCTCCACAGGGATCCCAAAACAACCAGAAATGAGTTGGTATTCTGAGTCCTGTTCCTAGGGGAAGAATATCCCCACATTACAGAACCACCATCAAAATTGCTATCAGTAACCATTATTGTTAGGTTCAGCAGAGTGGCCAAGAACTGAATGGGGATGGAAACTGAACTAGTATCTTATTCTGACCCCAGAGTTGAGCTCTGCAGGTCAAAGTTGAGGCATATTGATGTGGCTACATGAGGAAGATTGCACTGCTGCTGCCTTTGCTGCACGAGTTCTGTGAACAGAAAAATTAAGTCTCCTGGAGTCTCTCACACCTTTCACAGACACTAAACTTGCTCAAATGAACTAAAACATGGAAATTGTTACTGTTCTAAAAAAAGAAAATGGAAGCAACTCTAATGGCCCAATGCTCATTCCCTCATGTTTTGTCACTGTTTCTCTGGAAGCCAGAATGAAACTTTCAGGAGCTAGAACAGAATAATTTGAGCAGTGGTTTCCTCAGCTGTGGAATTCATTGCCACAAGAGATCAGAATGAGCCCTTGCTTGACTCCTTTCATAGCACAACGAAAAACCCACCTTTCCATACAAGTCTTCCTGTAGTAATAAGGGCTGAAGAACAATCTGTTGTCACTTTTTTATGGATAGATGAAGATTTATACCAGCCATCTCTGAGCTGCAGTGGCTGGATCAAGGGTGAATGTGGGGCAGACATTTATTGTAATTGTTAATTTTGTATTTACATCTCAATACCAGGGGGAAGGATCCACTGCAGGGCAGCAAGAGTAAAAGAATGAGGGTTGAAATAATATAATAGGTTAGTTTCTGCCTTTTAGTCCCTGACACTGCAACATCCACAGTCTACTCAGTCTTGGTTCATTAGATTCTGAGTTCTTTCAGAGAGTACAATCAAAAGGGCTCATCTACCTGACTTGAGTGGATGTTACAATTCATTACCTCTCTGTTCAAAGGGAGTCAAGGGGAAATTCCAGATTGCGTCTGGAGTAAATTCACCTAATTTAATTCTAGCAGAGAACATCATTCTTCTACCCACAGTCCTCAAGGGTATCGCCAGCCCCAACTCTGTTGAGTACATCTTCAGGCACAGGGTCTCAATGCCAACAGGTACATGCTGTTGGAAATACAACTGTTAGGAATCAGAGAATTGTAGGACTGGAAGGGACCTGGAGAGTTCTTCTAGTCCAGTCCCCTGCACTCAAGGCAGGACTAAGTTGAAATCATATAATAGGTTAGTTTCTGCCTTATAGTCCCTGACACTGCAACATCCAGAGTCCTCTCATTCTTGTTTCATTAGATTCTGAGATCTTTGTGGGTTGAAATCATATAATAGGTTAGTTTCTGCCTTTTAGAAAGCAGGGGGTTTGGAGTGGTCTCTAGATGGGAGCTCTGAGGAGTCCCACCATTTTCCCGTCTTTATGCCCTGTTCTTCCCAAAAGGTCCTAATATTGCTGTTGGACAATGAGAACAGGCCAAGAATCCCTTCAGATCCTACCAGAGGAGCTATGTTATAGAATTAGACAAGGTTTATTCTCCTACCTCCACTTGGAAAGTTCACTTTCAACTAAATATAATGTAATTAGACATTCTTCATGGTTCGAAGTCTCCAGAATTGTTTTAATGTATTTTGGAGGGGATATTTTATCTCCTGTGTGACTCCATTCCACTCTTCTCCAGAGCTGGGATTTCATATGGCCTGGAATCTCTTGTCTGAGTATTTCTGCAACACCAGGAGGATCTCTCAGAGCTGTAGGCTTAAAACAGCATACACTGACTGTCTATGGACAACTTTGTGCACCCTACAGTTGCTAGAGTTAATTGTTTAACAAAAGTATGGTTGACCACCAACACACCATGTTTGTACAGGGATGACCTTAGGTCACTGATATGCAGAGGATGATGGGCATAGCATGACCAATGACAAAGGACAGATGTCAGAACCAAGATCCTTAACTCACAGATGTGTTGATTTCATTGTGCACAGGTTGCTAGGACAAGTGCGATCAAGTGATGTTAATGAGCTGAAAGGAAAGACGACTCCAAGCACAAGAACACACATGAAAGAACGAGGAAGGAGTTTGGCGGTGTGTATCCAGGGCAGTTTGGGGAGCTTAATCTGGCGCAATAACTCAGCTCCTTTTGTCAAAGGCCACATGAAACAAAACACTTTGCTCATATGGGCCTGATTCTGCAACTTCTAATTATGCAGAATAGTTCTTACTTGTGCAAGTAGGTCTTACTTATGTGAGACTAGTCAACATGAATAAGGAGTGCAGAATCAGACCCTCTATTCTGACTTTCTCCTTATATCAGCACCATAGAACTGACTTATATTCTTCATCTATGGAAGCTAAGTCTCCTCAATGGGATGAATCCATGAAAGACATAACTGGGGAGAAAGGCTTCACTTTAAATATTTGACAGACTACATTTCCTTCTTTTTCATTATCTATTTTCAAAATGTAACAAATAGCTCCAATGATAATTCCTGATTGTTTTATATTTACTGAAAAACAGCACTTAATAAATACAGATATATCTAAGTGGGTTTTCTATAAGAAGTGTAACCAAAAAGCGTCCTCAAAGCTATGCATTAAAAGTCTAAAAGGTATCTAAGAACTGAATAACTCTGGGTTTTAGAAATGGTATATAGAGTTTTGCATTCATTATGTCACTGGTTCACATATGGCCTGGGTCAGTAGTGATTTCAACTTATCATTGAATTGCTATCCAGTGACCTGTATGAAACGAGTTGGTGGCTTCAGTCCAGTTACCAGTGGACAGGTGGCCACATCACAAAAATTACCAACACATTTAGCAGTGATTGGCCCTGTTGCTGGAAGTCTCATCTGAAAAGTAAGGATTTAATGGACCATGGATGGCTCATAAACTAATTAAAGGGATACTACCCAATTAATATACACCCCAATATCACATCAGCTGGTTCCCCTGCACTCATGAGCTTTCCTTTCATTTTGATCTGTTCTATCAGCTTTTCTTGGGATCCTTACCTGGAATGGATTTGAAATATATTTTGAATTACCAGTGTAGCCTTTTGGTATGTCCAGCTTTCGGAATCTTTGCTTTATTTCTTTGTTACTTGTCTGATCTTGTTTTGTTTTTTATACCTTAATTAGGCTTGTATATCACTCCATATTTCACATGCCCACAAAGCAGCTGTGTGAAATACACCCTGGGCTTTCAGAATCCCCACCTGTAAACCAAGTTTAGTCATTACAAATCAAAATGAAAGGGAGAAATAAAACCTTTGGAAGGAGAGAAATTCAACTTCTAAATAACCATGAAATTTCTCTTTATACATTAATGACTGCTTCCAAGAGGGCCAATAAAGTCTTTTGTCAGCAGCCCAAAAGCGCCAAGATCTTTGATGTGTATTTGTGTAGGTCATGTATTTAAAGGGGACACCCAGAAAATCTGTGCTGGCAAAATTCTTCCTTACAGACTTTGCAAGAATAAAATTGAAATCTGTGGTCCTGTTTTATCTTTGGTGTCACCCAATGAAGTGAATTGAATTACATCGGGGATGAATTTGGCCCATTTTGTTTTAGGTTTAGGAAGGATCTAAGCTCAGGGTGTTCAAAGTGAACTCAGCAACAAGCTAATCTCTGGTTTATCATTGACAATCCTCTGACCTTACTAGTCCTGACTGAACTCAGGAGAAAGGCTTGATATAAATAGAAAGATATAGGATTAAAAGCTTCCAGCTACCTTTCTTAGTCAAAGCTTCATGCAAGGTGAGCCCCTAAATCTGTGTTGTTTTGTTTTTTAATGGACAAGGTTTAGATAGTTTACTTTCTGTGTAATATGTCCTCTTCCAATAAACTAAAATCTTCCAAATGATTCCTAAAGAGGAGCTGTAAGATCCTGAACGTGCAGAGATGCTTAGAAAAGGGTAAAAGTGGCCCCTGGTTCTTGGCCAGATCTGCTCCCTGTCTGTTATTCATGTCATATATGGGTCACACTTTATAGTATGATTCCATTTATAAATGGTTTACAAAGGGTTAATAAATGATTAATAGATGTTATAAGCACATTGCAAACATGAGTGGTATGTTTTATACATGGTTATAAGCACATCAATAAAGGTATTAGAGATTGTTTTAAACCATGGTTATTAGTAACGTATTGATATGTTGAACACTCTAATAATGGATTAATGATTTATTAAAACATCTATGAACCATTTATTAACTCTTTTTTTAACAGATCCTTAATATAAAATATGACCCCGATATGCTTAGTGTACTAATAAGAAGATTTTATTGTCTTCAGCACTCCAGAGCCAGTATACCATTGCTGCCAAAGAACAAGATGAATTCTGGTCTCCTTCCTGCAACATCAGCCAAAGTGGTAGCTGAATTCTTATTACAGAATCATTATTGTTGGTTCCACTTGATGATGATGTTCGAAGCCAAAGGAGCCCAGACTGATTTTCAGAGACCAGGCAACACTTTAAGTTATGGCCACTAGTAAGATTTGTTGTTGACTTGTCAAGTAATTGAATTTGATCCAGTGGGTCCTTGACAGGAAATAAACAATGGAGCACAAAGTTGCCGTTGCTTTTGCCATCACTTTTTGTGGCCATAACTATATGTATTATTCATTCATTCATCTGAATTAATTGATTGTAGAAGGTGCTGCTTTGAAAGCCCTGTAGACTGAAGTCCTCTATTAATTCACAGAAGAGGTTTAACCCTGTGCAAACTTCCCCACACGGCCCTGCTAATGGGCCGCAACCTACAAGGACCACTCCAAGGGATAGAAGGGACTTCAGTCTCCATTGCCATTCATTCCTTGAACTTTCTACTGAGGCTGCCAACTAAGATATGAATTAGTGACAGATACTGTGGAAATTTTTGTGATGTGGACACCTGTTCACTAAGAACTGAACTGAACTTGGTTTCACACAGGTCCCCAATTGCTTTCCAACCTCAAATGTTGACCTAAGGGTAAAAACAGGTTTTCTCTTGTAAAATGTTTGTAAGATTTTTTTTTTCTTCACGAAACTCCAAACCTATTGAACTTGACAAAGTGAACCTTGCAGCAAAGGAAAGGCAGCCAAATGGTCTAGTGGAAGGAACATGGGTTCTAGTCCTGGTTCTGCTGTCTGATCTTGGGTAAGCCTCTGTGCCTATTTCCCATCCTACTTTGTCTTGTAAGCATTTTGGGACTCGTTCTGTGTACGTACAGTGCCTACCACAATGGGGCCTCTAGGTGATACTGTAATTTAAATAATAATGAGAAGGGGATAGAGAGGGGAGAGGTGCCTGTTATAACACACATCTACTTCATGTGGGTGGTTTATTCTTTCCAAAGCAATAAACGTTCCGAGATTCCCTTACTTTCCCAGATGATACTGAGGCCCATCTTTACTGTCCCTTTTCTGTATTGCATGGAGGGACTCCAACAAACCCATTTATGGGTGAATTACTTTCCCGTCACTGCAAGCTCAATAAGAAAATTGGGTGTACCCCAGTGATGTATTCCTGTACATTTCAACAGCCGGACAGCTACTGCTGCATTCTACAACCCAAGCCAAGGGGAGTGAGAATAGACAGCATGAATGTGAGACATAACAAACCAGTTTTGACAGTGTTGTTGTTGCCCTGTTGGTCCCAGGACATGAGAGAGAGACAAGGTGGGTGAGGTAGTATTGTTTATCAGACCAATTTTTGCTGGTAAAAGAGACACACTTTTGAGCTACACAGAGCTTGTCTTTAAGTCTGGGAAAGGTAATCAGAGTGTCACAAGGTGGAACAGGTCCTTAAGTGATTGTTAACTGCCCATTTCATTTGGCATGGTCTCTTGCAACATGTGTTAACTTCATATGCTTAACAATCTGTTCCACCTTGTAATTAGTCATAACACTGATTATCTTTCCCAAACCGGAAGAGGAGCTCTCTAGCTCTATGTAGCTTGAAAGCTTGTCGCTTTCACCAACAGAAGTTGGTCCAGTAAAAGATATTGCCTCAGGCAACGAGGACACCATGGTGCCGTGTGACAGTCCCAAGTGCAGGAAGCCTCTGCTTTCCTGACTCTGCACAGCCATCCTCTCCAGGAGCACCCTTACCTTCTCTGGGGTGAAGAACTGTGCAGTTTAGAGGAAACAATGAAGACCCCTGCTCTGCTTTCCCAGCAAACAGTGGGCCAGGTCCCCAGCTGGGGTAAAGTGCCCTACCTCCCTGACGTCAATGGGCCTGCACCCACCCTCTGAGGCTCTGGCCCATGTTTCAGGACCAAGATACCCTTGTCCTATGCCCACCACGCCTTCCCCAGACACTGTGTGAGCTCTCAGGCTGCCCCCTGCCCTACTATCCCTGCTCACTTGACAAAAGCATTTTCTGGACCTTCCAGGCCCTGGTGCAGAGACTCTGGGCCAGATTCCACGGCTGGAGGACGAGGAGGACAATGGGCAGAGACCTCGCTGCCGCTGGTCGCGCTCTGCCCGCTGCATGCTCCGTGCTCCGGGGCGGATCAGACCCCTCCGCTGCAGAGAGTCAGCGGCGGGGGTGGTAACGGGGGAAAGTGGCGGCCCGGTAGCCGCCTTAGGGGACGAATCTCTTTGGTGATTGGGCGTCATTGTTCCCTTTGTGACTGGGGCTGTATAAATCACCGGCCCTGCAGGGAGCCCACGACACTCGCCCAGCCCACGCGGGGGACGGGGAGGCAGGGAAGTTTGTCTCCGACCCAGGGCACTCGGCCCCTTCTGGTCGCGCTGGGCAGTGGGGCTGCTGGGGGGACGCAGGTGGCAGCCCCTCTGGCTGCTCCATGGGTTCCGACGTGGCCTCCCCCTCCAGCAGAGCCTCGTCCCCAGAGCTGGAGGAAGCGGGCAGCCCCGAGCTCCTGTGTGAAGCCTTCCCAGCGGCTCGCCAGCAGGGGCCCGGGGCGCCCAGCCCCAGCGGCGGGGCCGGGGCCGGGGGGAAGCTGCGGGGCAGCAGGACGGAGCAGTCGGACGACCAGCGGCGGAAGGTGAACAGCCGCGAGCGCCGGCGGATGCACCACCTGAACCAGGCGCTGGACGGCCTGCGGGAAGTGATGCCCTACTCGCAGGGGCCGGCGGTGCGCAAGCTCTCCAAGATCGCCACCTTGCTGCTGGCCCGCAACTACATCCTCACGCTGAGCAGCTCCCTGCAGGAGATGCGGCGGCTGCTGAGCGAGCTCCACGCAGCGCCCCGCAGCCACCCGCTCCCCCAGGTCCGCCCCATGCCCCCCGCCGCCGGGGCGCAGAGCCTGCCCCCCTGGCCCTCCGCCTGCTCCGTGGCGGCCGCGGCTGGGTACCTGGGCTTCCGAGCGGCTCCGCAAGAGACTCACCGCACGGCAGCGGGGCCCCTGGGCCCCTTTTACAGACGCTACTCCGGCTTGCCCTGCCTCTGCTCCTTATGCCAGGCCGGGCCCCAGGAGCTGCCAAGAACGGCAGCCGCCCCGTCCTGCCTCCGGGCAAGCAAGTGAAGCCAGAGACTTCCCCTGGCCACACAGGAGACCCAACGCAAACAGCTCTGCGGGACTGCTACTGCTCTGACAAGGAGAGGGGGGCCTAGCGCTGTCCTTCCATTTCCAAACCGCGCCCGTCTCCTCCTGATCATGGAACTGACACTTAGCCCCACAAGACTCCCTGACATGCCCTGTAGCCAAACCTCCTTGTTCGTTTGTCATCGGTTGTTTGAGCCCAGTGTCTCCCTCCCGCTGCTCTGCCGGCAGCAGGAATCCTAGGACAGTTCCCAAGGCTGGTGAGACAAGAGTTTGATTCAGGTGCCATTCCGTTGTGACCTGTAGCTTTGCCTTTCTCGAGTAGCTGATGTGATGCAACGTACCTGGAATTTCATTTTTACTGAAAATAAACATAGGTCACCTTAGTCAATGGATTTGGCATACCGGTCTCCTATTTTGAAAGTTCCTTAGTTTCATTTGGGCTGGGAGGAAATGTTTCATTGAGAGAGAGAAGAATGGGGCGGATAGGCTGGGATAAGAGAGAAAAAGAGCTGAACGGTTTGGAAGAAAGTAAAACCAATTAGCCCAAAGTTTCCCATAGAGAAGCCTTGGGAATTTATATTAGATTTAATTTAAACAGTCCTGAAGGTTCTACTAAATGCTTTAACTCCATGATTGCTTATGATAGCTGTTAAAATAAACCTAAAATCAAACACAGGGCAAATGAATCTGACAGATATCCAAGCACCTCCCGATCCCACTTTAGCTAATCTTGAAGAATTACTACTTGTTGATAATGTTTTAGTGTTTATATTTCATTGTAAATATGCCATGCAAAGAACAGATTCCCTGCCAAGAAGAGTTTCCATTCTAAGGTGCATTATTTCAAGCACTCAGACAAAACTCAAATTATTTCAGTGTTAGGGAACGTCACAAAAAACGGGGGAGCTACAGTTTGGTGTTCTTTGGCTCAGAGTTACACGGAGAAATGTAGACTTTCTTGAGTATTAAGGGATTTTCCACAGTCTTTCAAACTCTTCTTGTTTCCTGATGTTTATCTTTCAGGTCAAGTCCTTTGAAGTGCTAGCACTGTATACATGTGTCCCATGCATGCGGAGTTCTGTAATCCAGGGAGCAAGTAATTGCTGTGTCATAGACAATTGTCATAAGACAATTGCTGTGTCTTAACATTTAGGGCTGGGTACAAGGGTATGGGCCTGGGGCAGTAAGTATTTTGGAGCTCAGACTTAGTATATGAACTCTTATGGGGTCAGGACAGGTGGTCAGATGCCTCACTGATGGGCATATAGTACCTAGATCAGGGGTTCTCAAACTGGGGGTCAGAACCCCTCAGGGAGTCACGAGGTCATTACATGGGGGGGTCGCGAGCTGTCAACCTCCACCCCAAACCCCGCTTGCCTCCAGCATTTATAATGGTGTTAAATATATTGAAAAGGGTGTTTAATTTATTAGGGGGGGGTCGTCACACTCAGAGGCTTGCGATGTGAAAGGGGTCACCAGTAAAAAAGTTTGAGACCCACTGACCTAGATAGACAGACTCCATGATGTGATGATTTATGCCTTCTGGCTACAGGTATTTAAATAGTAAATATTTGTTTAATTTTCAATAACTTTGGTGGGCAGAAGTACTGATCTACTTCGACTTTTACAATACACCTGACATGTTCAGAAGAAGATTTCAGATCAGGATTGCAGCTAGCAACCATGTTAGAAACATATTAGGACCTAGTCAACATGTAAGACTTATACCAGTGTAGCCATAATGGTTAGGAGTGTGATTTTTTTTAACAATAAAGCTGTGCCAGGATAGTGTAGATGCTATGGTGACCAGACAGCAAGTGTGAAAAATCGGGACGGGGTGGGGGGGTAATAGAAGCCTATATAAGAACAAGACCCAAAAATCAGGACTTTTCCTATAAAATCGGGACATCTGGTCATCCTAGTAGATGCCCTTATACCAGCATAAAAGTCCTTTTGGCAGAATAGCTTATGTCTCTTGGGCAACTGGTATAAACTATGCCGGCAGAAGCATATGCCGGTATAAACGGTGTCTATACTACGTGGGGTTGCCAGTACAGCTATACCGATATAGCTATACCAGCAAACTTTTCTAGGATTGCTAAGGCCGCCAAATCCACAGCCCAAACTCAGGGCACTGTAACCAAGGGAATTTTAGGAGTGGCATAAATCTGAAGCACTTTCCATTAAACACAGATACTCAGCTACAGGTCTGGAGAGGTTTCCCGTTTCTGTGAGGCGCTGTAGAATTACGGCTCTCCTATCAATCAAAGGGGTCAATATAAGATGCCTCCTGAAAATGCATTTAAGCTTCTTAGGAATCGGAGAAGAAAGGGTTAAATAATTTAAAAAAAACCTGTCAACTAAATACCTTCCTTCACACGATAACTATTTTCTTTATAAAAATGGCTTTGCAGTCTAATTACATGCTGCTGAAAAGGCCCTTGGAACTGCCTGACAGAGTATCTCATTGAGATATGCTCAGCTTCACTTTGGGACCCTCTAATCATCTCCTGAAATGCTCACAAAACACCCTGATGATTCAATTCTAACTACTATACATGCATCATATAATCATCTGTTATATTTCTGTAGCATCTTTCATCCTGAAGACTCCCAAACCACTTTACAAAAATATATAAACTATACATACATTGCACCCACCTCTGAAATTCAGCCATCTCTGGGGTAGAACAAGCAAGGTGTTTAACACTGAACAGGAGCGCTACATGACAGATTAGCAGGAAGTGCAGGAGATAGTCATGTGAAGTTACAGGGGGATTCAGGGAAGCAGACAGTAATTGCTTGATCTGGAATTTGACCAGGGTACTGGGATTAAACACTCCTACTCTTGCAGAAACGGGATTACAGGATAGCAGTTTTACATCTCATCTGTAAAGACATTCCTCCAGCAGGGCCCTTGATGCTGTTCTGGGCCATTGGTTTAATACTTACTCAAAGGAAACAATGCTTCATGTTGAATCACTAGCACCAAATCCTGCAAAACTAGATAGTTCTCACTATTACATACTACTATAATAAACATCAGAATACTATTTACTTAGGCCAACCCAGCATTGCATGAGATATAAAAGTATCATAACATAAGATGGCCATAAGGCCTTTTCCCACTTACTGTCTCCCGTTCATATATCACCGAAGAGAGAGTGATTTTAAAATACTGCTGCATTCAACGCTAATGATCCAAATCACCACACTTTACACTAGTGTTTTGGGCCACTACTGTACAACACTGCAGTACTGTTGTTGCGGGAGGGGTCTCCATGGAGTACAGAGAAGGGAGAAGTCTGGTGAAATTAAGGCAGAATTTGAACACTGTGGGGGCATTTCTGATTTAACACATTTTTGGAAATGAGTAGGTGTCGGGGTAGGAGTGGGCTAGGAGGAATTATACTGGTGTTCAAATCACTCCTGGCAAATATATACAATATTATGTAAATCTTTGTTTTGCAGCCATTTCCAATGCCCTTAGAGTCCATAATAGTTCTCCCACTCAAATGCTAATAGCCAAGGGGGTGTCTTAACATATCCTTTAGAACAGGTTTGATGGGTTTTCTCTGACTTTCATCGTGGTGTCCAGCTATTCTCCACTTTACTCTGGCTTCCCTACCCCACCATTATCCCTGGTGCTTAGTTTGTCTGATCCATGAGGATATGAGTGTCTTCCTTAGAAGCCCAAACAGATGCCACACACTGCATCTGAGAAGGAGTAATGTGGGATGACCTCTGTGGCTAGACTCCTTCTCCTCTAGATAGCACAGTCCTATGATATTGTCACCAGATTCCAATTTGTTGGGTGGAGCACAAGTTTCTGGGGAGAAGGCCACAGAAGTCTGGGGAGAAGGCCAAATGCTGTCATCTCATCTAGGTTTCTCAATGGGATTTTTCATAACTCAACCAATAAAATATGTAGTTTAAAAAACAAACAACTGTATTTGCTCCTGCTGTGTCATGGAGAAAAATACAATAGTCAAAGGTAACTAGGGGAAAGCCTCCACAGATTTATTTCCTTATTTTTAATATACTGAAGATGATAGGTGCTGAGCTGTCAGCTACAACATACGCAGCAACTGAGCAGGCTTCCTTCATGTGGTTCTTCATACTGTCCCACTAATGTGCTTTCATTCTGCAATGGAAGGATTGCCAATAGAGGTGAAATGGTATTTTTCTTCATGGCCCATTCAATTCTTGTCCCTGAGAATGACAACAAGGGTTCTCATTTGGGGGAGTGGTAACTAATGAAGAGGACAGATCGCTGATTCAGAGCAATCTGGATCAGTTGATAAACAGGGCGCAAGCAATGTATGTTTTAATAAGGTTAAATATAAAGGTATACATCTAGGAACAAAGAATGTAGGCCATAGTTACACAGTGCGGGACTCTATCCTGGGAAGCAGTAATTCTGAAAATGATTTGGGGGGAGGGAAATCATGGTGAACATGAGATCTCAGTGTGATGCTGTGGCCAAATGGGTTAATGATATCCTTGGATGCATAAACAGGAATCTCAAGTAGGAATAGAGAGGTTATTTTACTTGTGTGTTTGGCACCGGTGCAACTGTTGCAGAAATATTACGTCAAGCAGTTCTAGTGTCCACAAGTCAAGAAGGATGATGATAAATTGGTTCAGAGAGAAGGTTAAGAGTGACTTGATCACAGTCTATAAATACTTACATGGGGAACAAGTTTGTGATAATGGGCTCTTCAATCTAGTAGAAAAAAAGGTATAATAGCTGGAAGTTGAAGTTAGATAAATTCAGATTGGAAATAAGACATACATTTTTAACAGTGAGGGTAATTAACCATTGGAACAATTTACCAAGGGTCGTGATGGATTCTCCATCACTGGCAATTTTTAAATCAAGACTGGATGTTTTTCTAAAAGACCTGCTCTAGGAATTATTTTGGGACTGTTCTATGGTTGTGTTATACAGGAGGTCAGACTAGATGATCAGAATGGTCCCTTCTGGCCTTGGAATCTCTGAATCAATCTCTGTGGTGGTCATGAGCACATGTCCACTAGCAATGGTTCTGAGACCCGATTCATTCCGGCACAGATCCACCAAACAGCCAACAGCTGGTAATAACTCAGTAACTATTGACATATACTGTCTTCAGACCAGCATCCTAGAAGAGGAGACTCCCTAGCCAATTTATCTATTTCCTGAGTCAGTCAGCCACCCAAACCCGGTATTGGATTATTGGTTGTTTAAGTGCCAACATATTCAGTGCTATACAGGACGGAAGAATAAAAACAGTCCCAGTACCAGATAGCCTCTGGGGTTTCTTTTACCTTGGCCAAGATATAGAAGTTATAGCGAAAAAAGCATGTCTTTTAATTACTATTAATGTTATCTTTACTTCAGATTCTTCAGGTCACTGCCATATCCCTGAGCTCAGGACCTCATTTGTCTGGAAGAAAATCTAGCTAGTGCTGGAAAAGCTGGTTTTGAGAACTGACCAAACTTCATGCCTTGATTACAGAGACTTCTGCTTCAACTCAATGGTTGGGGGTGGGAAGGAAAGAGAAAAACCTGCTAATGATGGACTGGGGACAATGGTTATTTGCAGGGCTCATGTATCATACAAGCAACAACTGTTTCCAAAAAGGCTTCATTTTTATTAACGAGCCCTAGGCCAGCCAAGGGACTGATGTCTCCAGAACAAAAGCTGTTAAAAGGGAAATTTATGGACTGGTTTGGATAGTGTGCACATGGACGCCTGCCTCCTTTTGTAAACCACGGCTCTTTAATAAATCACGCGAGTAAGCCTGAAAAGCAAAAGCTAAGGGTGGCAGCTGGGAGGGATGGCCTAAAGGCCCCTTTGCGGACTCAGCAATTCAGATGTCACCTGGTTCCTTTGCATCTCCTAGTCACCTCTCCAGAATCATCCCATGAGAGAAGAAAAACAAGGAGACATGATGCCCCAGCATAGCAAGGTTCTGGGATAAACACGCTCAGTTAGTTTTTACAGTAAAATGAACACTCAGTCCCCACCAGCTTTAGGATCTGGATGGGGGGAGACTGTAGCAGGAATGACTTATAACTTGCATGATAAAGAGCACAGCCCCTGGGAATCTGCCAGCATCTAATAGCACCACATGGTCTTTGAAACACAAACATTGTGCAATCCAGCATTCAACATTTCCCCAAATGTCCAGTGAACTAGTCCCCATCCCCCCTAAATTCACCCAGATGGGCAGAGGATGAAATCGCTAGTTAATCAGCAGTGTAAAAAATCAAGCATAATTCCTGACATGCAGGCACATGGCAGCCTCTTGTTGGGATAATGAGAGTCACTGACCCATGTGAAGCTGTCACTCAGCTAGTAATCTGAAGCAGATGGCATGAATTCATTGGCCATTTAATAGCCAAGCATGTCTCCTATTCTGCATGAGGCATTCCCTCTGGAGCGGGGTGTGTGCACGCGTGAATATAGACAGGGAGGGAGCACAAATGTGAACATGTTCTCCTCTATTACCAGCACAGGACAGCCTTGCTCCTTATGCATCATCCCACCACCTGAAATCAGCTGGGATATATTACTAGCAGTCCCCAGGTCTGAATTCCTTTTGGGGGGCTGGAAGAAGGGCTTTATCAGTGGGGTGAGTGGTCTTGGCTCTGGAATCCAATTCCTCCATTGGTTTGACAGAGCCAATTTGTTGACCTGCAGGGTATGTTGCAAGACTTACCTGTTTGCTCAGACTTGCCCTGGCTCAGTTGGGTTCCTTTGCAAGGTGGGGGAGGAAGGAATTATTTCCTAAACTGACCTTTCTTAGTTTTGTTCGGTTATTTGTGGTGTTGCGAGACAGTTGTAAATGCAGCCAGCAATTGTGACGGACACATAGAACTGAGTTAGTAACCTTTCCAATGTGTGTGTGTATGTGTGTAAACTGGTGCCAATGAAGGAGCAGCTGGGGATGAACGTATACTGTATATAGGGGCATTTTGCAGTTTGCTCTGTAGATTCCCTGGCCCTCTTTGCTGCTTTTCTGGTGCCAGGACAGTGTGTGAAAAAGAGAACCCAATGGAGATGAGCTATTTAAAGTATCCTTTTCTCTTTTTGAGAAAACCTGGGATGCTGCTTCACAACATTTGTGGGGAGGGCAAGATACATCCTGTCTTCATATTTTGCAGAGGTTTTTTCCCCCCAGCACAATATGACCATAATTCTTCCATTTTATGCTGCCTCAGACTGTTCCATCTTGGGGCACAAAGTTAAAAGACTTGGTCCCAACCCTTAAGAACATAAGTGAAAAAAACCCACTTATGTTCTTAACCCTTGCAGGCTACTGCGGCTGAACTCAACAAAGTATGTATGTATGTGAGAATGCATTGGACAGTTGTGCCCAAGTGATGAGAACACAGCAATGGGGCTTTCTGGACACAGTGACCACAGAGCCATTTCCACTGGGCACAATACTGAAGCAACCAGAGAATAGCCAGTAGGTCACATCAAAATTGGTCCAATCACCACTGCAATAGAAATGTTTATGAAGCATCATCCGTCTCCCTTTTCTCTCTCTCATTCCTAGCCCAAGATCCCAAGTGTCCATAAGTACAGGATGCAAAAATTCTGAAACCAAAAGCCAGATCCTGAGACCACAAACACCCCAACTCCCACGCTCAGCACTTCAGGATCAGACATCAGGCCCTTCATGAGGATGCACTGAATAGGAGTATTTAGTGAATCAAACATTTCGTGGGTGCTGGGAGGTTTGTCTTCATCACAGCCTCACTGTCGGGGGTGGTTTTTCTAGGACTTTCTTTTCACTCAAGGTTGTGCTTCTGAGCTAATTATGAGGACCACAGCTGTGCTCTTGCTGACACAGAAGCACTGCCATTGAAGTCATTCCCCTGAGGGAAGATGGAACATGAGGTTTGCCTGCAGCAAAGAGAGAGAGTAGAAAGCTGTACAGTAGAAACAGCACAATCATCACCACCAACATCCTAACGACCTCTGGCAAGCTAGTTCCTGTGGGGATGCTCATGCTGCTGGATTCCTTGTTGATTTTGGCAGCTTGCTGCTGTAAGGAAGCCCCCATAGCTGGGATCATAGCGGTCGCTGCTCAGAGGACGCGCACTCAGCTGTGGCCCTAGCTGCCTGGCCCAGAGGACGCTGCTGAAAGAAATCTCACACTGCCGGAGTCCTAGATAATGCTGTGACAGATCAACTTCACTCTACCAGTAATTATGGCCTATATAAAGTTATATTACTGTTAAGCAAACGAGAGAGCTAAGGTGGGTGAGGTAATCTCTTTTATTGGGCCAACTTCTGTTGGTGAGAGAGACAAGCTGACCAATTTACACAGAGCTCTTCGGAAGCAGATGGTAGGAATACCTGAGCCCTTTCTCTTTAAGCCCAGGTGTAGAGGGGACAGGCTGACACTGCCAGGTGGGACAATTAACAGGCAAAAGCAGGGTCCTTATGTCAGAAGAAACAGCAGCCAGCCCCGAGAGGGGGCGATATTAAGTGGGGTACCAGACAAGACCGGCCCCTAAGGCTGTTCTCCCACGAGACGGGATTCCCCTGGGGAACGGCTTGAGAAACCAGCCTGGCCGAGGCAGGAGGCTGAGCGTTACCCCACCTCTGCGGGGACCCCCGGGGGTGTCTGTGATGGGAACAAACCAGGCAACACCCCCAGAAGCGGATCCGCGCGGGGTCCCGCAGCAGGGGGCTGCGCCAGGGGCTCCCCGCCACAGGGCTCGGCGCAGCGCTGTCCGGGGGCCCGGGAGCCCCAGCGGGGGTGGGGAGGGGGGACCCCGGGGCAGCGCCCGGCGTGGAGCTGGGCCCTCAGGGAGACGCCCCCCACCCCCCGCTACAGCACCGGGCGGCCCCAGCCATAGGTGAGCGCTGGGGACCAGGGGCCCCACCTCCCTGGGGCGGCCGGGCGGGGGTCGCAGGGCCCCAGGCTCTAGCTCCCGGGTTGGTGGTGGCTAATATTGAGCGCTCGATCTCTCTTGACCCTCAGCAGCCGCCGTACCCGTTCCGGGCCGAGCCCCGCATGAAAAAGGAAGTGACGTTACCGCTGCGGTGCGAGTCCCGTGACCCGCCCCCACTGGGCTGTGGCTAAAAATAGCCCGCCCAGGAGGCGGGGCTTCTGGCGTCAAAGGTCAGTAAATATTGGTGACGTCAGGCGTCCAAAATGGCGGAAGGGTGAGAGCAACGCAGAGCGGGGGGCGGTGCCTTGGCGGTGGGGGAAGGGAGCTGAGGGGGGCGCCCTAGTGCGGGAGGGGCGGGAAGGGAGCTGGCGGGGTGGGGGGCAGAGGGGTTGGGGTGGGAAGGGATTGGTCTGTACGTAGAAGGGAGTAGAGGGGGGTGGGAAGGGGTCTGGTTGTGTGAGGTTGGGAGGCAAGGGGGGGGGGGAAAGGAGCTGGCGGGGTGGGGGGGGGGGGGAGAGGGGGGGGGAAGGGAGCTGGCTGGGTGGGGTTGGTGGGTTGGGTTGAAGGTAGCAGGGAATTTGACTGTATAGGGGGAAGAGTGTTATGGTGTGGCAGAAACCATGGGGAAAATGGAGAGTGTGTCTTGTGATGGGGGTTGTGAACAGGAGAAGCTTAGAAACATGGTCTGGTTAAAATCCTATAGTTTAAAAACCAACCAAGCCTGCCCTCCTCACTGTTACTGACTCTCCCTGAGATGATTAAACTAAGGGGGACTGACCCCCCTAATTTCCCTGCTTCCTTTTGGGGTTGGGTTTACTCTGCAAGTCAACGGAGATGGCTTGGTTCATACTGTGGGTCTTGTGCCACAGCCCAGGGGTGCAATGTTTGGGCTGGAAATGCTGCAGGGATAGTTTGCATTTAATTTCAACTCTTTTGGAGCTTAAACCTTTGAAAGGAGAGTTGCTGGGTGGGAGGGGTAGGTTCTCTGAAGGCCCAAAGGGTTTGAACACAGAGAAGCGGTGGCTGTAGCTCATTCACATGGTGGGGTATGTATGTATGTATGTTTTCATGGACTCCTTGGTGTGAGTTTATAATGTGAAATTCACAATTTCAGCTTCATATGTTTATCCTGTAACAGGGAAGATGGAGGCTGGTGGAGAAGCTGGTTGCAGCAAAGCTACCAGACTGTCAAAGAGAAGGTAGGAGGTTGCTTGTATGGAACAGGACAAGCTATTGCTTAAGGAAATCTTGCATCTTCCCATAGAAAAAACACAATCATTTACTTGGATTTCTCAATCTTCTTGTGGGCTCTTCTGTAACCTGAGCAGACCAGGCCTAGTAAGGAGCCTCTCTTAGGGTGTTTTCTGTTTTGCTGTGTAATCCTCTTTCCTTTGGAAATTCTTCCTGATTTCTACATTGTCTTTTAAAGTAACCTATGGGGCTGAGTCATTCTGTGAATGCCCTTTTCTCCCAATGGATTGTAGCTTGGTGTTTAACATAAACTGGGCATTAGCCATGATGTAGGTATTATCTTCAATCTGCCTACATGCTCTCTGTTGCTTTCTAAAAATGCACTTCTTAAGCAACTGTGCAGCTCTGGGGTAAGGCAGCAGTATTGCAGTGCAGAACTTCATTCCGTCACTTATGATTAGTATAAAGTAAGCTGTGAAATGTTGGTTGAGCCCCTGATAGCAGACAGTGTGGCTGCTCTGCAAAGATATGAATTATCTAGTGGCACTTAACCTAAAAGGAGCCGTTGGACAACAGCCTTAGCCAAAATTTCCCTTCTTAACAACATTGTGTGAGATGCCCTGTACTAGTCAGTTGCTGCAGTTCCCCCCAGAGCTTGATGTTATGAGAGGCTTTGGCATCCTTTGGCATGGAGAGTCCTGTGTAAATGTAAAGTGTTATTGCTCTAATAAGGGTTCAGTTCATTACTTCTATGTTACCAACTATTCTTGGGGAAATCTGTTTACTGGAAAGTCTTAACTTATTCAAACAGAAACCCTAACCCTAACCTCAGATGTGAGCTGTCAAAAGCCACTTGCAAGCTTGAACTACATTGGAGTTCTAGATCTGCACTTTGGAAAGGCCTCTTGTACTGCAGGCAGTGGGAAGAAGAATGCCCAGAGCATACTGCCCCCCATCGCAATTCGCAAAGGCATAAGACTGAGACGTTCAGCTACACTAAGATTGAAACTAGGCAACGTGACTCATCCATATATTTGCAGCTTTTGTTCAAAGGCTATTGGAACAATAATAAAGGAGCCAAGAAAGTGTGTATAAAAAATAATCCGATCGCTTTGCTACATCTAAAGTTATCCCTGTAGATCTGTGCACTAGTGACAGCTTTTATTAAGGCCCTGTCGGCACTATGGCATCGATCACCTCTAAACAGTCTGGAAACGTGATTACAGCATTGCTGTTAGAATGTGCGCTGGCGTGTCCATGACAAGTAAGGAGTCAGGTTTTAGCCTAATGGTCTGCCAGGGTTAAAACGTCATTTTTCTATCCGCACTGGCAAGAAAGGAACATGTTGTAACATGGTTTGGGCATAGTTGTGTTTCCCAGCTGTGTTGTAAACATGACTATTTCTGTGGTGTTGGTAGGGCCTCACCTGCGAGAGCCCTGTCATCTCCATATACGGAATAGTCCCTCAGGTTAGAGGCCTCTGTTGCTCCAGGGTTTGTGATGCCTCAGATATTCCTAGGGTGAAGATGGACTTGTGTGAGAATCCGAGGTTGATATACTTTATGTCCCTCTGTCTTGTAGTCCACGGAAGCATTGGAGTTCATGAAGCGGGACCTGACTGAGTTCACCCAGGTGGTGCAGCATGATACCGCATGCACTATTGCTGCCACCGCCAGCGTGGTCAAGGAGAAACTGGTTGTAAGTAAGAGCAGGCAAGACACGATTCTGCCTCCTGCTCTCATTCGAGAGAGTGGAGCTGGCTGTCAAACGGGATTCTGGCAGCACACAGACTTATCCTTTCAGGAAATGCCTTTATAGCATGACCTGAATTCACATCGCTCTTGGACTTTGAATTTGAACTCTCTTCCCCAGTGCAAAGTATCTGTGATGACCCTAAGTGATTCCCTTGTTATGGCTGCCAGGACTGTTTGATGTCAGTGCCCCATTCACAGTTGTCAAGATGGGATGGGGCAGGTGCATGCTGTGACTCCCAGAAGGGCCAGTTTCTTGCCTTCTATTTGTGACTCTCAGGGCGGGGTGCCTTTTGGAGCCACAGGCCAGGTTTCTGCACAGCAGTGGCAGATGTTGCAAGGGGAATCCTGCTGCTAATTTCCATTTGCTTGGGGCTGGGGAAGCTCTTAGCTGAGAGTGGGACTGTGTGATTTGGGGTGGGAGGAAGGTGGGATATCTAGTTGGATCTGAATTCCCTGCTTGGAGACTGGATGGAACTAATTTCTCCCCTGCCCTCTTTGGTTCCCCATTCTCTTTGCTGTTGTGAGGCTTGGAATCAGCTTCCCCCTGTGCCACTAGGGAAAGGCACAGTATGTTCTGCCTAGGCGTCGGGATAAGCCTGGAGATGGGTTCCCCTTTCCTAGACCCAAAGGAGACCTTTGCCCTGCACAGCTGTTACTATGACAGCACAGCTCCCTATCCTCTCCCCAAACCAGCCACTCCTACCCGCCCCACGCCCATCCCACAGCCCAGACTTGTTCCCTGCCTATCTGTTGCCATCACCTCGCCTAACCACTCACCACCACCCCCTCATCTCAGGCCAGCCCGGACTGCGCAATCCCCCACTACCACCCTTTGAGGAGAGGAGAATTGTCTCTCTTTAAAGGGACACTGACGCTGGAAAAGACCACATGGGACTGTCTCCAGGCACCATTGTTTAGATCATTCCCTTGTCTTTCTCTTTGCAAAGACGGAAGGCTCCTCGGGCACAACTGAGAAGGTGAAGAAGGGACTCGCAGACTTCCTGGGCGTCATCTCGGATACGTTCGCTCCTTCGCCAGATAAGACCATTGACTGCGATGTCATAACACTGATGGCAACACCCTCTGGGACTACAGAACCGTACAACAGCACCAAGGTATGTGCCGAGCAGTGTTCCCTCTAATTTTTCCCATGCATGGGTGGAATGAATTTTGTTATGTGCACCAATATGGAGATGATGTGTGACACATTGGTGCATATAACAAAATTCATGTGCCGGGGATGGGGTTGAGGGGTTTGGAGTACAGGAGGGGGCTCAGGGCTGGGGCAGAGGACAGGGCCAGGACTGGGTTGGGGCCAGGGAGGGATGCCTCTCCCCCGGCCGCGGCAGGTCTGGGCCGGAGCTGGGTTGGGGCTGCGGGAGAGGAGCCTCTCCCCTGGCTGTGGCAGGTCCGGGGCTGGGGGAGAGGCATCTCTCCCCGCCGCAGCCCTGAGCGCCTGCGTGGCGATTAATGGGCTGCTGCGCGGCCGCGCAGTTTAGAGGGAACTTAGGTGCCGAATGCCCCTCACTGCCTGCTCGGTGGGAAACGCCTCAGCTCCCACCAGGGATGTGTGTGACAGACCCCCCTTCATCACTGGGCTCAGCCGCTGCCCCTCATGCTAATGGCCGTCCCGTCCCGTGCGTGTGCTCTCTTGCAGGCTCGTCTCTACACCCTGCAGTCGGACCCAGCAACCTACTGCAACGAACCGGATGGTAGGACGAGGGCTGGGCTGCAGGGGGACACATTGAGGTGTTAGCGTGTGTGGTGTTTGGCGGGTCTCAGGGTTGGGTTCCCTGTAGACGTGTGCCCCCGCGACAGACCGCCACCACAGCTGGCTTCATGGGCTGCTTGTTGGCAAAGAGGCCACG
This sequence comes from Terrapene triunguis, assembly GCF_002925995.2. Lineage (NCBI taxonomy): Eukaryota > Metazoa > Chordata > Testudines > Emydidae > Terrapene > Terrapene triunguis. The sequence continues at coordinate 12,345,896 of NW_020664587.1, forward strand.
GCAACTGAGTTAACTTCGCAGCCTATGAGTTGACCCTGCCCAGGTGTGGCTGAGGCTCCATGCCCTGTGCTGTGCGGGAACCTGCGGAGCTGTTGCCTGATTAACCTGTTCTGGGATTTTGGAGCTGGGAATCCAGCAATTTGCATTGGCAGTTTGCCAAAGAGTGAATGCTGAGCCTCTGTTCCAGTAGAGAGACAGGGCAAGGGCAAGGCAGAGCAAGTGATGTGTCTGAGGTGGGGTGGGGTGTGGGTGGGCATGGATGCAACCCACCCCCCACCTACCCGATGTGCAGTTTTAAAGGGATATTGTCAAGGGCACTTCCAGCTCCTCTCATTCACCTGCTTCTTGTGGGCGGGGGCTGGCTACGGATCCCATCAGTGTTTCTGCAGGAGTATGCACCTTGGGCTCCTTAGCCAGTGAAGTGTGCTTCCTGCTCCCTTCCTTAGGACTCAGGTTGTTGCCTCTGTGATGCCCCTTGCTGTCTTAGCCTGACCCCTTCACTCCAATGGCATCTGATCACACCAGACAGCATGTTTCCCCTTAACTCCCTGTGTTTCTGTCCCTGTCTCGTTTGTTCCAAGGACCTCTCTCTGCTTCCCCCATGCAGGCCCCATGGAGCTCTTCGAGTCCTGGCTCTCGCAGTTTAACCTGGAGGAGAAGAAAGGGGAGATCTCGGAGCTGCTGGTGACCAGCCCCTCCATCCGGGCTCTCTACACCAAGATGGTGAGGCGCTGCCTGGCTCCTGCACTCTCTCGTGGTTGGGCAGGCTCAGACCTGCCTGAAGTCTCCAGCGTGTGGGAGGCAGGGGAGATAGGAGGAGGAAACTGTACTCCTTGGGCTCCAGGGCCTGGGATGGAGGGGGATGGCAACATGCTTTAGCCAAGCAGGGCAGCCTGTGCATCTTTGCTGCCAAGTAGCTCACTGGGCTCTTCTCTGCCTGTGGACTGCAGCATCGCAGGTCCAGAGCCAGTTGTCATGTGCCGCTCTGGAGCTGTCTGGCCTCTGTCTGTCTAAGCATCTTGGTGAATTTTGGGTAATGAGTCTCCAGCAGATGTTTGACAGCAAGTCATCTGCATCCTGAAAACGCAGGTTGCTTACCTAGGGCACAGTCTATCCCAGGAGTGGTTGGAGCCAGGGGAGTATGGGCACAGTGGCAAAGTCATGGGGCAGTTGAATGAGCAGAGGGAAATCAGTGTTGTCTAGTGGTTAGAGCAGGCAATTGCGAGTCTGGATGCCTGGGTTCTATTCTCTGTACAACTGGTTAAGCTGCCCCACCTCTGAACGGAGTGATGGTCAGCCCAGGGAGAGCGAGCAGTTGCTGATGTTGGTGGATTGGCAGCCCTTGCCTGAAGTGACTCAGAATGGTGCCTGGTGATCTAATAAGAGATTTTGAGTATTGTCTTATTCAGGGAGATGGGATTGGGATACACCGAGCAAGGACCTGTGGGTGGGAGCAGTGGCCTAGTGTGGGAGCCCTGGGTTTCCCTGCTGTTCTCTCCCCAGGTCTGCAGGGCTGGGAGCGTTGAAGTGATGCAGGTGGCCTGTCGTAGGTGGAAGAGCTGCTCACTAGCAACCCCTTTACTGTGGCTGCTTCATCAGTCAATGGATTCCAGTGGGAGCCCCTGGAGTTGTTCTCTGCCAGAAGGATAAAGGGTTTGCAGTGTCAGGCCTTGCCAAGAAGGCAGAGGAACCCCAAGGGGAGTGAGGTCAGAGACTGCAGCATCCCCAGGCCCTCCTCACTGAATCCTTCCCTCTCTTCTTTCCTTCCAATGGTCCTAGGTCCCAGTGGCTGTTTCCCATTCCGAATTCTGGCAGCGCTACTTCTATAAAGTCCATCACCTGGAGCAGGTAGGTTCGGGGGGCGGGAGGTCTCCCCTGCAAGGAAGCTAAAGTGGAGGGTGCAGTGTGGTGAGGAGCTGTGCGAAGGGGCTGTTACTCAACATGCACCCTCCGATCAGAGGGAGAGTTGCCATCCCCTGAACAGCAGCAGAGAACTGGGCTCCCTTCCCCAAGTCCCTGCCATTAGTGACAATGCTGTAAGGAACTTGCAGGGGTTGGAGCGCTGCACACCAGGGCCGGGATCTGGGAGGAGATGGTGTGGGCGCAGCTCCTGATTGCAGCTGTGATTTCCCCGCAGGAGGAGGTTCGGAGGGAAGCTCTGAAGCAGAGGGCGGAGCAGAGCGTGCATCATGAGGAGCCAGGCTGGGAAGAGGAAGAGGGTAAGTCAGATGGCAGGGAAGCTGTAAGAGAGCTTTTGAGACCCACGGTGGATTTGGGAAGAACGGGTGCTGTAGAATGGTTCCTGCTAATTGTCATGAAACCAGCTCCCCAGTCCAGCTGAAACAGCCCCTCCCCCCCATGGACACTGTCTGTATTCGGCTTTGTGGCGCAAAATAGCCCACTACCGCTATCGGCTGCACCATGCTAACGCCAGTGGGAGCCTTAGCACGGGCGAGGTGAATGCTCCCAGCACCACTGTGCTGTCTAAACCTGCTCTGAACAGAGTTGGAGGGAAGGCTGGTTAAAACGCTGGGGCTGCCTGCTTTATAGGTGTGGCTCCTGTCACAGTAGTTTCAGAATGCTTCCCAAACCTCAATGGTTTGATCCTCTCAGCTCCCCTGTGGGATCATCCCCAGGTTACAGCTAGGGAAGCCAAGGGACAGAGAGACGAAGTGACATGCCCAGGCTCACACCGGAAGTTTTGGGATGGAGCTGGGCATTGAGGACTCTCTCCTGTGTGCATTAGCTCCAAGCCGGGCCTGCTGCTCCAGTGTGCTGCCTGTACCAGAGCGCCCACTGGCAGGGAGGCTTAGCGGGGCCTATCCCCAGAGTGGGCTGGGGGGGAACAAGCGGACTCGCTAGGCTGTGGTGCTGGTGCTGCTCCCAGCAGTGGCTGGGGGCTCTGATGCCCGTGGTTGGGGAGGGAGGTGCTCCTTTCAGCAGTTGTTCTCTGCCTATTTGTGCTTCATACAGAGGTGCTGAAATCCTTTTCCACTCTTCTCCCCCCCCCCCCCAGAGGAATTTTTGGGGATGTCGCCCCTACCTTGTGTGAATGTGAAATCTCCAGAAGAGGGAAAGCAAACATCATCAGTCCCTGCAGCAGCTGCTCCCCCGACCCTGGAGGGAAGTCCCATCCCCAGCATAAAGGAGCCAGCAGAGGAAAGCTGGTCTGGTCTTGCTGCAGTCCCAGCCCAGGTGACCCCATCTGAGAGCAGCGAGAGTGTCTCCCTTGTGACTCAGATTGCAAACCCTGCCTCTGTGCCTGATGCACAGTTACAGACTGGAGCGCAGCTGTCCGGGGCCAGGGACCTCTCCCAAAGGTTACTGGAAGCTACTTCTGAAGAGCAGGGCTCCCGGCCAAAACCAGCAGAATCTGCACATCCTCCTACAACCACTCGGGAGCTGGCAGTGTCTTCAGAGCAACTGGGCTCTGCGGGGCTCAAGGAGCAGGCAGAGAGCAAGCCAACGGCCCAGATAGAGACTCTGAAAGAGGATGGGCTGACAGATTTACGAGTCTTTGAGCTGAACTCCGACAGCGGAAAATCCACTCCCTCCAACAATGGGAAGAAAGGTGGGTAACTGCTGTCAGCACTGGTCCCTCACCGGGGACCCTCCCCTAGGGAACAAAGCTCTCAGGGGTATGGTGCCTGATTTATAATGGACACACTTTATTCCTCTGTGTCGTGGGTTCAGCCTAAATGGGCCTTGAGCTGTGACTCCTGGGTGAAAGGCCTGTGAGCTGGAGAGTGCGCTGAACTGGTGAGCTGTGTCTGATGATCCCACATTGGGAGCCTTTGATTATTCGCGTTCCGTGTGTTGCTAACATAGCCAACCCCCAAGCTATACCTATCTATACATGCCCCCACAGGCAGATCCTGTAGTGGAGCAAGTTCTAGACCAGCCAAGTACATGATTTCTGCGTTGGTCCTGAACAAATCTTTCCCAGCTCGCTGTCCAAAGCATACCGAGGGGCGGCTATGGATTCTCTGGCTTTGTAGTGACTGTAGGGAGCTCTGGGAGGGGGAAGGGTGCTGGATCTGACCCTTCAGTGTGATGAAGGGTGGTGGGCTGGATTGCCTCACTTCTCATTTAGAATCAGAAATACACAATTTTGCCACTTGGGGGCATCAAACTTTGCAACTCAAGTTGTTGACAATCTGTGGTCAGGGTGGCCTGGGATCGTGGTGTAGCTGTGGTTTGTTCTGAAAGCCTTAACTCTGCTTATCTCTTTGAGGCATCTAAAAAGCCAGAGTGCAGGGTCTGGGGCGTCAACAGTTAGTGATGGTAAGAGTCTCGGCAGCAAGCCAGACACAGGCATGGGGGTACAAACACCACCCTGAAGTGAGCTGCATGTCCCCTGACTGTGTTGGCCTGGCCCTAAAGGTACTGGTGTCACTGGAAATGCCTCTGAGCTCCAGGCAGCAGACCCTGGGAAGGAGGCTTAGTATGTTAGATGTGGGTTTATACTGGGGAAGGGAGTCAAATTAGAAGAAGAAGAAATCTGAGTTTCCCAACAGGACACAGTAGGGCACCCTCTTCCCCTCCTGGCCACCCCTGGGGCTACAGAATGCCAGGATGGTGGCAGGTACTTGGTGATGGTGTGAAATTCTTCCTTCCTGAGAGCCCCCATCAATAACCTGGCCTCTGGTCAGCTGGGAGGAGCCCTCTCAGCCCAGAGCACACGGGGGAGAGGGGGTGTTAGCCAGGTCATGGTAACGCCAAATGGCTGTGTAGCTCTTGTCCCCTTTTACCCGCTGCATTTGCTCTGTGACTAAAGCTTGGCTCTTGTTTGGGAGTGGGGCTGGGCAGAGCTCCCCTTTGCTCTCACCCCCCAGCAAACAGAAGTGACTCCGAACACAGCGGAAGTCCGGGTCCGGTTCGGCCCAGACCTACTCCCTACCCTCCTCCATCTGCCAGTAGTGAGCTCAGGAGGGCATGGCAGATTTTCCCCTCCTGCTCATCTGGCTTCTTGTCTGCCTCGTAACCTCCTTGTTGGTGTCTCACTGATGGGTCAGAAATCCACGTAAGCAAACGGTCAAGGAGCTTGTCCTCGGCATGCATGTGCTTTGAAGAGGCTCCACCTGGAGACCCTGGGCACTGTCGGTATCATCTGGGCGTTTGCAAAGACTTGGTCGTGTTCTTTTACCTAAGGTTCCTGATGGTTAGTGGTTAGTCAAGCCTGGAGGTAGATGGCCTTAGCATTCCTCAATCTTGCTGATATCTTGTGGCTAGGTTGAGTTGGATTCTGTGTTACTTTGGGCCTGCAGATACCCTTTGGCATGAGCCAAGTCTTCAGCTCTCAGAACACCTGAGCCAGGAGACCTTGTCTGTTTAGTGGAGTCTGGGGTCAGCTGCTTCAGGGACCCTGCTTTGCCCTTACTAACATTGTGCTGGGGAATAGCAGGGCCAGAGGAGGGGAGGGGCCTTTTCGCTAATCCCAAACCTTGGGCCCCCAAAGCTGGGGCAGTGAGCTGGCAGGAGCCAAGTAGGATGATCTTGGGCTGATGAAATCTGCTTCACTCTAAAGAGCCAGGGACCCTAATGTAAAATATTTGAGAAACGCAATGCATCATCCGGTCCCACCAAAGCCTTTAGAGTTCCCATTTGATCTCTGCCTTCTAGAGGGCTTAACCTCAGTGTCATGTGATTTCAGGCTCCAGCACCGATATCAGTGAGGACTGGGAGAAAGACTTTGATTTGGACATGACAGAAGAAGAAGTGCAGCTGGCGCTCTCGAAGGTGGAGGTGTCCGGAGAGGTAAGAGACACAGCGCGCTGGGCGGGGCAGTGCTAACTTGGTGGAAGATCCCTCCCAGAACAGAATCCACCCTGCATTGTTGTTTTCAGAGGCTTCTCACTGCACCTGTGCATGAGCACTACCACTGTTGGGAGCTTCCCGCCTGGAGTCAGCTGCCAACTCCCTCTGTCACAGAGCTGAGAGGAGAGTGATCCCAGCATGTAGGAACTAAGGGGAAATCCCTGGGCTTCAGAACAAGGCCCATCCTCTCTGCAGACAGCAAGGCAGTGCAGCACAATGTGCTTTAGAGAGCCACGGAGTTTGCTGCTCTTCTTGCCTCTCCTCCCAAAGAGAAGCTGGGCTGGGCAGCCAGTAGCAGCTGAATAACCGGAACTCTCCGCGCTCCAGCTGTGGGGACCCTGAGCACCATAGAACAGCCTTGCGGGAGCCAGATGTGGATCTGGGCTCTTGCCCACAAAAGACATGCAGGGACTAGCTAGAGAGAGGGAGGGGATTAACCCTTTAAACCCTACTAGGACGGTTACTGAGAAAGGAACACTTGTTTCCCAGAACAGTGAAACTAGAGCAATCAAGGTGTGTTTTGTCTGCCAGGCTTTGCACGGACGTGGTTGCCTTGTCTGGACACTAAGGGCTAGTCTATGTTACTGCGCTACATCGGCGCAGCTGCAGCGCGTCTGGTGAAGACGCCCTGTGCCGACAGGAGAGCGCTCTCCCATCAGCATAATTACTCCACCTCAGCAAGAGGTGGAAGCTATGTCGGCAGGAGAGCGTCTCCCACCGACTTAGCGCCAGTGTAGACAGCGCTTAGTTCGCTGTAACTTGTGTCGCTCTGGGGGGTGACTTTTTCACACCCGTGGGCGACGTAAGTGACATTTATCAGGGGGTAGCCGTGTTAGTCTGTATCTACAAAAACAACAAGTAGTCTGGTGGCACCTTA
>NW_020664587.1:12352989-12369757 GCF_002925995.2 Terrapene triunguis
TGCCAGCAATGCCCCTCTGCCATGTACATTGGCCAAACCGGACAGTCCCTCCGCAAAAGAATAAATGGACACAAATCGGACATCAGGAATGGTAACATACATAAGCCAGTAAGTGAACACTTCAATCTCCCTGGTCATTCTATTACAGATTTAAAAGTCACTATCATTGAACAAAAAAACTTCAGAAACAGACTTCAAAGAGAAACAGCAGAACTAAAATTCATTTGCAAATTTAACACCATTAATCTGGGCTTGAATAGGGACTGGGAGTGGCTGGCTCATTACAGAAGCAGCTTTTCCTCTCCTGGAATTGACACCTCCTCATCTATTATTGGGAGTGGACTACATCCACCCTGATTGAATTGGCCCTGTCAACACTGGTTCTCCACTTGCGAAGTAACTCCCTGCTCTCCATGTGTCAGTATATAATGCCTGCATCTGTAACTTTCACTCTATGCATCTGAAGAAGTGAGGTTTTTACCCACGAAAGCTTATGCCCAAATAAATCTGTTAGTCTTTAAGGTGCCACCAGACTCCTTGTTGTAAGTGACATTGACTTAAGCGGTAGTGTAGACAAGCCCTAAGTGTCCAGTGCTACCGAAAGCACCCAGAGGCAGATGGCTGGTGTATTGTCTGAACCGACTAATAGATGTCTCTCTCCTGTTTACAGCTGGAAGATGAAGAGTGGGAGGACTGGGAATAAGGCGATTGCTTCCTCTGTGTGTGTCACAGGCTCATTCCCACCATCCAATGTGAATTAAATCACAGATCGACTATTCCTTTCATGTGTAACTGTGCTGGGGTTTTCAGTTCCAGGCTGGAGGAGTTCCATCCCTGCTAAATCCTAGGGGTAGCTCAAACTCATGACCCATTCAGATGCTGGAAGAGGTGGTAGCGGGTGTTACACTCATACTCATAGGGGTGCTAGGGAGGGGGGTGCATCTTCTCACTAGGTCCTAGAGACCAGCGAAGTTGAAACTGACTGCCCAGATTGAGGCCTGGGGTGGGTGGCAGGTCAGGTGGGGCCAGTGGGGCCCTGGGATCGAACCGGACACTAGAACACCTGGTGGGATTGGTCTGCATTGGCAGGATGTCAGTTTGCTGACTGTCTACTTGTGTGTGAATATAACCTACAATACAGCAGTTTAGAAGGCTCCTCAGGGCGAATTGTTCCTGTTCACTCATTACTCCAAACTCCAGGCCAGACTAACTCTGGGCGAGGCCCCCAAAGTGGGACTGACCAGAGGCTGGAGATGCAGCACTGGAGGCTCCTTTGTATTGCTACACTTACCACTGTGAGGAAAGGCAGTTGGCTGGAGGCTTTGATCTAGAGCCAGGCTTCTCTAGAGGGAACTAAATGTCTCCCTGCCTCTTCCTGAACCATAACCTGGCCTGTTGTCTTAGAAGCTGCTACAGAAATCCCGGCACTTCCTTCTGTTTCCTTGGGATGCCGCTTTTCAGTCGGAAACCCAAACTCCCAGCTGCGGGAGCAGCAGCCCGCCTCCAAAGGGAGTGGCTTCACCATTCCCCCGCTCTGCTATCTGCGCTGCCTCTCTCCGCTCTGCTGGGCAATGAGCACTTTTACTTGTCATCCTTAATTCCTCAGGCAACGTCCTGATGCTTGTAGTTTTCTCCTGAATGGGCTTTTCTGAGCAGGCAGTGGACCTGGGTCAGACCCCGGGCAGAACTGCCCCTGTCTGTGTGCACCAGCCATCCGGCTTGGTCACTTAAAAGACCAAACGTAGGTACGGTGGCCACCACTTAAACATCAGCCTTTGCCAGCAGGTCCCACCACTCTTCGCTGTTCTACGTAAAGCGGGAGGCAAAAGCATCTTGCACAACAGATGGTACCTGGTGGCAGGGGCTGGTCACTGTAGCCATTGACTTCGCTGCTTGAATCCCTCTCCTGAAATCCACCCCTCCCTTTCACCTCCTTGGCAGGACCTGCCTGTCCCCCATGCACTCCAAATATTGCTAGATCGTCTCTGCTCCTATTCAGCTGAGCCCCCTGCAAGGCTCCGACTCCCTTTCTCCCACCCCTGTTGACTGCTGTAGACCCCCTTTCAGTCTGTGTCTCTGTCCGGGGCGGGAGGGGAGTTCCCTTCTCTCTTTGTCCTTCTGATCTGTCACACAATGCTGCTCCCCAGTGGATGTCACCAGTACACAGTTATCTTAAAGGGACAGCGTCTACCCCACTGTCTCTGGCCTTCAAAGTATTGGTTTTATCCATGGTTTCTTTAGGTCATTCTGCTTCTTTAAAGGCCAGTTCACTGGGGCTGTGGGTTTCCCTATATTTTTAGACAGCACTAGCCTTCTGGGGCCTTGGAGTGTCAATTTTCCCATGGGGAGATTCTCCAGTGGCAGCAGCAGCTGATGTGGTGCATTGAAGGTGGCTGTGTCATCCAGATCCCTGTCTGAGAGCTGTCTATGCCACAAAGCCCAGCAGGTCCAGGGACCAGCCTACAACATGGCTCCAGCTTGTCATTGTAGAATTGATTCAAAGGGTCTCAGCCATGCTACAGCCTAGCTCTGTCCTAGGCTACGGTGCATCTCAGGGACGCAGGAAAAATGCAACTAGGTCCCCTCTCTACTGAGATGGAGCCAAGTCAGGAGACATCCCTGTCGTAACTAGGTCCCCCAGTGTGGTTGGACCCTTGTGTAGCTGGGCCCTTTGCCAGGAGACTGGTGTCTATCTGGAAGTATCTGAGACCATGTCGTTCGCGCTTTGTGCTGCGCCCAGCGAGGACCCCCTTGTATATACTCCAGGCTCATTTAAAGGTATGGTTCCCAGCTGGAAGCTCATGTCCCAAGGTTGGAGCTGGGAGCAAGCGCGGAGCTTGCCTTTCTCTTTGTAACTCTTTTTCGTTAGTTAATTAACCTCTTGGTTATTTGTGCAATATTCTCTATTTTAAATTATACTGCATCTCCTGGGAGCATTTTATAGCTGGGGCAAAAGAGAGATTCTAACAGCTGTTAGTTTTGTAACGACAACTTTCTCCTGAACCTTTTACAGACTTGCAGTTAACAGAAATTAAAGGAATTCTACAGAATCAGCTGCCTGCGTTGGGTTGTCTTTATTTCCACCACCTACAGGCCACGTGTGGCCATCCTTCTGAAATGGGTCTGGGTGTGGTTTGCTGCCCAGTGGCAGCCCCTGCTTTGGGCATGAGTCTAGTTTGGGGGCAGGCTGGACAGTCCATTCAGAGCAATTTTCCAATTTGTCAAGGTTGTTTTTAATTGTAAGTAGATGACCTACACTTTCCTTCGTCCTTCTCTTGCTCCTAATGTATTTAAAGAACCTCTTTTCTCATTGCCTGTTATGTCCCTTGCTTGGTGTAACTCATTTTGTGCCTTTGCTGTTCTGAATTTGTCCCTACATGCTTGTGCTCTTGTTTTGGACTCCTCATTAGCAATTTGTCCATGTTTCCAATTTCGGTAGGATTCCTTTTTGATTTTCAAGTCATTAAAGAGCTCCTTTGGGAGCCATATTGGCCTCTTAGTATTCTTCCTATCTTTCCTTCGCATCGAGATAGGTTGCAGTTGTGCCTTTAATATTGTCTCCTTGAGAAACTGCCAGCTCCCCTGAACTCCTTTTTCTCTTAGATTTTCTTCCCATGGGACCTTACCTACTAGTTCTCTGAGTTTGTGAAAGTCTGCTTTTCTGAAGTCCGCTGTCCTTATTTTGCTGATCTCACGCCTTCCTTTCCACAAAACCATTAAATCTATCGTTTCATAGTCACTTTCACCCACACTGCCTTCCACCTTCAGATTTGCTACCAAGTCTTCCCTGTCGGTCAGAATCAAGTATTGGCTCTCCCCTTGGTTACTTCCTCCACTTTCTGAAAGTGTGTGGTCTGCCCAACACATCCAAGAACTTACTGGAAATGTTGTGTTTTGCCATGTTACTTTTCCAACAGATGTCTGGGTAGTTAGTTTCCTGTTACTACCAGGTCTTATGTTTTGGATATTTCTGTGATTTGTTCTATAAATGACTTATCCACCCCCTCCTCCTGATTTGGTGGTCTGTAGTAGACCCCTATCGTGACATTCCTATTGTTTACCCCTTCTATCTTTATCCTAAGACTCACAACTGGTCTGCCTCTCACCTCCTTCTGGCCCTCAGAACAAGTGTGTATATATTGATATATAATGCAATACTGCCTTTATCCTGCCAGCCCTATACCGTTATTCCAATCATGACACTTTTCCCACCAAGTCTCTGTGATGGCAGTTAAGATAATTTAGCTTCCAGTTCCTCCTGTTGATTCCACTTACTCCTTTCATTTGTATATAGACGACTAAGATGTTGAGCAGATTTTTTTTCCCCACTGATTTCCCCTTGTTACTCCTATAACCCTATTGTAATTTTCCATGTTTCCCCCACCCTCAACATGGAGGAGCCAACTTCTCTGCTTACTCTCTCCTCTCAGTTGGGGTGTTCTCTGGAGGTGCCATCACTAGAGATGTCTTGGGAAGGTGGCCAGACACTATCCCAGGTTTCCCCACTTCAGCGAGGTGCCCAGCTACAAAGGAAACGGCACAAACACTGTTAGGTTTCTTCAGACCATGCAGTTTGTTCGAATGAGTAAAATCCCTGATGAAGGTGTGAAATGGAACAACCCCCCAGTCCTCCCCTGCAGGCCCGCCATCCTCTGCATAAGGCACTGGGAGGAGGAGAGGTGGGGTGTAAGGCTAGATTGGAAACCAAGCATAACATTAAAATATATGTAAGCATTTTGGAAGCAATCTGTCCCCTTTATTTGGGGAGAGCGTGACATGGTCTTTATCAGGAGTTTGCCAGCCATGGGTGCCAACCAACTTCTTCAATGGAAGGTCTCAGGATCATGTCTGGTTCCAAGAGGCTTTTCAGGAGATCCTGGCATTCGTCTGAGATCTCCAGGTGCCCAGGAATGGAGACCCCTTTCTGCTGGTGGCACAGCATCTTGGGGATGTTGGTGTCGTCAAAGGGGAGGCTAGCGCACAGCATAACGTACAGAATAACGCCCATGCTCCAGATGTCCCCTTTCCGGCTGTCATGGGGCACGCCCTGGAGCACCTCAGGTGCAGCGTAGGCAGTGCTGCCGCAGAACGTTTGACTCAGCTCCTTACGATTCTTTGGAAGCAACTTTGCGAATCCAAAGTCAGTCAGCTTCAAGTTAAAGCCTTGCAGCAAGGCGTTCTCACACTTTAGGTCCCGGTGCGCCACGCCACAACTGTGGCAGTAGCGGATCGCGTCTACCAGCTGGCGGAAGAGCACCTTGGCGCGGCTCTCGGGCAAAGGACCTCCGTGCAGAACGCAGTCAAAAACGTCCCCGTCTTCTGCCAGCTCCATCACCAAGTAGATCTTCCCATCGGCAGACTCCAGCATCTCGTACACCCGGATGATGTTCTTGTGATCCAGGCGCCTGACGATCTGGAGCTCTCGAGGCAGGAATCTCTGGATAAATTCTGAAGAGAGAGAAGACAGATTCATTCAAGGCATGGGAAATCTCAAGGGAGCCGCTAGCTACCGAGAAGAGTGTGTATTGTCTTTCATGGATGCAGTATCTCTGCAGTGCCTGGGGCTTTTGGCCATTCAATGGAGGCTGCCTTGTAAAGGGGGGCAGGGGCCCTGTTTGTCACAAACTGGAGCTAAAAGGAGGCGCTTTCCCATTCATAACCCTGGGAACGTGGCTGGTTGTAAAGTGATCACAGGGTCAGCACTGTAACATATTTACTTTCAGTTGGCTTCATAGATCTTAGGGCTAGAAGCCATAATTCTGATCCTCTTGACCAACCTCCTGCATATTGATTTCACATCCGATTCCTGCATCCAGCCTCATCTTTTGTAGCTGAACTAGAGCAGATCTTTCAATTGATTAACGGACAACGACAACAACAAACCTGTAGAACTTATGCCCCCTTAGCAGCTTTCTGCTTTCCACAGGGAAAACCCTGTTTTCATGGTTTTACTCTGCTTTGCGAGGAGGTGTAGTTGTTAGAATCTTTTATCTGATTGTGGCTTTAGTCTAGGACACAGATCTGGCCAAGTAAATACCATTATGTGCTATAGGAGGTGATCTGAAAGGCACTGCGGTTACCCCAACCTACGAGCCTGGTGAGCTGGCTAGAGGAGGGTCTGGGTTGAATTCTTGTACACATGTTCTACAAGGAAATCAGAGCCATCTAAGTGAATCCGGCCCCCTTTGCATCCAGTAAGCTACTGCACCGCCCACCAGTTGGTGGGGAAGATGAAGAGTGGGTAGTCTGTGAAACGCTGGCAGCAGACCCTCCAACTGAATTGGAGGCAAGAGGGAAAGTCCCCTGCCTTGGAGGAGCTCTGGAGAGACCAGCCTCCCCTAGGAACCCACCTCCTAGTCAACCTTTTATTTTAGTTTAATACATCCAGTAGGGAAACCTGAAATGTGTTTTGTTAGGAAAAGTTTGTGGCAAGTCACCGATCCTCCCCTGATGAGATAATGTGGAAGACGATGTGAGAAGATTCTCATAGTACTTCTCAGGTAAGTTTTCCCCTCCAGAGGGTTTTTCTGCACAAGGGAAAAAGTAGGCCCTAAGCAAAGCAGTGGAGATATTTGGTACTATGCACAGTTAAGTGCGCCAATACCTTGATGCCTGGCAAACTACAAGACTAGTTCAAACCGGAATTATTTTGGGGAAGTTCTCTAGCCTGTTACAGAGAAGGTCATAGATTCTTCTAAGGCCAGAAGGGACCATTGTGATCATCTAGTCTGACTTCCTGTATGGTACAGGCCAGAGAACTTCCCCAAAATAATTCTTAGAGCAGAGCTTTCAGAAAACATCCAATCTTGATTTAAAAATTGTCAGTGATGATGAATCCACCGTGACCCTGGGTAAATTGTGCTAACGGTTCATTACTCTCTCTGTTAAAAATGTATGCCTTATTTCCAGTCTAAATTTGTCTAGCTTCAACTTCCAGCCGTTGGATCATGTTAGACCTTTCTCGGATAGACCGAAGGAGCCCGTTATTATTAAATATTTGCTCCCCATATAGGTACTTATAGACTGTGTGATCAAGTCACCTCTTAACCTTCTTTTTGTTAGACTCTAAGAGCGCAATCCAGTTAGTTTATCACTAGGCAGGTTTTCTAATGATTTAATCATTCTCATGGCTGTTCTCTGAACCCTCTCCAATTTATCAACATCCTTCTGGAATTGTGGGCATCAGACCTGGACACAGCATTCCAGCCGCAGTTACACCAGTGCCAAATACAAAGGTAAAATAACTTCCCTACTTTTACTCGAGCGTCCCCTGTTTATGCATCCCAGGATCACATCAGCTCTTTCGGCCACAGCATCACACTGGGAGCTCATGTTCAGCAGATTATCCCATGACTGGATGATCAGAGTGGTCCCTTGTGGCCTTAGAGTCTATGAATATTCCTCAGCCATCTAACCCAGAACCGCCTCCCAGAGCTGCCTCTTACCTTCCGGGCCCCCCATCTTATCAATAATTTTAACGGCCACTTTCTGCTGGTGCTTTTTTGAGAAGGCCTCTTTCACTTTTGAGTACGTCCCCTCCCCAATGGTCTTGCCCAGCTGGTAGCCATTGGAGAATAAAAACTCCTCCATCTCCTCTCTGAATTTTGGACTGGTCATTCTCTCAGGTCATCCTGTAGATGCTGGGAGATGACATCTCTGTGCTCTGCTTCTCTCCCTAACCAGGGCCTGCAAGAGTTGCAGCCCTGGACGCTAGATCATTTTCCTGCCTAGACAAAGTCCCGTGATGACGGGGGCAGCTGGGGCGGGATATTTTAAAACTTTCAGCCCCTATTATGATGTAACCTTGTGTTGCATGGGTCAAAGGGGTTGGATTTGCACCAATCAGGGGGCGAGCACCCCAAATGGGCAGTTACTTAACCTGCCCACAACCCTGCACTGAGTCACTCCAGGCACAGCGATGGGATAAATCTCCAGAGACCTATTGGTGGGGATCGTGGGTAAGGGGCTTCTAGAGCCGAGCGCTACACAGGCTTTGGCATAACGAACAGACCCCAAATACTCCCCAGCCTGCTGCTGTATCATCACTAAATGTGCAGATCTGACCAAGTTTTCAAGGCTGGATCCAAGTGAATTTGAGGGTGCGGGAGGGAGGGTCCAGACCAGACCTCAAATGAATACAAGGGCTGGGATGTCTGTTGTTTGTATTACATAGTGCTTAACAAAACTACCTAGCTCTCATCTAGCAGCTTTCAGCCATAGATCTCAAAACGCTTTACAAAGGTCAGTATAATTAACCTCATTTTACAGATGGGGAAACTGAGGCAGAAAGAGGGAAGTGACTTGTTCAAGGTCACCCAGTGGCAGAGCCAAGAATTTAACTCAGGCCTTCTGAGACCTGGCTCCAGCCAATAGGCAACACTGCTTCCTTTCTCTAGGGACCCTTTGTCCTGGGCATTGCACAGACATGGAACAAGTGACAATCCCTGTCTCAGAGCTCACAGTCTGAGTTTGATCAGATGGACCTGGTTGGTCAAACAAATTGGCAGGATGGCTTTATTTGTTTAGTTTCAGTTTCCAGGACAGGGTAAGAGTCCAGGGTGAGGGGCTACCCCAGATCCCGCTCTAAACCCCACATTGTATCCCCACAGGGATCAGCTTCCAGGAGGGAGCAAAGATCAACCCCAGATACATCTCTGATCTGGGCACGGTCAAGGAAGGGCCCTCCTCGTCATGAGACCCAGAGCTTTTGGGGAAACCCGGGGCCAGCAGAGGCAGTTCCTCTGTTCATCTTCACAGCACGGTGGGGCTTTGACCCAAGACTAGCCCTAGATGTGAACTAGGTCACTGGGGCTCCTAGCTGCCACCGCAGTCCAAATAATAAATTGTAAGCAAGAAGGCCTGGGCCTGAGTCTTGTGCCCGGGAGAAGGGAGAAGGTCGTACCCCGCCACTCACGAGTTGTATTGTGATGTCAGAGCAGCCCTTCCGTGTCACAATGTAACAGCCTCCGTGCCTCCCACTGGCCCCCATCACATCTTGCCCTTTGCACTAGGCACTGCAGGCTGCCAGGTTTATTCCTGGGAACCCTCTTGAGCTTTCAAGAGGTGAGCCTAGGCCAGAGAAGGGTGTGGCAGCTTGGGGCAGGGGTAGGCCTGAAATCGTGGGCTCACCCTGCCCAGTCACACAGGTTCTGACCTTGGTCCTTCTTTTACTCAGACAGGTCTGGGGCTAGGACATGAGCTCCCAGGAGACCCCACAAGCTCGGAGATTCCCCATAGAGGCAGGAGATTCTCCCAGCCTGGCAGCTGCTCCAGAGACCCAGGAGCCAGTTGCCACTGAGCACACTGCAGCAAGGTAAGGGCAGCTGCAGCAGCTGTCATTGCTATGAGTCAGCTGGTGCCCAGTGCTTGGGAGGAAGGCATACAGCCTCCAGAGCCATACAGGGGGGAGTGGGGTGCTTACTTCCTGACCCCAGTTAGCAATCCCGTTCTGCCCTGAAGCATGAGAACAGATGCACTTCCTAAACCTTCCTCTTGATGCTGTAATGGCAGCTGCTGTGCTTAGATGTTGCTATGAACGGCCCCCCTTTGGGATGGTCTGGCCCCCCCAGCTTCCGTGTCTTACAGCAGCAAATTCCCCCAGGAAAGTGAAGCTTTCAAGGCTTAGAAATAGGTGTGTTGCCCTTCTAATTTTCCCAAGTTCCCCCTTTGTGCCTGTTTTACAGGGCAGAGTGAATAGGAGCCATGGTCCCTTCTCTCCCCCTTTCGCTAATCTCTGCACCTCCTCCAGGTCTCCCCGCTTCTTCTTGCCATGCTGCGTCCCTGCCAGGGCCGGCTCACCAGCCCATTCCACTCAGAACACGCTGGGCTTCTGTAAAGGGCCAGGGATGAGCCCAGAGGGCCGAGGGCTGCGTTCAGGAGCCAGTGGAACTGCACCCCTTTTTCTCCAGGCCCACCCTGGCCTGTGATCTCTACAAATCAGGCTTTGGGGGACGATGAAAACCGCTGCCGTAGTCATCCTGCCCCAGATCAGTGTCACAGCGAGTTCCACGCCCTGTGCCCAAGGGAAAGGGAAGGAAACCTGCCTCCCCCAACACCTGCTCCCTGAGGGGGTTAGGATGGCTGTCAGCTGGCTAAACCATTCCGGGCGGCCCCAGAAGCTGGGGCTGTCGCCTGGCCTGGCTTGGAACATGCAGCCAGACTCGGAGCCTGTTGGTCGGAAGAGTTTGTTGGCATCTGATTTGGCCCCAGGGACGACTTTAGGGAACTGTGGGCTGAATCCTGTACAATGGGGCTGAGGCAGGGGCCCCAAAGAAAGTCAAAATGAGGAAACCGGTTTGCTGCCTCCCCTCCATCAGAGAGCGAAGGCTGTGGGTCAGACACTTCTATTGAGGCCAAGTAACTAACTCCAAGCCAGACCTCCCTGGGCTGTAACAGAGCTATACCCTCTAGCTCTCCCTATGGGCGCAAGCCTTGTACCTCAAGTTTTGCTTGCTTGCTGCTGCTGCACTTCATTCTGATGCAATGTCTCGCCCTGCCTCTCCCCTTGTCATAGCTGATCAGACAAGGGCAAAATCAAACCCACCCCCTGCCGTAACTGGCGCCTCTGGGGGAATCGGGGCTACAATACATTGGCCTCTATAGGCTGCAGCAAGCGGAGAGATGCAAGGAGGAGCAGGCTCCAGATGCTCAGCTAGAGCGAGGAGCACAGCGGGGGACAAATCGGGCAGGGGCTGCTGGGTTAGTGAGGGGGGTACGTGGGCCAGAGGGTCCGTTTAGAAAGAGAGCTGGGTGCAGAACCGATTTGCTGGTAATTCCACAAAGTAAAAAACAAACCGTTTTGGGTCAAACAAGAAGTTTTGTTTTGATATTGGCCCTGTTTTACCAGTTGTGATCATTTTTTAAATAAAATGACAGGACATTTTGAAGTGAAAAGTGATTTCGAACTGAAAAGTTTAAACCTTTCATTTAGAAAACGTCAAAACAAAGCAGCTGAGTTTGTCTGAAATTGTTTCGATTTCTTCCCACCCAGGCAACGGGGTGAAATCCACAGGGAGTCACAACATAGTTCAGTGTCACAGGAGCGGCATTTAGCACCAAAAAAATGTTGTGCAATTTTTTTGCCCGGCTCGGTCTATAAACCTAACAGACTGGTTGTGAATGGAACCTTCTTCTCTACTGGTCAGGTCTTTAATCACCGGACGACGACCAATGCTGTAATTAGCACCCCATCTCTATGGCAGTTCCACCTGTACCCTTAACACATCTGTGGCTCTACTGTGCACTTTGCCTCTTACTAGCTTATAACATTGAGGACATGGCCCAGGTTGGGCATTTCTGGGCTGAGGGCCCTCACCATGCTGAGATCGCTGCCTGGAAGAGACTCTTTCATTACTTCCAAGCGCCGACTTCCTCCCACTTATTGCCAACCATCAGGGCTTGGCTGCGACCCCTTGGTTGTTATCTCTTCAGGCACATGGTCTCTGTGCAGGACCTGCGTCCCATCTAGGGCTGACTTCTGCATTGAGGGCCTTTGTTAAGGGGAGCATTTGGGACGGGGTGAGGGGGAGGGTTGTCCTTTTTCTGCCAGAAGATTCCTAAGGCAGAAAATTCCAGAGTGGCCATCAATTCCAGCTCCAGGCTGCTAGCAGCTGACAGAGAAGCTGGATATGGGGGGGGGGGGGAAATGTATCCCCCTAAACCTTCCCTCCCTGCATAAAGCCGGAGGAGGACAAGAGCTCTGAAGGACCCTTTGTGGAGTATGTTCAACTAGCCAGATGGGTTCTGATCCCTGGGCAGCTGGCCGAGGGCTCTGGGGATCTGCACCCCTCATGGTAGTGAATATGCCACTATTAGACCATGCACCTGTGATGCTGAGGGGCTCAATCTGTGGCTTTGCACAACCCTCCTGGGAAACTGGACTAACCTCTCTCTCTCTCATTGTGCAGGCAGCTGAGAAGATGCCCCGGGTGCCACTGCCTGACCCTGCCCAACGTTCCTATTGACGTTTACATTGCTATGGGCGGGAACAGGAGGCCACGGACCACCTAACGGTTCCCCTGAGTTGGGCTCGAGTGCTGAGACCGCCGAGCTGGTCACCCGAAACACCCTGACAGCTGGAGAACCGCAAAGGACGCCGCCACACAAAACAGTGACGCACATTTTAATAAAAGGACATCTTAGAATGTTTCTGTGGGCGTCGTTCCTTTGCTGCGGCTCGGCTCGCTGTGCTGCCCCGGACTGCGCCCAGAGAGCAGGAATTCTCCCGTCTTGCTATGGGATCACATGGGCCCCCATCACTTGGAGAGGGTTCACAGCAAAACAAGCCGTTCGGGCTGGGTCTGCAGAATGAGGTCACTGCATTACCCCTCAGTCCAGCAGAGGGTGCTGTGGTCCTAGCTCACTGGAGAGGGTCTTGAATGAAGCGGGTCCATGCTCTGCCTAGGTGTATTCCCCTCCCTGGAGTGTCTCTCTCCCCTCCAGCACCAGCTATGGGGTGCAAGGGAGACCTGCCTACTCTGACTCTTAGCCTCAGGTTCCGGCTTTCTCTACTCCTGTCCAGCCGATGTGCTCTGGCTTGCCTGGCACGAGGCTCCGCAACCTAGGGGCAAGCAGAGTGCATCAGCTCCTTGCCTCCCAGCTCCCCCCCCTTGCACCTCCAGCCGTAAGGCCGGGTTTGGCTGGGTGGCAGCATCAGCAGCTGCCTCCTCCATCCCTGAATCTGACCCAGCTCCTAGCAGGTTGGTGGGGAGGGCCAGGGGGAGACTAACTTGGCTTTTGTTGGAGGGCCTCATTTGGAGATGAGACACCTTTTGGAGGGGTTTGATTTAGGGGAGGGAAAGAGGCTGGATGTGGGAGCAGGTTGGGGTGGGGAATGAGTGATTGTGGGGGGAGGGGTTGATTTTGGAGAAGGGGAGCATGGATTGTGTAGGGGCCAAATAATTGGATTGCGGGGTGAGCTGTGCCATGGGGAAGCCCTCCCCAAATCATCTCCACAGGGGCACTGCCAAACTAGCTTCAGCATCCAGGGTGGGAGAGCGAGGCAGAGGGGGCCCTGGTGCTAAGTGTATGTCCTATGCAAACTGCTTCTCCCAGGCTTTTTCGTGGGTCACAGCAGGCAGATCTGGCTGCTGGTAATGGGTGGAGGTGAGAATGGGGGTAGGGAGGCGGCAGCAGCTGGGTCACACAGCCCAGCTTGTCCTGGGCAGGAGATGCGCTAGCCTGGCCTTTCCCTTAAGGTGGCATGTGATGCCTGTCATGTCCTGCCTCCAAAGTCACATGACTTAGCCAAGAGGATGCACGCTGGGTGCTATGCCTCTGTCCTTGAGAAGTTTGAGACCAAAGGGGAGAGCGGATTTGCCCCCTCTCTGGGACCCAGCTGCTTCTCCCACAGCCCAGCATGGGTCTCCCTCCTTGCTCTGCCCTGATGCATTTGAGTAACTGCAAAGAGTTGATTAAAGGGCACCCGTGAGTGGCTGGTGCAGAGAGGATCCCACTCCTCCACCCCGGGCCGGGCTTAGTGAAACACCCAAGGTTGGAGCCAGCCCAGGTGCTGGCCCAGCTGACATGGGCTTGTTTTTCCTCTAATCTTAGCTTGTATCTAATCTTATAGAAACAACCAATTGGGCACAAAGAGCAGAGCAAATCCAGCTGCCTCTGCCCAGCAGCTTGCAGGCTCCCTGCAGAATGGAGAAAGGGTCCCCTGTGATGGGCACTCCCCTCAGCCCTTGCCTTTCCCAGCTTAGAGTCACTACCGGGCTGCTCTTGGGGAGACCCCTTTGTCCCTCTTCTCTGGCCTCACTTGCCTTCCCAGGCTGTGTGCACCTGAGCCAGCTGTGCAGGAAGTTGCTACCTCAGCTCCTGGAGCATTTGTAGCCGGTAACAGAACTTGCTATGCGTCACTTTCACAGAGATGCAGGAAAGTGGGTGGCCACTGGCTTTCCTCCGGCCCTACCAGCCTGGAACTAACACTGATCTTCTGTGCTCGGCCACAACAAAACTTTGCTTTTAAGCCCCGTGTTAGTCCAATCAGCTGTGAGAGTTCACCGTGTTCTGGGCTCCCCTAATGGATGACTGGCCACAGTCCAGGCTGGCTCTGTGCATGTCTGTGGCATTTCCACTTTTCTACCTTCTATAGAGCTATGCCCTGCGACGGCTGCCCTGTGACACTTCGGAACGGAACTTCTCCCTTCCTGCCAAAGACGAAGTCTTTATTTTTGTTCTTCGCTCCCCTGAACAAGCTGGTTTTGGAAAATGGTTGAAGCAAACGTGTACCTGGGACATGTCTTTGCTTTAATCCAGGGTTAGCCAGTGGTTGGGATTTTAATGTTTAATCTTCAATCCACAAGGTGGGGCGGGGTCGGCTTCGCTCCAGCCTTGCACATGGGATAGACCCTTACAGCTGTGCAAAATGGGTGTAACTAGCATTCTGATTTGGAAGCAGTTAAGTGACATATTCCAGGTGAAAGGCAGGGGGGAATCAGGACCCTGGACAACCCGCTGTTCTTGACCTAAGAAGCCTTCCGTGAAGATAATAAACAGCAGTGACATAAGTAAACTGTACATACGGAACTACCAAACCATTCTTCTCAAGGAACTATAATAGTTTCTCAGTGTTTTTGGGTGAGGCTTTGCTCCTGTTCCTCTAATTCCTTCACTGCCAATCCCACCCTTTGTCCATTGATCAGCAGGTTATTTAACTGGGGACCTCTGTGTGTGTTTGCATTGTGATAAGAACAGGCTGCTTGGTCTCCACGGTCTGAAGAAAGAGGTGAGTAAGAGAAGAGAGACCAATCAGCCCCCAGCTCACAGAAGATTGACCAGCCAGAGCTTCATGGGAGGGGATGTTGACTTGTGCTCCAGTGTATTGGTAAAGTTTGCTGGAGCATGTGAGGCTAGCTTCCAAGCTGGGATGTGTATCTGACCAGTTCTGCAGGGCCTGGCTTGCGTACAGTACAGCCAGACGATGCCACTGAGGTGGGGCTGGGGATGTCATGCTGTCCCAGGAACCGTAAACCAGTCTGTCACTGATTAAGGATGTTTGGCCAGTGGAACTCTACGGTGTTATCACTGCATAGAGATCATGCTCCTCTCTAACCAAAGGAGGATGCAAAAACCCGGAGTGACTAGCTGGCACCTGGGCCCCCTGCCCTTCTCCTTCCATGTCTAATAGAGCCAGAGGAAGGATCACCTTAATGCTGATTTCTCGAGGGGAAGGAGAGAGAAGTGCCCCCAGCAACCTTATGAGTGGGAGGTACATGTGGGTTGTATGTGACTTATCCTTGGCAGAGCTATGACAAAGCCCTTCATTGGGAGTGGCCGAGCAGCCAGGGCTGGAGAGAGGGACTGATAGGCAGTGGAAGGGTGCAAGCAGCAGCTGTGCCTCATCAACGGGGAAGCCATCAAAAAAAAATTAAGGCTGCCCATGGGACAGAGTCCATGGGAAGGAGGAGAGCTTCCTCCCATGCAAGAGGAGATGGCAAATCTGAAGCTGGATTGTCTCCTTTATGTGCACCCCCCCAACCTCCTCCCCCCACACCCCTCTTCCTTTGAAGGTTAGAGGAACACAACTGGAAAGGAGCTGCCTCCTCCAGCTAGGGTGAATATTCTTGGGAAGAATTTTATTCTGTACCACCGCCAGCAACTTCCTTTTCTCTTCACTCTATTAACAAGAGGAGAACAAACATCAGCCATTTCCCCGGGTTCTTTCTACAGGATGCCCTAAGCGCTCTACGAAATCACTCCCACCTCCCGTAGTGAGTCAGCAGAACCCACTTAATCCTCTCCCAGCAGGCTTGATGCTGCTAGCATAACACACAGCTGTTTTTTGGGGGGGGAATATGGGCAGGCTCAGTCCTGCACTCTCTCCAGCATGGAATACACTTAACAATACTTCCTACCACAGACAGCAAGAAAATGTCATTCGCCTGGATGTGTAAATCCCCCTTGCCCGCAGAGACAAGCAAACAGGCTTCAAACACATAAGGACATAAGATCTCTCTCCTGCCATTCATCTCCACTCTCTGACAAACGGAGGCTAGGGACACCATTCCTAACCCATCCTGGCTAATAGCCATTCATGGACTTAACCTCCATGAATTTATCCAGTTCTCTTTTAAACCCTGTTATAGTCCTAGCCTTCACAACCTCCTCAGCAAGGAGTTCCGCAGGTTGACTGTGCGCTGTGTGAAGAAGAACTTCCTTTTATTTGTTTTAAACCTGCTGCCCATTAATTTCATTTGGTGGCCCCTAGTTTTTATATTATGGGAACAAGTAAATAACTTTTCCTTATTCACTTTCACTCGCACATTTCCTAGGGCTGGGTGGGTAGTGATGCTGGAGGAACAGTTACTGGGCGCAGTCAGAATTGGAACAGGATAGATCAGGGAATGAGTCATGGGATATGGAGCCTTTCACCTCTGGGTCCCAGCTCCAGTCTGGGTCGGGTGGCAAGTAGCAGAAAGTCGTTGCACTGAAGTCTGTTGGGACATGTGCTGTGGGACTAGCTTCGGGTGGGTGAGAGCGGCCAGGCCTAGGCTGTGCAGAGGGGGATGCTGGTGCTGGAGTGAAGGGGAGGTTCTGATTGGCCAGAATCAGCCAGCCTGGTCCAGAGGAGGAACTGGAGGAAGCAGGATGTCAGCCAAGGCTGGCAGGAGCAGGGGCCGGGGCAGGGGTCAGGGCAGGGGTCAGGGCCGGCGGGAGCAGGGGTCAGGGCAGGGGTCAGGGCCGGCAGGAGCAGGGGTCAGGGCCGGCGGGAGTAGGGGGCAGGAGCAGGGGTCAGGGCTGGGGGGAGTACGGGTCAGGGCAGGGG
>NW_020664587.1:12369767-12411526 GCF_002925995.2 Terrapene triunguis
GCAGGAGCAGGGGTCAGGGCTGGGGGGAGTACGGGTCAGGGCAGGGGTCGGGGCAGGGGTCAGAGCCGGCGGGAGCAGGGGGCAGGGCAGGGGGGGCAGGCTGGCACCCTGGGCCCTGCCACCTCCAGCAGAAGCCCATGGGCGCTGTGGGGCCCCGGCCTTGGGCTCCCAGCACCAGCCCCCCATGGGCCCAGGCCTGACCCCTCTGGGCAGCTCTGGGAGCCCTGGCTCGGCCTGGCGCCTTATTCCCATGCCCAGCCGCAGGAGGGCGCCCAGGAGCGCAGACGCCTGCCGCGGGCGGGAGGAGGCACCTCGTTCCCCCCGGCCGTGTCTCTACCCCTTTAAAGGGCGGGGCGCGTTGTGGGGAGGTTTGTCCGTTCCCGGCCGCCGTTCTCCTCTCTCCCTCCCTCCCCTCCCCCGTCCCCGTCCGCCATATTGTGGCCGCCGCAGCTCGAGCCGGAGCCTGGTGACGAGCCGCCGGAGCCGGAGATGGGTGAGGAGGCCGCTGCGGTCCCGCTGCGCCCTGTGGGGGGCGGGCCCCACAGGGGGAGGCTCCAGCCCGGCGGGTCCGGCCGCCCCTGCCCGCTCCGGGGCCCGCTCGCCGGGCTCTGACACCGAGCCCATCACCCTGGTATCCGAGCGCCGGGTCTCTGCGCCGGGCGCCGGGCCCCGGGGGTGGGGTGGGGTTAGCCGCCCCCCTCCCCCCGAGTGTGTCTGGGGTTAGCCGGCCCCTGGGTGCCCTGCCCCCCCCCCAGCCCCCTGGGCGTGTCTGGCTCTAGGGGGCGGGGTCTGTCCCTTGCCCGCCCCGTGCCCCCAC
This sequence comes from Terrapene triunguis, assembly GCF_002925995.2. Lineage (NCBI taxonomy): Eukaryota > Metazoa > Chordata > Testudines > Emydidae > Terrapene > Terrapene triunguis. The sequence goes on from NW_020664587.1 coordinate 12,370,585, forward strand.
TCCGTCTCCCCGGCCCCCCGCTCTCGGGCAGCCTTTCCTGCGCTGGGGGTGGCGAGCGGGGCCTGGCGTTGCGGGGCGGCCGGTGTTTCTGACTCCCCGCTGGGGTGACTGGTCGTGCCTCCGTGGGGCCTGAGTCTTTGATGGGGGGGTGATGGCGATGCTAGAGGGTGACTCCGGGGCCGGTCTGGGTGGCAGCGCCCTCCCGTCTCTCTAGAGACGCTTCTGCTTATTCATTCTGAGCGCAGGTTGCTTGGCACTCCCCCCCCCCCACAATATCTCCCTCTTCTGTCTTTTGGTGAAAGCTGCCCCCCCCCCATCATGGTGAAGCAGCATCCTGCGGGCATGAGGACATGCATGCTGATGGGGTGTAGTTAGGGCCCTTGGATGCAATTTAAGGGGTTGTGCAGGTTTTTGGGAGACCCTGAGAAGCAATAAAACGTTGCTGCAGCCTGCTCTATGGGGGGATGCACAAAACCCCCTTAACCTTTTGCATAATAGGGGGTTTGTCCCAGTGTCCTAGCCAAAATTTCCCCGCCTTTCACTTTTGTTTTAATTAGTTTGTTGGCTGACCTCTCCCACCCCAGAAGTGGTAGCATTTCAGAGGTACTGCCCTTTTCATCTAGAAAGGAAGGTGCTATATTGTGTTTCCAATGTTGCATGGTAAAGAGTATTTGGTTGGGCTTTATCAGCAATACTCGGAAGAGAGTAATGACAACCACAGTCATTTTGTTGTTCCCCAAAAATCATTGCAGCAATGGGATAGTTTGCCAACCCTGGGCCTGTTCACCTGGCTGTAAGGCTGGTATGCCAGCCATAAAATGCACAGGGTGGGGAGGAATCACTTTATCTCTTGACTTATAAAATGTGCTTACCTAACCAGCTCTTTGGAGCTGGGCATTGTCTATCTGCGTGTCTGGGAAGCACCTAGCACACTGGCCTCTGTCTAAATAATACTCAGGGCGTATGTATGAAGATTAAAACATAAGCTACTCACTATCTGCTACTTTCTGCAAAATGCTGCTAACCAATCCCTTCCCCTCTCTCATTGAATAGATGAGCCTCATACACTTCCTGAAGGTCAGGGGACCAATTCTTCCTGACCCAAGGCACCCTAGCTCTGTGTGTGTTTTTACCAAAGTCCAGTTCTGAGGCAAAACTTTCACTGTGTATATGGGGAATCAATCAGTCTAGGACTGTTTCCTAGTGACTTAGTAGGGGAGATATCCTGAGGTAGCCAGGAATGAGACTTAAAAATGCTTCTCTGTTCTGCAGATCTATTTAATCCTTTTGAGAGAAGCTTGCTGCTGAGTAGGGGCTTGTATAGCTCTGCACAGATGTTCAGCTTGTTGGTGCCCTGTCCTTGGTTTCAAGCTAACTAGCAACAGCTGTTTGAATGTGAGCGTTGCTTACAGGTTTCTAGCGTTGTTCTCTGAGCAGTATGAAGAGGAATTACTTTTCTGAGAACTTAACTATATAGCTGACCTCTCCTGCCTCTCGGTACTGGTTATATAGTACTGTTATATTATTGTTCTTGGGTTGGGGCAGGGGAAGCCCGGTTCTGCCTTCAAGGAAACTATGCCAGAAACCTTCCAGCAGCAACAATGTTCAAATGCAGCTGTTGCTAGCAAATCTTCATCCACAGTATGAATATGGTCTAGTGTCAGGTCTCTCATTAATCAACGTGTATCTAGGGATCTTAGACTGCTTTACATTTTAAGCTTCATAGAAGGTGAAGATTAGATTAGCAGAGGATTGTACAGAATGGACTGCCGTGGTTGCAAACCTCTGGTAATGGAGATGCCACATAAGAAGCTGATGACTGGAGAAAACTGAGCTGTTCCTAGGGGCCTGTTTCCCTTGCTGTGTTAAGGAATTAAAGTTTTGCAGGATAATGCTGCAGTCATGTTAAACATATCTAGGTCTTCCATGGGTAGCCAAGATCAAACTGTTGTAACACCACTCTGTTAAAATGGTTAAGACTGTGTTTTAAACACCTGAATAGAGTGCTGCTCTGATTCTGACTTAGGTTAAAATAAAATCCTATTTAACTATAACTACTCTATTTGTAATATGTAGTCCGCGGTGGTGGTAGACGAGTACAGTGACTTACTCAGTTCTATAGGCATCAGCACTTCCATATCTTTGCTTTAGGGAACTGTAGTCCTAGAGTTAAAGTGCTGGTTGTGGACTTCACAGAAACTTGATTTGACTCTTCTGTCTACAGCAGAATAGGCTGTCTTCTGGCGTTGTGTAGAGAATGAGAGAACTCTCCTAGATGGGCTATTGTCTAGTCCTAAGCTGTATTATGGTTTATAGCAAACTGACATCTACAAACAAATGGCAACTGAACGTTGCCTTTCAAAGACTACTTTAGTAGCATCGTGAGAAGCTCTGATCTTCTCTCATTGGGCCTGAAATGAAGACTTCCTACCCAGAAAAATGTGAGACTGTTTTCTTGCATCTGAAGAAGTGAGCTGTAGCCCACGAAAGCTTATGCTCTAATAAATTTGTTAGTCTCTAAGGTGCCACAAGTACTCCTGTTCTTTCTGTTTTCTTGGGTTTTAACTAGCAGGGCATGATTTGAATTGGAGAGCGGGGAAGAAAGGACAAACTATACAACAGACTAAAGATTCTTTTGTAAAAGCAAGGACTAGCGTCTTGTTGGAGTTGAGTGCTGATATTGTCTAGTAAGCCAGCTCTAGTTCAATGTCCTTCATGATAGGATACAATTAGCACACCATGACCTTGCCACAAGCTTTTACTCCACCTCCAAATACCTCTTCTGTGGCCCACCACAAAAATACTACTTACGGTGGCCACAAGTCTGGGGAAGGTGATGGTTAAAGATGTTCTAGACTGTGCAATTCTATAAGGACTCATGATAGAGCTTGGAATGTAAAATCCTGACCAGAGAATTAGATATTGGATTTAAAAAAAATCACAGTAGACAAGTGTCCAATAGCCTGAACAATTAATTTTAAAAAAATATATTTTCTCCTCAATCTAAAATTAATGGTTTAATCCATAGATCACTTTCCCTTCCCCTTAATGTCTCTTACTAGCTTATTTTAAAGAGACATACAGTTTTGTGACAATTATTTAATTCAAAAAAGACCATTTATTAAAATCCTACACTGATAGAATGTTAAGGTAGCATGGCATGCTGGGATTGGACAGTGTGGGCTGGATCACTCGATAATTTCCCTGCTCTGTTCTTCCCTCTGAAGCCTTTGGCACTGGCTGATCGGAAGATAAGATGGGCCACTGATCTGACCCAGGATGGCTGTTCATATGTTCTTAAGTGTTCAAAAGTCAGAAACTGCCAAAGTTGAGGTGGTGCAGATGGTGTTAACTCTGCCTCTTTATGTATCTATAACACTAGGCCAATGATTTGGCCATGTATGTTTGTCAAATACAATATTACTCTACTACTCTTATATGTGCGGTGTTAGAGAAGAGCTCAGAAGCAAGTGTTCGTTCGTTCACTATGCAACTTGGGCACATAAATGATGTTATTGGACTGTTTATCTAGCATACCAGGTAGCACTAAGACAGTACTGTTTGGGTCCCAAAGTTGGCAAGTTTAAGTAGTTAGGTGGCTGCTTTGGCTTGATTGTACATATTGGTCTGGATGCAGTGAGCATGTATTTAGTATTGGGATAATTGAATGTGCGTTAAAATGGTTAGTGTAATAAAGGTAGGGGAATTGGTATCCCCATTACCTACAGTTAAAAATTAGTGGTTTTGGTTTTTTAATTTCTATACAGTACAAGTAAGCTTCACATGCACCTAATCTCTTATTGGGGGAAAAAAATATACAATACTATCTGACTCTTAAAGAGCACGTTAGCAAAGATGGGCATGCCGGGATTTTATATACCTCATTGCCTTGAAACTCATCTTGCAAGAAGGCTATCTGGAATGGTGCAATTGTCATGAGTATTTCAAACACTGAGTTTAACTGTTTGACTTAGTTAAATGCCTAATCCTCTTGTTTAAGCACTTGCTATAAAGGCCTAGCTGACTTTAGCTGTGACAATATTACACATTGTAGATTTTCAACTCCGTCTCTGCTGGGGAACTGCCCATAACATACAAGGAGAACTGCACTTACTCAGGTGAGAAGGCTGCTGAAAACTTCAGAATCTTGTTTGGGGGTGGCTTGCAAGCAGAACTGAAGCTGGAAAGTGTTTTTGGCAGTCAGCTGAGGAATGGATGGCTACCTTTACATGGAGGTATGGGGAGAATAAATGCAATCTTAACAGGATTGACTTTAGTGAAAAACCAATATAACAAGTGACTGCTGATTCCCTAGAAGAAAATCTTTACTTTTCCCTTTCTAAGCAGCCAGCTCCATGAGTAGACTGGCTGCATGTTCCAGTAATGATGTCACATCACTAGCTCTTGGTAGCTAAAACAGAAGGGAATGAGCCAATGGTGACTGATGCACCAGACAGCCAAAAGAACTGCGTGGATAAGCGTTTTACTAGCACAGAATGTACTGTGTGCAAAGCACACAGCTATGGGATCTAAGGCAGGCTATGTTAAGACAGTTCTCAGCGTTCACTGTATTTGGTTTTATTTGTGTTAAACATTCAGGAACATGTTTGTTCAATTAAAATACCTACCTTGAGAAAATGTAAAGGTTGGAGAGTCAAACATTTAACACAGAAAATATCCTAGTTAAAAGAACATTCCTAAGTCCTACTCTTTGCAGAACTGTTTCCCTATTAGTGTTTATAAGTAACACTTAAAAATAGTGTAACTAAGATCAGAAGGAATATTTTCAGTTTAATCTGTACATTTGATAGTACTTTCCAGTATAGTCAACTTCACTCCTTTGTGTCTTCCACTAGGGGACAAAGACAACTTGAAAAAGTCACTGTAAAACTGCACAAATTAGCAGGGGGACTGAATGGCAGGTGCAATACAAGAAACCACTTTTAACTAGTTGTTGATATTAACTAATTTCAAGTTGTTGCTGTCCTTTTAAGGTTTATATGCAACACTGACTCAACCCCTTTGTGCATGTGCCTTAGGACAACTAAAATACAACTTAGTTTTCCCCCTACAATTGTAAACATCCTGCAAATTCTCTTGGTTTAGTTATGAACTCTTCAAGAAGGGAGTTCCTAAGACAAATGTTGACAGGTCCTTATCTGTAGCTGCTGCTGGTAAACCTGTTTGTGGAGGAATCTCTTTGCCAGCTTGTAAAGCAAGAGACTGTTCTAAACTAAACTCTCCCCCCCTCCTCCCCAGAAGGACACTATCCAATTAAATTCTTTAAAAGAATTTGTTCAGAATCCACTTCAGTAGCACATCCTTTGAAATAGTGTCCTGAATTTTACAAGGGTTTTTGTTTCTGTTCCCCATTAAGATTGGTCTATCCAACAAGGGAGAAACTGACTCTAGAAGAAGCAGTGAAACAGGCCATATACAATGTGCTTTCAATTGCATAAAGTAAATTGAAAGAAACAATCTTTTTGCTAACTTACTTCAGTTACAGTAATCTCTGGTAGGTACAAAAATTTTCCACCTGTGGTTTTCAAATTGAATGTTATTTCCATCCTTCAACCTAGCCACTATATTAGAAAGTTTAAAGAAAGAGGAGAAGGACTAAAATGAAATTCCAAAATGTTACCTCTTGCTGTTTCATAATGTTGAATGGTTTAGTTTTCTAATTGAATGACAATTTTTCTGCCACTTCCTTCATCACAAACTATATCACTAACTTCCTGCTAGGAAGTGCCAATTAGCAGATGACTGCACTAGAGAGGCTGGAGACTTTCATTTATACTACGTTAGTTTTAGTAGAAATTTGTATTCAGAACTATTGCACATTCATAGCTCTTTCCATTCAAGGATCTCAAAGCACTTTATAAATATTAATGAGTTAATCCTAGCAACCTTGTAGGTGCTGTATAAATCCAAAGTAGTCTCTGATGAAACAGCAGTGCATACTACTCACGCTGAAGCAGGTTTCCATGATCTAACATGATACTTGCAGACACATCAGTCACTTAAGATTTTAATGAATGGTCCAAATATTGTATGGTAGTGATCCACTTCATTTTTTTTTGTTTTGTTTTTTTTCCCCCCGTCTTGGTTTCCAGCACCATTAAATAACCATTAACTCATCCTTCTAGCCCATGAAATGCTCATCCCTTTGGGATGAAGGAGGTGTGTATTCTGCAGTAGGTTTGCTTGGTTTTTAAACCTAAGCCATTCCTTCAGAGCACAGTTTGTGGAAGGGCAAGCATTTCATTGGAAACAATCCCTTCAAAGAAAGGAACCTACCGAGTTTGTCACCCTAGTGATTATTAAAATTGATCGGTTTCCTGTTCAGTATATGTGGGCCTGTTGACCTCCTTGAAGATAATTGTGTAGTTAGCTGAAAATATATGTTGATTCCTTATCTGCTGCAGGCAGCTGTTCAGGATTCTGCAAAATGAAACTGGGCTTGGAAGACAAACTTCTAGACAGAAGTAGAAACTTCAGAGAAATGGGGAAGGAAACTTTTTTTTTCCATTGAAGCTTGCAGAGCTTGATGATTTGTCCTTGAGATGCACATGCAGTGCAGTCGATTTGTGTGTCTGCAGGCAAATACATGCCAATCTGTATTGTAAAGCCTTGGCCACCCTATAATGAATCTCTCTCTCTCTCTGTGTATATAGCCATTATGAGACTGTTCCTACGTTTAGAGGGGAATGATGTTGTAAATCAGGTGTCTAGTCCACTGACTTGCCTATTTGTATTGCCCTTTGTGCTACAGTTTCAATTCAGTAATACTTTATTGGCATGACAAATCAGGCAAATGTTGACAACATATAAAGGACCGTAGGTATCTGTCAGAGGTAGGTATGAATTGTGTTCTGTGATTTATCTTGTGTGCCTTTGTTATTACTATTTCTGCTCCAGAGACAAGGTGAGAACATAGCACTAGGCCATCTCTGCCATCTTCCTTCTTTCTCGCAGGCCTGGGTACAGGTTCTGGGCCGCCCCCCCCCCCCGCCCCCTTGCTTTTGGTGGAAAGTTTTATAATTCTTGATAACTTGAGTATTAGTCTCACTGATTGGTTTAGTAGGCAAGTCTGCTAGAGGTCAGGTGGGGGCTTTTGGTTGCCGTGAGATTGTCACAGCTTAACATCTGATATTGCCGATAAAGTAAGATGAGGAAACCATGTTAATTGCACTTCATCTAGGTTTGAAGTGTTGGATTGAAATACTCCAAAACCGGACACATGGGTTCACCCAGGTTGTTTTCCATGCTGTGGATGGGGCTCCTCAGATTTCATAATATAAGAAGAGTTTTTTTCTCTTGGGACTGTTCACTGTCCTGAGCTCCTAGAAGGCAGCTACTCGCTTCCTCCAAGATGGATAAACTGAGTTCAGTGCAGTTTACTGGACTAGGATCTCTTAGATGATGTCAGCCCCTGTCTTTTCTGGATGGCCATATACATATCACACTTGTAAGGAGGCAGAGGGAAGGGACTGTCCCTTGTTCCACTGTTGTGTTCTGGGCAGCTTGACTAGTGCCTTCTTTCCCAGAGGTGGCAATGTTTGTGGTGCTGTAGCCTTATACTCTGAAGTGCCCTGGGATGGACAGAGCTATGGATGTATACAGTATTGTTTTTTTTGGGGGGGGGGAGAAGAGGAGTATTTTGATTGTGTGACTTTGAAAACCCCAAACATCTGACAACTTGCCTTGTCAAAGATGCTGTGTGTTCAGGGATGTGCAAAACATGAGCATGAAGTGTGTCTCCTGCTCACTTCCCCACTCCATCACTGACAGGACTGTAGCGAGGGAAATCTGAGGGGAATTTATGCAAACTGGGTAGCTTTTGTTAGACCTCTGCAAGTTAGTCATTCTGACCAAACTGTTTCAATGTGTCAAGTCAATAAAATACCAGGAGACTGAGGTCAGCAGTGACCAGGCATTTCTTTCAGCTGTGGGTTTTATGGGAGCAAGGAAGGGTACAATGCAGCAGGAGTACTTGTGTGCAAACTCTGAGCTGAGAAGCAGGGAGGTAGGTCAGAAGTTTTGAGTGGTTCCTTGGAACTTGCAGACAAGTCTCAGAAAGATGAGAGGAAAATATAACTAAAACAAAGAACATAGTAAGTGAGGTTGACTGAATGGTACTTGGCAGTTATTAGTCAATGAATTTTTCTGGTATTTGTCAAATAACTTATTTGGTGCCATTTCAAGGTAATTGACCAGCTTCACAGCTGGTCAGTACTGTTCAGCAAATATGTTAGATTGATACCAGTGGAATTCATCACATATATTCAATGAATTTCTCTACTGCAGTTGTAGAAATCTAATGCTTTTTTAAAAATTTAACTAAGCTGATGATGCTACAGTTAAATACAGCATATAATAAACTTAACACAACTGTTCTGTTTTTTAAATCTGAAGATGTGGCCTCTTGTGGTGGGGGTGTGGTGGCACGTGTCTTTCACCCTGGTTATTAAGCTGTCTGAGACAGTAGGTGTTAGGTGTGGTTTCCCCTGCCCCCCCCTTGTCCTGCCCAGCAGCAGAACTGCTTTCATATTCTATTTTAGTTATAGAAACTTTCTTCCAAAGCTGCCTTTGGGAAAGGGTGTTTGGGCTAAAAAAATTCCATGCTATCAAATTTGCTAATGTAATTGTTTCCCCTTTCTGTCTGCTTTTGCCTCTGACTCAGCAGCCCAGGTCCTGATTTAGCCATGTGAGTCCCTGCAATGACTCAGCTAGGAGGCTTTTAACCAGCTGCCAAAAGGGAAACTATTTGAAGCAGGCATGTTCTGTAATGCAGGGGGTGAGCGCATAACAGCCTGAAAATTCCTAGTTGGGTTTCTGATTCAGCAGCCCTAGACTGTCACACAGGAGGTTTGTAATGACTGCAGATGAGCGGGAGAGTAGAGATTGTAGCCCATGTTGGCCTGCACCCAGATGCTTTTGGAGGGGTCAGAATGGACAGTCATTAGACCAATGTTGCGTACAAATTGCAGGGATTCTCCCTTTATTTTAATTAAAATGATTTACCCCTAGCACTAGTGTATGATTAGGGTTGGGGTGTTTGGGGGATGCAGAGAGAGATGAGCTGCGCCTCTAAAATTGTAACAGCACATTTTAAATTAGCTTTACAAAGCCTCAATGGGACCTAAATCAATGACTTTAAAAAAGTAAAACAAATGATTTAAATCCTTCTACCGCATTCCCAGCTATGAGAAATAATCACTGGCTAACAGGGTATGCTTTTTATCATGCATCACTTAGGCTGAGGATACACTATTAATTTTAGTGAGGTGTCTGGATACCGTGACATTGGGCATGGTATTAAAAACCTAGGTAGGATTTTAACAGCTCTTTTGATAATTCTCCACGGGTTTCCTGGCAGAAATGATCTTACAAAAAGAAATGAAAAATTAATCTCTCATCTGCTAGTCTACTGCCAGCCTCTCACCGGGAAGAGAAAAATAGTCCAACTGTAGAGGAATGATTATTTAAAATAAAAGGAAGGTTGTTATGGAAAAATTAACACATCAGTTATGTATCCTGCAAAATAAGACTTGTACTTAGATATTTGGTTATAATTTATTCAATACTCAAAATACATTCACCTACAAAAAAAAAAAAACCAGACCTGTCCATTTTTTGTGTATTAACATTTGACAGACATGCCTGGTCTCTTAAATATGGATAATTGGATGTCACTCAGTAAAATCACTAGAAACATGTCATAGGTGTCATCATGATGCTCACTCTGTCATATGGCAACACCCTGTTAAACAGAGATCTGATGACTGTTACTGGATAATGTCTCTCTAAACAAAAGCTACACAGTTGTTGTAATTGTTTTGTTTCTGATATTTACCTGGCAAGGATTTGTTAACCTGTTACTACTACTTAAATAGTAAAAACCCACACCCTGCCTCCAAAAAACTCTCGGGTAGGATTTTAAAACCACTTCCATTCTGTCTCTCATTCTGTTGCCAGAATGGAAAGGCGGGAGAGTGAAAAGAAGTCGCTTACTTGTAATCCAAGCAACCACTAGTCTTGTGTTTTTGTGCCACAATCCTCTGAAAAGACATGACACAGTGTAGAAATAGCATCCAGTTAACTCTCTGATTAGCTGAATGCCTTACAGTCCTGTAAAGTGTGTAACCTTTATTCACTGTTCAGTTTCAATGCATATGCAGAATTGATTTGGAAAGGCTTTTTATACATGTATGTACTTGCATTCATTCTGTGACGGGTGTGCTATAACGTCTCCCTTAGTCTTCAGTGAACTGAGCTGCTAGTCTCCAGCTGATTTTTTTTCTCCTCCTAGATGTAACCTCACTAATGTTAATCCAGTCTCATCAATCTCTGAATCTGAATCCTTGTTCGGTTTCTGCACCTGTTTGGGTTTTTTAATGGATTCATCTGTTCCCACCGGAATTCAAATACAACTTGCCTTTGAGATGCTGTGCTGCAGCCATGACCCTCTTGGTCAAGAAATTAGTTTGGTTTCTGACTGGAGATTATAGCACTGCTCCCTCAATTAGCCTTGGGGTGGGGAGTGGTCACTTCCCCTCCTTTCCTGTGTTGCCAAACTCAGACTGGACTCTACATCTTCCCTACACTGGGGACGACTATCCTTCCACCCCACCCAAGGACTACATTCAGGACTAGTAATCAAATGTATTTTTTGCATGTCTCTACTGATCCCTGCCACTGCCTGGTCTCCTTGATCGAAGCTTCACACAGCCTTGCTCCATGGTACATATTGAACCATATGCTCTATACAGTTTTTGGATTTTCTGAAATACAGGTCCGGCCTATTGAACTAGGGCGGCTTACTGTTATGCATTCAGGCTGTGAAAGAACATTTACTACTTGATATGCACAGCCTGTTTCTTAAACCTATTTAATGTGTCATTTTAGCACCGTTTATTTGATGCGTTTTGATTTGTCATCTTGGGGGGCTAATAGCGGATTTGATTTGGAGGTACAGAGCTCTGGGATTCTTGAGGAAAGAGCTCTATATAAATGCAAATAGTAGCTCTTCTACTCAATGGAATTGCTGTGAATAAACTTTATTGCAGTAAGAAGCTTCTTAACTATGGAACGCATCAGCCTATGAATGAGCATGATATCAAAGAGGAATACTGCCATCCAGGAAGAAGTGAAATCTGTCCCAGACTTGGCCAGAGTGATGAGATTAAACCGAGACTAACTAGACTAGCCACCTGCATGTTCCTCTTTTAAAGGAAGAGTCTGAGCTATATTTTGTGTGATGAATGAGGAGCAGCTTCTCAAATGGGCTTCATCCTCTGAAAGTGAAAGAGCCGGGAGTTCTTAAAGGTTAACGGATTTGGTTTTTGTTGTGCATGCTCAGGTGCTGGAGTGACAGCACCCAGACCGATGTTCTTTAGCCACAGAACAAGCATTGTCTAGGCAGATGCAGTGCAAGCTTCACCTATGCTGCCTTGCCAGTGACTGCCATCCCTGCCTGGACATCTGCCATCTGGGAATTAGATATACTTTAGTTCAAGCAGCAATTAAATCAGGGAAGTCCTGTGGGCTGTGCTGTCTAGGAGGTCAGACTAGGTGATCACAATGGTCCCTTATGGCTTTATAATCTATGAACTGAGCTGAGACTTTCCCAACTCCATTTGTACAGGTCAGTGATCACCATCAACTGGCTTAGTGGTCTTCCAGTTATGAAACTAACTGGAACGTTAGTGCCTGTAGATTAGGATAAAATCACTTGTGGTGCTGGACCTCTGGGGTGGAGGGGGGTGGAGTTTCTAGGTTACTGTGCTGTCTTTTAGAATGGGTGTCAGAGGTTTAGGTGTGTTAATGAGGTACATCTCTCTATACTTAAGACTGGCTGCACATCAGTTGATAGAACTATTTATGAACCTAATTATACCAGCACGAGGGAGAAAATGTCTTAAGGCAGGTGAACTTGGCCCACAAGAGGGCAGCTAGGACACTGGTAATGTGCACTCTTCATAGCCATTTATTAGGCAAGTGGTAATACTTAACCAGTCCGTAACACCTGCCAACCAAAGATCTTGTATCTTCAAACACTGACTCCCTGCCTCTCAGGAGTGCTGTGAGGCTTAATTTTCTCCTTTTTACTGATGGCAAGCAGAAAGGCAAAACTGAACTAGAGAGGCTGCGACATGCTGGGGTAATGCGGTGTGATGCAAGAAGATCCCCAGACAATTAGTGTTGCTGCCCTTGGCAACATGAGATGAGAGTGAGGACCAAGGGCAAGCTGGTGAAATGAAGTACAGGAGGCTGGACGTGCTGCTGCCTTGCTGTCCTGAGAAAAGGATGTTCATGGTCCCCTTTGCAGGAGTCTTCTGAATTCAGGCTCTTATGTCCAGGTTTTCCCTTTGAGTCTTCTCCAACCCCAAGACAAGCATGTTGCCGGAGGAGGGCAGGACATGGCTCTGCTGCTGCCAAAAGGGCCAGAGGGTTTGCTACCAAATGTAGAGGCCATTCCCCACTCTGGGGAGCAATTGGGCAAGCTGAGCATGTTGCTTGAGCAGCAGCATTCTGGAGCAGAGACTTACTCTTCTGAAGTCTTCCATGAGGAGAATAGTTTGCTTTTAATTAGCTCTTTGCATTTGTTTTCCTTGAAACAAGCACAGTAGTTAAGCTGGGAATCCCAGACTCCTAACTGGTTCACTACCCAGTACGTTTTTTGGCATAGCATAGACACGACTTGATGATTTTGGGCAGTGATCTCATCAGATCTTGACTTAATGGGTAGGACTGAGTCAGTGCTTGTGGAGGGGAAACCCTCTCCCAAGGAGAACTCAAGGTGACTGGATAGATGGCACCCTTGTAGTGAGTCAGAACAACTTACCTTGTAAAATGCTTTGGGATCCTCCAAATTCAGAGCAGCCATATAAATGCAAAATTTCTAGATTATCAACATCTAAAACTCATGAGCAGTTTTTTAAAAAGAAAAGTGCTGATATTCAGGTTTACCTTAAACTACAGCCCTTCTGGTTGTGAGAAACATAGCATTTTAAAGCACCAACTCAGGACATTAAAATACCAAGTGGAAGTGTGTGGTTTGAGTGGCATTTAAACATCTGTCTTCAATATTTTAGGCCATCTTGGAGCTTTAACAGTTGATAGCTCTTCCTAGCAGCTAAAGATTTTAAACTATGTGAATAGCATTACTCAGTGGGGCTGTCCTGCAAGTATTTGAGCAGTGGTGAAGTTTGGGTTAATAGTTAACATTGACACAGCTTGACTTGCAGGTAGGTTGGGTTAATAGGGACTTTTTCACTAGAACAAACTTAAAAAGAAGCAACTTGTGCACAAAGCATTTTTCCTTGGCAAGGTGCTCTCTATTCCATATATTTGCATTTGCTGAAGAGCTTGTACTTCACAGCCCATCTCCTGCTGCCTGAGCTTGTAGTGAAATCCTAATCCTGAATTTGTGACATCTCTGTTGCCATGGAAATGGGATGTAATGTCACAAATTCAGCATTACTACTTCACTAGAGGATCAAGGAGAAGACTCCCTGGGAAAAGAGTCGGATGAAAGCACCTGAACTAGTGAACGTGTACAAGAGGTAATGGAAGATCGAGTGCCAGGTAAATTGTCTGAAGTCTGCTGTGCTTTGTTTTAGCCAGCATGTAAATCCCTCTTGAATGGCTTGCTGAATCTACAGGGCCTCCCAGCAGTAGCCCAGCATTTGTAGCCCGCTCAGATCCATAAGGCTCTTTCGGATGAGGTACACGGCAAACTTGGCACATTTTAAGAACTTGGATCCTGGTGCTGGTCTCACTGCATTTTAAGACTTGGCACTCATTTTAAGACTTCCATGTGGTGCTGGTCTCACTGCGCTGTTTTCCTGGCGTCCAGAACCTAAGAGAGCTGTCCAGAGCACCAAGGCATGCCCAGCCAGGAACAGAGATTGGGATTGTGCAAGTTTCCAGGCAGCTGAACTGTCATGTGTCATTTGGCTATTTATATGACTAACAGGCTAGTAATCCTGTATGTCGTACTAAGCCACTTAACTATTTTCCTCCTCCCTTTTTGTTTTGTTTTTTGTCCTGTTCATTAAAACTGCCTTTAACGTGAGCCATCACTTTTTGAAGGGGAAGTCTTGATCTGGATTTTTTTAGGATGCCTTTGTAATCTTTCAGAACACAACTAGTTGCAGTTATTGTTTACCGTATGCGGCTGTAATAGAGCCATTAATGTTAAGATAGCAGTATTGTTACTTATAGGAGTGGTACTAATGCTGCTGCTGTTGTATTGTTTCATCCTAATTAAAGTTTATGTGCTGACCACTTACCTTGGTATTTCTAATGTGCCTATTTTGACATCTTGGTACAATATGAATAAGGATCTTAATAGGTTTCAATCAGCTCTACCCTCTGATTCAGCTGCTATTACTTAATTCTTGCCTCCTTTCTAAGCCCACCATAATAATTGGGCTGAGGGGAGGCAGGTGGGAGAAGTTAGTTTCCACATGGTCTTCACTTTCATCTTTAGTGAAGAAAATCCATCTTCAAGGGCTAGTCATGCATAACTGGTGACATTTAGAATAAGGAAAACTGCTACATTAAGTATAATCTTGGGAAATTGCCAGTTATTCCTCTGAACTTCAAATATGAGACAGACCCAAACCAAATCAGTGACCAGATCCAGCCTTCAGTTCAGGCCCATTTATAGTCTTATGAGGCTTTTTGCCAAGGGGTAAAAACTACATTGGTTTGAAGTGCAGAGCAAAAGCCCCATCCATAGAACAACTATATGGTAGTGGGGGGGGGGGAATCTGTCTGTGACAGAGTAGTAGTGTAGAACTATATCACCCTAACTGGGTGAAACCCCTAGTCCAAGGTTTTGTCCGAGTCATAGGGACTTGGTTAGGTCTTCTCTGTTTAGAAGAGGTAACTGTTGTAGTTAGGCTCCCTGCAGGAGTAGTCAATAGATGGACTGCAGGACAAGTCTGGACCACTAGATGCTTTTGAACACACTGTGAAATCTTTTTATTTACTTACTATTTATCACTACTGTTGCATTTTGTATTTTGCTGTGGAGTCTGGACCTTGACTATACTTTGACTAAGAAATTTGGACCTTGACAAAAAATAATAGATTACCCCTGGGTCCCTGACTTAGCTGTAGTATAGACAGGGCCTTGGTAAGTGAAAAATGCACTGCCATTTAGAAGAGGGACCAATGATTGTGCTTGAGGTTGTATGATGTGCCAGGGCTAGAAGTGCTTGGAACTATTACAAATGTTTTCAGGCTGCATAAACTTTTCCAAGCAATGATCCAGGATCAATGCTCACTAAAAGACATTTTAGTCCTTGACTTACTGTTTCTGAGAAGGTAAGCAGGGACTGCTGTACCAAGGCAGAGCAAGTCTTTTTTTTTTTTTTTTTTTAAAGGGTTTTCATTCTTCAGTTTAACTAAACTTGTACCAACGAGGAACTGCCTTTTTGCTGGGCTTTGAGATGTTAAGCAGAGTTAGAAGTAAATAGTTTGTACCATCTTGCAATCCATCCTGCCACTCATTCCATCTCTTCATGCATCTTTTGTTTTCTGGCCCTCCGTTGTCTTGCTTGTCCATTTCACAACAAGGAACAGTATGGGGTAGAGAGGCTGGCTGCTTGCAACATGAATATATGGAGTGGTGCAGATATCCTGGGGAGTTTGGCTTTTTTGGTTTATTTGTGTTTGCAGACGAGTCCCCTCTCAGTTTTTTTGGCTGAGGGAGAGAATGTCCTCTAACAGCCGATACCATAACAAGATTCTCTTTTTTTCTGTGATCGTGTCTGTGTTAGGGTTTCTTCCATTTTTTTTTTTTTTTTTTTGGTTGTGTGTGTGTGGCTTTATTCCCCTGGGATTTTGGATCTCTAATTCACTTAAATCTTTACCTTTCCTATTCACAGGTTAACTCTCCTGACTATTTAACTTGCCTTGACATTAAGATGTTGGTCACTTGTACCTCTCATTTATGTAATCTGCTATAATAGAAGCTGACCCTAAAACTGGGTCTTTAAAACATTTGTCTTACACTAAGCTAGTAACTTGCAACTTAAATTACACTATATCCTGAAAACCTTTCCCCTTACTAAAAAGAACAAGGAGTACTTGTGGCACCTTAGAGACTAACCAATTTATTTGGGCATAAGCTTTCGTGGGCTAAAACCCACTTCATCAGATGCATGGAGTGGAAAATACAGTAGGAACCCACACACCACTGTGTATGTGTATATATAAAAAAAATCTCCCTGATGTCCTCCTGCTGGGAAACCTTAAATGGGTTCTCCTGACTCACTGAGGCTTGTGGCTTTAACTCATGTGGATATAAAGGAGGAGGGAGAACCTCTAGAGAAGACTTGGGTGTGGGTGGAGTAGTCCTGAGGTAGGAATCTTAGGAGCAGCCAAGCTTTTTGGGGTAGGGAGACTTGTACTGAACTTTATCGTGTTGTTTTGTTCTCCTGGGA
Organism: Terrapene triunguis; assembly: GCF_002925995.2. NCBI lineage: Eukaryota > Metazoa > Chordata > Testudines > Emydidae > Terrapene > Terrapene triunguis. The sequence continues at coordinate 12,387,045 of NW_020664587.1, forward strand.
AGGGATTACTCTACACTCTTTAAATTGTATCTTAGAACAGCATTGGGAATGACACCTGCTCATGTAATGTTTGAAACACACTGAACACAAGGCTTGGCTGAATCTGTACTTGAATACCAAACTTTTCTAACCCTGTTGAGGCAGTACTATGTTTGCATAAACTGGATATCACTGAGAAACTTACATCGTCTTACATCTGAGTTCCTCTTTTGCCACTAATTAGCAATAATTGCTCTCCCTGTGCCAAATACAAGAATGTTTGTTTATTTCTGTGAATCTAGAGTGGAATATGTAGGCACCAAAGTTTACAATATTGTTATGAAACAAATGAAAAAAATAATTAGCAGTGCTTCTCAGAGAGCTGAACACCATCAAAATAGTCAGCCTGGCCTACATGCCATTCCCAGCTGAATGATGTGTTGCATGCTTGTAATTTCTTTTTTTTTTTTTTTAAAGGGCCTGGAATTAGGCTGAAGTTGTTTTGAAGTGAATTTTGCTGGACTGTTTTATGCCTTGTCTAGACTTCAGACCTACTTATGTTCACCTCTGTATGGTTTGGAGTTGTGCTTGTGCTGTGTTAAATTTATGGAAGTGTGAACTTCATAAATTGCAAAGTCTCCCTACATTACAACATAAAATGGGTCTAAATGGAATTTCTTTAACTCCTAACTCAGTGTAACACCTTCTGTGCAGACCAGGCTGCTCTGAAACGTCTGAGTACATGTTGTGGTTACTGGTCATCAAATTCTTGACATGTTGGCCTGCTGTAGAGGATGTGGGGTGGGGAGGAGAGGAAGAATAATCTTCTTAGAAGGTGTTGTTTGTACCTGTGATTACAGGTACTCTTGGCACAATCTAAAGTATTGAAAATCCAAGTAGCTTCAGGCTTGCTGTCTCCTGAGGACAATGGTATAGTTCAGTGAGTACTAACCTCACACAGTGAGAAGTGTGCCTCATACAGTGATGTACGGGTCCAGGTTGCTTTTCAGAGTTGTAGATCTGTTTGTGTCAAGCTTCTAGCTTAGAACATTCTCACACTAATACAATAACACACCAGTTGTAGGTCAGTAATGCACTTTCTAAGTTGGCTATCTAAACTGCATCTTATGTTAAGAGATTGTTAAACTGAACTATTCTGTGCAATGGCGCACACGTGCCCATTTTCCTTGGGGGAGAAGGGCAGTATGACTGCAATGAAATCTGATCCTACTTTTCTGGTTTCTTCTTTCATAGAAACCATGGCAAGTCCCGCGAAGGATAAGGATAACTATCGAATGAAGAGTTACAAAAACAAAGCCCTAAACCCTGAGGAAATGCGTCGGAGAAGGGAAGAGGAGGGGATCCAACTACGCAAACAGAAACGAGAGCAACAGGTAACCTGCTGGAGGGGGATGTTCAGGGGCTTAATTCGACCAGAAATGCTGTTACCCAGCAGTTGCCCCTTCAAGGGGCCAGCTGATGAAGAGTTGATGGTTCATTTTTCTCTTTTTCCCCCTCTCTGGGCCCCTTCAGCATATGGATGTGGAATGTTGCTGTTTTTTTCCACACCCTTGTTCAGAATGTGGCTCCTTTGGAGAACTCTCTGCTCCCTGTGGGATTCACAGGTATTGCGCATGCTGCAAATGCAGTGTTCCAGATACCACAGTGGAATTCTGTCTGGCTTTCTGTGATCATGGATAAGGGGAAGACTTCCTAGATCTCGTATCTTTGGCGGGGGGGGGGGAAAGCAGGGGGGATCTAAGGACTTCACGGCCAGCTAAAAAATGGCACTGCCTGCTCTTGAGGAGCAAGAAGAACAAGTAAATGAATGGGCTGCAGCTTTTCCTTGTCCTTGGTATTTTTTTAGTTGGAGTATGTGAAAATGAGATACAGTAACTCCTCACTTAGTCACCCTGGTTAAAGTTAAGTCACTATTCAATTAGAGAACATGCTCGTTTAAAGTTGCGCAATGTTCTAACGCCCTCCACCCCCCCCCCAGCGCCTCCTGCTTGCCGGAGGGCCCCGTGGATCAGTGCCCCCCCGTCATCTCTGTGCCTCCTGCCCGCCGCAATCAGCTGTTTTGTGGCGTGCAGGGAGGTTGGGAGGGAGGGGGGATGAGTGAGGATAAGGCATGCCCTAGGGAGGGGGCAGAACTGGGCAGGAAGAGGGGAGGCAGGGTGGGGCCTTAGGGGAAGGGGTGGAGTGGGGGTGGGACCTGGGGCAGAGCCAGGGGTCGAGCACCCACCCCTGGCAGTTTGAAAAGTCAGTGCCTGTGGCCCAAGAAGCTTATGGCTGTCTCCATCTCTGCAGGGATCTAGAGGCCCAATGTCTCTGTACACCATGCAACCTGGCAGATTGGTTCTCTTAGGAGACGACTGGTCTCCCCAGCACCCTGTGGGAGGTGGGGGGATTAATTGACGAACTGGATCAGGCATTTGTGTGATCTGCTGCTCTGAGGCCAGCAGAGACATCCCCATTGGGTGCTGGGGAAGGATGCAGCACAGTGTCCCTTCCTATGTGCTGCCGCTTGCCTACTCTGCCTGGCTCCTGTGTCAAGCCCAAACCCACAGAGCTTGCACGGGGAGGACTCTGCAGGCCTAGGAGTGGGGGTGGTGTTGGCCCACACCCTCACCAGAGCTCTGGGGCCAGAGGATATTCACTTATCTAGCCACAGCTGAGAGTCAAACCACATATAATGTCTTTTTTTGTCTGGTGAAAAAAATTTCCCTGGAACCTAACACCCCCACCCCCCTTTACATTAATTCTTATGGGGAAATTGGATTCACTTAACATCGTTCCTCTTAAAGTCACATTTTTCAGGAACATAACTACAATGTTAAGTGAGGAGTTACTGTAGCTAGGACCACATGTAGAACTGGCAAATGCTGCAAGCTTCCCGCACAACTCTACCTGTGCCTCAACCCTGGTCCACAACCTGGCTCTTCTTTTCTAAACTCATTGGGCCAAGTTCCGCACTTGCCTACGCCATACAGTCCCAGGGAAATCCATGGATACTACTAAGGGTAGGACTTGGTCCACTCTTACCAGGATTCATAGGTCAAACTATTCTGCAGAGGTGCTAAGCTAGTGTGTTAAGCTGCCACTCCCTTATTAAGTTGCCCTTGGTCTAGCACATGGCATATTTTGTTTGTGGAACAAGACTGCCCAGTTGCGATGGCTCTAAGTCAGGCATTGCCTTGTGACCGATACCACTCACTCTGGTTGTAATCTCTTTTCAGCTATTTAAAAGGAGAAATGTGGAACTTATTAATGAAGATGCTGCCATGTTTGATAGCCTCCTCATGGATTCCTATGTCAGCACTGCCACAGCTGGGGTAAGGCTTCTTGAGTAACGTTGTCCCTCCCTTACAGACTCTTAATTCTGTGGATCACAAAATCAACAAACTTTAACCCTTTACAAATGCATCGGTACCATGCCCTAGTACTCCTTAATTCACTACCCTTCGTAACCCCATGTACTCGTCACTTCTACGAATATTGCAGATGGGACTCCGGTGAGTTTTAAAAGCCTTCTAGGATTAGACTTTCAAGAGTAGTGTGGTCCTGACTTGGATTAGCCTTCAGATCAAAAGGATGAGCACAGGATTCTGGTGGTACTAAGTTGTTCTGATTTTTGAGGTCTGCAACCATAAGTTTGGAGTTGTGGTTCTGACATTGTTTTTCCTGCCGTCTTAGGAGGGAGTGATCACGAGAGAGATGGTAGAGATGCTTTTCTCAGAGGACCCTGATCTGCAGCTAGCGACCACCCAGAAATTCAGGAAACTGCTCTCCAAAGGTAAAAGCAGAGCGCCTTTTCTTAGCTAGCTCATAAGCTCTCATAGGTAACTGTCTTATCTGTCTGACGCACTTAGCACAGTCTTGGTGCTGTACAGAGAATTAATAACTTTGGGGGCAGAAGAATTCCATCTGTTACTTATGCCCATTGCCATGTCTGTTCCTGATTAACATTGGATGGGGAGGGAATACCAAACCTATATTGACCATTAGTATGGTCTTTTACTGGCTTTTCAGCATTTAGAAAATGCTCCCGTGACTTACAGCTGGGTGAACTGTGGAAAAAGCCTTCTTCTGGCTAGTTGCTTTGTCAGCTCAAGTACAAGTTAAAATTGTTGGCGTGGATGATTTAATGCAATGAACTTGACCTCCGTATTAAATTTAAATGCCCCTACTGAGTATTGACCCTGCCTCCTTCTTCCTAGAGCCGAATCCTCCGATAGATGAAGTGATAAATACTCAGGGAGTGGTGGACAGGTTTGTTGAATTCCTGAAGAGAAGTGAAAATTGCACACTACAGGTAAAGGAGAGTACCGTGAAGGATTCATACTGTGAATAAAAAGCACTTAAATAAGATGACACTTCAGAGCTGAGCGGTGTGAATCTTACAGCAGCGAGCAGGCAAAGGTGGTATCTTAGAGCCCAGAAGTTGCAGAGCATGAGCCTCTTTTTTCTTTGAGGAGACGACATTTTCTCACATCCAACTGAGGGTGTTATGAAGATGGTCATCTACTTCCTTTTCCTCCAGGAGGTCTCATGTCATAGGGATCAATCTCCAAGGAGAATTTAATGGGAGCTTAGCCATTAGTCACTCGTGAAAGCATGCAGCAAAGGGAGATAAAGAGCAAAATATGCAGCTCTGCCTCACCTGGGGCTCAGAATAACAAATGCCAAACCTGTGCTGGTATCCAGGGGAGTGGCATGGGATAGAGTTGGCTGTTTGAGTAGAACAATCTCTTCACTTCCCACCCAATACAAAGATCTGGTCAGGAACTCTTCTGGGCCACCTTGAGACTGCATTCCTCATAGTGGGGAATGGTCTGAGGCTTTGGGGTGTGGTGGTGGTGAGGTAGTGCTTTCCGGCCTGACCACTGAAAAGTGGAAGTGAGCTGCAGCCTTGTTAATCCCATGCTGAGAAGAACTGCAGTCTTGGCGCAGAGAGGAGACATGTGTGCAACTGCTCCAGTTTTTCAGTGTCAAAGACCTTAAAATGATATTCCCTTTGCTTCAGGTGGGTGTGGGCAGGGTCTACCCTGGGTAACCCAAAATCCACCCCTCTCCTAAAAAAGCTGTAGATTTCCCTAGAACTACCATTGTTGTGCCAGAAACTAGCGCGCTCAGTGAGCAGCCAGATTATGGAGGAAAAGTTGTTGCCTCATAAAACAATTCCCCCTGTAGACGTGAGAGCACAAGATGAAAGGAGAATAGGCCAAAATCCATAGCTAATGTTTTGCTCTGGTTAGGGTTGTTGGGCTTATGCCATTGTGCAGCTGTTGTGTAACCTATTACTGATGTGCTTGTTTCAGTTTGAAGCGGCGTGGGCTTTGACGAATATTGCATCAGGAACCTCCCAACAAACAAAAATAGTCATTGAGGCAGGGGCAGTTCCTATCTTCATAGAACTGTTAAACTCTGACTTTGAGGATGTCCAGGAACAGGTATGGTTCATTACAGTTTTCTGGGGATAGGCTGAGTGTTCTAGACACTGGATTTCAACTAAGTGTTTAACATGCATGAAAGTGTTTGGCGAGCAGGAGCTTCTGTCAGTTTGGCCTAGTTACTTGGAGCCATAGAAACATTTTCCTAGGACAGTGCTCCCTTCTTCCTCTATTCCGAGACTGTGTGAATGCTAAAACTGCTGCTCTTTCCTTCCAGGCTGTCTGGGCGTTGGGGAACATCGCTGGAGACAGCTCTGTGTGTAGAGATTATGTTCTTAACTGCTCTATTCTTCCTCCCTTGTTACTGTGAGTAGCCATGAACACTTGGCAATACAGTTCTTAAAGCCCCAATGTACTAAAGCAGAGTATCCTCTTGGTGTCCAAGTTGGGTGAACAGAACTACCTAAGAGTGTGTGTGTGTGTTGGGAGTCAGCTTAGCCTGCAAATAAGCATCAGATGAGTTAGCAGATGAGACTGGTGTCTGATACAACATGTCAGGACTTGCTAGATAACTCACCTTCTCACGCATCCTTACGCTTGCTGTGCACAGCATGAGCGCCTGTTGCAGAGTATGCCAGACAGCCCTTTCTGAAGTCACAGGGCCTATTTAGAAGTGCATATACAGTAAGTGCAGAGAACCCAAAGTAGGGTGACCAGATGTCCTGATTTTTATAGGGACAGTCCTGATATTTGGGGCTTTTTCTTATGTAGGCTCCTATTATCCACCCCACCCCCTGTCCTGATTTTTCACACTTGCTATCTGGTCATCCTAACTCAAAGAAATACAGCTACACTATAAACGTCAGGAACCTGTTAGTCTGAGGTCTTCCCAGGGTTGAGGAGAAGGAGGAGTTTGCACTGTGCCCTCTCCTCTGTTTGTTTAACACTCGAGTCCTGACAGCTGCTTCAGCACACTAGAAATGGAGATGGGAAGATTCACCTAGATTGAGTGCTTTCAAGTACTAGCCATATTAATTACTCTCAAAACTGTCTAAATTGCCCCATCCTATTCTGGGTGAAGTGATGCTGCTTCTAGTGGCAAGATAAGTGCTTTGCCACATGTGGTGCAAGCAAGTCAACAGACTTTTCTTACTGTAGCTGCTGACTTCAGGCTCCTAGAGGGTAAGCTGGTGACTTTGGTGTCCAAGAGCTAAGGGATTGATTTTATTTGTGGTGGTGATTGTGACAGGTGCACAGAGCTGGTCATGGTTCAAGAGGAAAGTACCACATTGCCCCATCTTATTTCATGCAGAGTCTTAAGAGCTGGGTGGGAACTTCTCGCTCTGTATAAACCATGAAGTGTTAGAGAACAAAGCTTCTAATTTCAACTGGAATTGCTGGGCCCTCTAAGAAGGTTAAAGATTTAGCTCTTTAAAAACTGGTTTTCTCCTGAAATGTACTTTACTACAGGTTAAATCTGCCATACTATCAGTGTTGGCAATGAGGTTGCTACCAGCAGAAATCCCAGTTTGTTGAAAGCATTTTCAAATCTTTCACCATAATTTCTGTAAAGTTGTGTAGTCTTCCCCCCCCCCCCCCCCCCCCCCCAAAAAAAAAACCCCACACAAGAAGTGGCATTGATTGTATTGCAAATAGCTCTGTTCCTGGGTCAGTACTGAACTAGTATTCTGGAGGCCTAAAGCTGTTGATCTCTTCAGATGAGATCTAAAAATGAGGTCCTGATCATTTGTGGTAACTGAATATCCCATGAACCTCTTCATAAGAGTATGGGTGCTTCTCTGGATGTCTTAGCCAAATTCAATCGTGGGAAATCGCATTCTGCCAACCTAAATTTCCCCCCTGCAATTTTAGTTGAAGACAGTATATGCTTCCTGTTCAGAGTTGTGCTGTTAAACAGCTATTGTTTCTGCCCTAGGGGTAGCCACAGTTCATCTTTCTTCATGATCCGTGCGTGAGGCTCATGAAATATGCAACATTAGCATGATCTGAATTTTTCAGACCTGGGCTTAGCAAGTGGGTGCAGCTGTCTCGAACTTCTTGGACTCTTATTGCGTTCCTTCATATTGAATCGTGCTGGTTTACAGGCAACTCAAACTGACTTAACCTGGGAGTATAATAGCTGGTGATTCTCTTTTTAGGCTCCTCACCAAGTCCACCAGGTTGACAATGACTCGAAATGCTGTCTGGGCCTTATCAAACTTGTGCAGAGGGAAGAACCCACCACCTGAATTTGACAAGGTGAGGAATGAATCCTTTCCTGTTAATGTGAACAGAAGCTGTTGTGGAGGGGGAACCCCAGCAAGACCCTGAGGTCTGCTACCTCTAGAGGTCGTCAGAAACATTCAGACTAAACATTTGTTGGCATTTGCTGATCTCTGTCTAAACATCTGATGGAGATGGATGAAGTTCTGCTGGGAATAAGGCAGGGGCCTGATGGGACACGGGCTGCTAGGCAGCTTTTGAAACCTGCCTGTTTCCTGCTAGCTTTCCATTCCTGGGCTCCTTTGCAGTCCACTTGCTGGACTGCCTCTGAGTCAGAGACCCCAAGGTCTAGACCAGGGGTGGGCAAACTTTTTGGACTGAGGGCCACATCTGGGTATAGAAATTGTATGGCAGGCCATGAATGCTCACAAAATTGGGGTTGGGGCACGGAGGGTGGGTGGCGCTTACCTCAAATGGCTCCCGGAAGCCATGACGTGTCCCCCTTCCCCACCTCAGTTCCTATGCGGAGGTGTGGCTGGGTGGCTCTGCTACGCACTGCCCTGTCCACAGGCACCGCCCTTGCAGCTCCCATTGGCCATGATTCCCGGGCAATGGGAACTGCAGGGTGGTGTTTGGGGCGGGGGCAGCATGCGGAGCCCCCTGGCTGCCCCTATGCGTAGGAGCCAGAGGGGGGCTATGCTGCTGCTTCTGGGAGCCGTGCGGAGCGGCCCCCGATCCTGCTCCCTGGCTGGAGCGCAGCAAGCCCCAGACCCCACTCCCCAACGGGAGCTTGAGGGCCAGATTAAAATGGCTCAGGGGCCGGATCCAGCCTGCAGGCCATAGTTTGCCTACCCCTGGTCTAGGCCATGCAGGCTGCCCCAGAGCTGGGGCTCCATTCTCTTCAGTGAGAACTCAAAACTTTGGAACAAACTGTGAACTTCAAAATATAGAACTCCTTCACAGCAGACTTACTTATTACCCAGGGAAGGCCTTCTCTTCTCCGCACCCCTTCCGTTTGGTGCCCCTGTCCTCTTAAAAAAGATGGTCAGTAACAGCATGAACATTAAGCAGGACTGGAGGACCTTTACTCCCTATTTTGGTTAACACTGTGTGGTTAAGGTCTGTTACTTGACAACTCCCTTGATAAGGCTGGAGAAGCTTGAATGATGTATAGTTAGAAATATGTGTAAGGCTGTGCACTGTTACATAGGTTAACCAAGTATGGTGGTGACTGTTTGGGTGGCTGTCTGTCGACAGTACTGGCTGTTCAAGATTATCAAAGGGGCAGGGAATGAGGTGGCTTTCTTACATGAGAAGAGTGCTTGTCATCCAAGCTGCAAACAGTCCAGCTGTTGCTCATTTTATAAAGAATGGTAAAAAGCTTATAACTGGATATTGGTTTTGGAGAGGGATGACCCCTTATATGCTGAGTTAGTGAGCGTTGGAGAGGCCCTGTTGTAACATGAATCTCTTTTGCTACAAGTTTTTGTGAACTATGTAGAAACCTGTGTATCCAAAACTACCCCCATGACATCAACAATTCTCAACACTTTGTCAGACAACTGGCCCCTGAACAATATATGTAAGGTCCTATGTAACAAATGTATGAATGGAAACTTTGGTTTCTGATGTTACTTGAACCAGTTCTTTGGTGCTGTTAATCGTGGTGGGTTTAGAAATCTAGGTGAGAACCCCACCCGCCCACAGGATGGCATCCAGTTCATCATTCACACACACAGACACTTGGCATAGCTTGCACACAAAGCTGCCTTGCCTCTTCTGAAGGAACCTTTTCTAAACTCTTTCTCTGGGGTGGGGGTGGTTGGTTATTCTTATTTTAGGTGTCTCCTTGCTTGCCGGTATTATCCCGATTATTATTCAGCAGTGACTCCGACTTGCTGGCAGATGCCTGCTGGGCACTCTCCTACCTATCAGATGGCCCCAATGAGAAAATCCAAGCAGTAATAGACTCCGGGGTGTGTCGGCGACTGGTAGAGCTGTTAATGTAAGTGTGTTGCCCTGCATAAGAGGCAAAGACCTTGGACCGAACAGCCCATGTGAATATGGGTTTGTCTTGTTAACCTTTGCTTATCAAGGTAAAGCTCACCACAGCACTAATGTTTTCAAATTGGTGCCCAATGGGCAGAAAACTAAGGCTGCTTGTGTCAGAGGGATTATCTAGTATCCTTGGGTATATGGGAATACGTGACATGGGTTGTGTTGGTCTATCGGACGGAGGGAAAGTCTCTGTATAGTGCTGGAAGAGTAGCTGTAGTGCCTTATGCTAGGAAGAGCATGATACACCAAGACCATGCTGGTCCTGAGACTAGTCTAACCCATGAATAGGCAAAGGCTATGGTATTGATGCCAGACTAAGACAGTACACTCTGTGCTGCTCTACGACTTTAAAACTCCTCTATGGAAGCTTAAAGTAATCTTTTGTTAGCTCTATTATAATGTTAGAAGAAAAAGATCAATAACAGAATAAATACAGCACTTTCCAAATAAACTTGTCTTTTGTTGACACTCCTGTAATATTTATCCATTGAACAATCTGTAGAGTCATGGCTCTATTTTAGATCTGTTGATGAGTTTGTGTGTTGTCTAATGCAGATGGCTTTCATTTGCATTGCATCTTGAGGGTTTGAAAATAAATGCATTTTCAGGAGTGTTCTGGTTACTGTTAATTGGATGCCACAACAGTGAGGAGGGGCATGAAAGACTAAAGTTAGGAGTGATTTGAAGGTGACAGGAAGTGGTCCATGATGAAGCTTATGGTTGTAAGAGGACAAAGAATGTTCTTATGGTGACGCAATCCTTGCTCTTTCAGTGACCGTCTTTGGTTTGGACACATGTTGCTGTGTGCTTCTGATGGTGGAATTTTAACTAAATGGGGGGTGAAGAGGGTGGAGGGATTCTGTTACAAAGGGCTTGGACTGATGTTTCTTTCCCTTCCTCTTTCTTGCAGGCACAATGATTATAAAGTAGCTTCCCCAGCTTTGCGAGCTGTAGGCAACATTGTGACGGGTGATGACATCCAGACCCAGGTGAGTGGGATGTGACTAGGTCTTCTCATATTCAGTGTTTGAGCAGGAGGGAGCGTTAAAAATGTCTCGGATAAAAACCCAGATCATCACTAAGAGGAGGGAGTAAAGTTCTCATGACAGATCTGCGCTCAGATTTCTAGGCTTGCCACTAGAAGATGAAATCTAGCTTAGAACACCCACCCCTTAATCAAAACAGGAATGGCTCAACCTGCAGGGTTGCCCATAAGATGAATTGAGCCATGCTGGCATGGCTCAAGATTTAGCTACAACAACAAAAGTCCCTTCTGTGTATTGGTGCTTGTGAACAATATAGTGTATACAAGTATCTCATTGTAGCCAGTGTTTGTGTAGGGAGACAAGTCTCAGGACTCCAGTCACTGAAATTTCTCATTTCCAGCATCCAAGAACTAGGGATGATATATTCTGCCTCTGCCGCCTCATCCTCCTTGAGCTCTGCTACAACAGGAGATGAGGAGCAGGATGCAGTGGAGGGAGGCTTGTCTTCTGTCTGCCTCCTGAACCACACAGCGCATTCCTGGTAGAACACTTTGCAATTGGGATGTCTGATGCTACACATGCCTCTCTGAGATAGGAAAAGCATTCTCTTCCTGCTGCTGCCTAATGGAACACCTCATTCAGTGGCAGGAGTTTCTGGAAAATGTTGGAAGAAAATATTTTTCCCCATAAGAATCCAGTAAAGATGTGCTGAAAGTATCCACACTATAGAAGTGGAGGAAGGCGAATGGTGTCATCGTATCCTGTACTCTTCTCTTAAGGTGATCCTGAACTGCTCAGCTCTGCCTTGCCTGCTTCATTTATTAAGCAGCCCCAAAGAGTCTATCCGGAAGGAAGCTTGCTGGACCATTTCTAACATCACAGCTGGAAACAGGGCTCAGATACAGGTAAAGTTTCCAGAATCCTCGCCAGGCCCACCTGCAACACTCTTGGATCCATGGAGCACCATTACAACAAAGCTTATGTGATTCTTAGTTGGTGTTTAAAGGCCACATTTTACACCCTGGACTTCCCTCTTTTCTCTGGTTATTTGCAGGCACAATTAGTGTCATTGTTCTACTTGACTGCCCCCACAACGATAGTTAGACATCTAAGTGACTCTAACTGTGCCCACAAATGGCACCTGGTCTGAAACATGCTCTAAATGTCTAATCACTGAGTGAGCTTGGGGAGGTGGGGATTAATCTGCCTCTTCATTGTGGTTCCAAAGTTCAGATGTACACCTAGAATAACGCCTTTCAGTCGGTGTACAGCATTTGATAGAAAGGAGAATTACAAAGGGCCTAAATCCAAACAGATGCACACAGTGACCAAAGACTGACTTTGGTATTGGTGCAATAATAGGAGATTAAGTTCTTGGATAGTAAACTTAATCTTACACTTACAGGACATGGTAGGAGAAGCAGGTGAGGATCACTGAAAAGGTTATAGGTTTCGGTTCCCGGAGCCTGCTAGCTTTTTAGGAGTCGCTTGGCCTGTCCTAAATGCTGCTTCTCTCTTCTTCCTTCAGGCAGTCATAGATGCAAACATTTTCCCAGTGCTGATAGAAATCTTACAGAAAGCAGAATTCCGCACAAGGAAAGAGGCAGCCTGGGCCATCACGAATGCGACATCAGGAGGAACCCCAGAGCAGATCAGGTACGTTGAGAGGCTGTTTTTATGTGTACTTTGTCTCTGACTCCATCAAGCTATAGCAAATTTGTACAATCAGTTTGCCATCCGCATTTGTGGCCATCCATCCGTCGACTCCTCTGGCTACCTTGGCCTTGAAAGAAGCTCCAAGACCTATTCAGAGATCCAGCATGTATTTATAGCTTTCTCTAGGCTCTAATTCTTTCAATGAAGAGACTACATTTTTGCTGTAAAGCCATTCGAGTAGGGATAAGTTACTGGTGCTGCTTCTGTATTTACCATCGAGACTGTAGCTGTTGAGAACCAGAAGAGTCATTGTTCAAAGTCTGAGCTATAGATTAGTGTAACTGTTTTATATAACTATGCTACATTTGAGGTGTGTTTTTTAAACAGTATCTATTTAAAAATCTTGTGCCACACAAAGGATGCACTTACAAATCTTTAGCATCTTGGCCATGCAGTCTAATTCTGGAAGTATCTGGTCTGCGTCATGTACCTGACATGCATATGCTCACACTCTGGCTCTGATACAATTCAAAACCCAGTGAAGCACTTAAATTTCCTAATCCATCAGTACTTGCACTTGGGTTTAAAACCCTTTCTGATTTGCTTCATTCAAAGTACATTTCTATGTCTTTAAAATTCTGTTAAGCTTGCATCTAATAGAAGCAGCAGCATTACAAGGTGCCCCTATAACTGCCAGTATTGTGTGCTTTACCCAGGAAAAATGTAATATGGACTCTATGCAGGTGAATTAGTGGTGTTAACTTTGTTTTTCTGCAGCCTGTGTAGGAAATGCACAAATAATTTTGCAAGTCTAAATTTAAACAGATGTTGGGTATAAATCTTTCACCATATCAAAGAATATAAATACCTGGCTAATTATAGGCTAAATAATTTTAAAAATATGCTGCAAAATTTAAGACCCATGCGAATGTTTTGTTTGTTTTTTAAATTCCAGTGAAGTTTTTTGGTGGGATTTAAATAGTGCATGTGACTGTAAACAAGCGATACAGATGACTCCAGTTTCATAGTTTACTTTGTGTCGTTTATGCAGCTTGGACAAACCAGTCTAGAACGTCAAAACTTGCCTGCCTATAAAGTCAGGCACCTTAATAGATCTGGATTCTGACTTCAATGGGAGTTGAGTGTTAACACATTGTAAATAAGGGCCCTGGTTGTTAGAGGTTAAAGTGTTTAATTTAAACACCCAGCTTCGAGAGCTAATGGTGAAAAGGATGTTACCTGTTAGGCAATATTTAAAATACAAATTTCCTTAAACCTGTCAGTGTCCCTTTAAACCTAAATGCATGTCACAATGTTACTTAACCTTCCTTCTTGATAAATTGAATGTTTGTCTTCCCTGTGTCTTCTCTTCAGGTACTTGGTAAACCTAGGCTGTATCAAACCTCTATGTGACCTGCTGACTGTCATGGACTCCAAGATTGTTCAAGTGGCCCTGAATGGCCTGGAGAATATTCTGCGGCTCGGTGAGCAGGAGGCCAAGCAAAGTGGCACAGGCATCAACCCCTACTGCAGCCTCATTGAGGAAGCCTATGGTAAGTGGCTCTCACTGGCCTTGCTGCTGTGACTTGTTCCCAGGAGGAAGTAATGCAGGATATGTGTTAGAGCAGAGGTTCTCAAACTGTGGTCCGTGGACCACCAGTGGTCCATGAGCTCCATTCAGGTGGTCCGCAGATAGTTCCCTCTCAGGTGCGTGCCTGGGCAGCCACACATGAGAGAATGAAGAGCCACCCACCTTACTGTGGAGCCACGCAAGCGTGGCTCCACTGATTAGGTGTCTGGACCCTGAAGAGGATGCACATGTAAGGTGAGGTGGTGGCCTTGGGGGGAAGATGGGGTAGGTGGGAAGGGGCAGTGGGGTGAGGCAAATTTGGGACATAAAGGGCTGTGGTGGCCAGAGAGAGCACATTTTCCCCAGCTCCAGGGCTGCAGCTGCTGGGGAGAGACCCCCCTCCTTCCCAGCCTCAGCTCTGTGGTGGGGGAGACCCCCCCTCCTTCCCAGCCCCAGCTCGGGGGCTGCCATGGCAAGGGAGAGGGCACATCCATTGCCTTAGAAAGGTAAGACTACTGATATTAAAATATGAGTTGTGTGCTTTTATTTGTAGAACAAAAAATGTTTAAGGTCTTTTAAAAAAGCGTTTTTATCCAAAGCGCTTTACAATAGTTAGCGAACGGTACAAACAACATTTGGAAAGATCATTAAGTGATCTGCCAAGATCCTCTGCAATTTTCAAGTGGTCCATGGGGGGGGGAAGTTTGAGAACCACTGTGTTAGAGGCTGCTTACGCTCTATTGCTGAAAGTGTTGGTCCACTTCCTCTGAACTTCAAATGTGTATGAGATGAGGGATGCTAGAAGTTCTGGATTAACTGCTGTTTTACCCCAATAGTTAGTCTGTATAAGCACACGCTCTGTGGCTTGTTGCATTCTGTGATTACGGGTAGCTAGGATGAGTACGAGGGAAGGTGTAAGTGCCAAATGGATTCCTTGGACCAGAAGTCTCTTGCATCCAAGATGCTGGAGGTGATTGAAGATAAAGTTGGGGCTCTCACAAATTGGCATCATTGATGTCCCAAGTTAGGGCTGCCCTTCAGGAAAACGAATGACAATTCCATAATTTTCTTTTAGATACTAACAAGACACCTGCATAAAAATCACTTATTTTACAGGGCCCAAAGGTGTGCTAGTCACTTAATGAAAAACAAGAGAAGCACAGTTCCTACCCTGGAGAGATCAGTCTAGTCTTGTCACTTCACTTCTCTTCCCACTTCCTCCTCTGTCTCTCCAGAATGTGAGCTCTTTGGGGCAAGGACCTGTCTTCCTTTTTTAGTCCGAAGTGCCTCATGCAC
Organism: Terrapene triunguis; assembly: GCF_002925995.2. Classification (NCBI taxonomy): domain Eukaryota; kingdom Metazoa; phylum Chordata; order Testudines; family Emydidae; genus Terrapene; species Terrapene triunguis. The sequence goes on from NW_020664587.1 coordinate 12,402,206, forward strand.
TGTTGGTGCTCTGTAAATGATCTGGCTTGTGAGACTTCTGATTTGTGGTGTATCCTCCAAATAGGAACAACTCCTCATCTTACTAAGTTTTAATTGGACCCTTTAAACATGGGCTGGGAGAGAGATTCAATCCAAAAGCTCTTCTGGAGTAATGGAGCGCGCACGTGTGTGTGTTTTAAGATATTCTAACTCTGGGCAAAATGCAAGCTGAACAAATGGTGGTCTTGTGGCCCCACACAGTTGAAAGGGTGAAGGATGGATGGGGGCTGGGAATAGTATGGATGTTCTGATCAGTCTTGCCACATTCCATTTTTCTCTTTCCTAAGGCTTGGATAAAATAGAGTTCCTGCAGAGCCATGAGAACCAGGAAATCTACCAGAAGGCCTTTGATTTGATTGAGCACTACTTTGGAGTAGAGGATGACGACTCCAACCTGGCTCCCCAGGTAGACGAGAACCAGCAGCAATTCATCTTCCAGCAGCCTGAGGCCCCTATGGAAGGCTTCCAGCTATAATGTGTTCAGATGGGGAAGAACACCACAAACTTGCCAGAAATCAACTGGGAGCAGCCAGAGTTATAGTCCCATTTCCCCCCTCCTTACGAACGGAAGGCGCAAACACCCATGCCAACCCATTAGGAAACAGTTCCTCCTTCGAGAACAGCTAGAAGCAATGCTTTGCTCTCATGGAAAGAAGGGGATTTTATTTTTTACACTTTTTTTTTTGCTGCTGCATACATGTCTCTAAAGCAGGCACCAAGGTGGAGGAAGGACACGGAGGTAACAAATTGCACCTCTTGTTTTAATTTGTGGTGATCTTTCACAAATATTATCACTTGTTACCTCGGGTACTTAAATGAAATTTCAGTGGGGGGGGCGGGGAACACAAATCAAAAGTTAAGCATTCTCTTCTCTGACAACATTAATCCTGGAAGCTAGGGTTGATCTATTTAATTTTTTTTGCACATCTTACTCTTTGTTAAAGACTCTAATCTGCCAAGAGCAAAGTTTCGCCCCTCACCTTTTCACAGCTCTCCTTCAGTGGACCGCGCCATTGGACATGGGCCAAGCTCCCCTTGAAACATACTGTAAATGGACAAAGGAGAAGTGGGAAGACTTTTCCTGGGGAGGGATTTTTTCCCTTTGTTTAAAATTTTTTTTCTTTAAGAACTGTTATTGGTATTTAAAAAAAAAAAAAGCAACAAAACCCCAAAGATGGTAATTGTGAAGAGGTGAGGAGATGTTTTGGTGGTCTTTGAAAAGAGGAAGCACAGCTGCCATTGCACGGGCTTCACTTGCATTGCTACTGATTGAAGTCACAGAACTGTTGAAATGGTGAAACCCATCTTCATCTTTACTTGAAAATTTTTTCATGAAAACGTGTATTAAGATTTGGATTTTTTTTCTGAATGGATGGGGTGGGGGTGGATTGTTTATTTTATGGGGTGGGGAGGAAGGAGGGCATAGCTACACTTGACAGGAGCATTGTGTGCAGTGTTAACTCCAGTAGCAAAGGGCCTGAGTTTTCAGGATTACTTTCTGCTCACAGTTGGATCATGTACATTTTACTTCAAAAGGAAGAGTCAAAGCTCTGTATTTTTTATATATTATATATAGGTAGATATTTGTCTAATTGGCTTCAGAGAAAAATATATATGAAATTTCTGTAATTTATGTAAATAGAATACTGTGAGGCAGGTACACCTGGAAATGATGGTCTATGAACTCACTCACTGGTTGTCCTGCTTCTTTTCCTCTGTTTACTCACGTACTGTACAAGCAAACATAGATTTGTCTTAAACTCCTTTTCCGGATTGAGTTTACTTAGCCAAGAGTGATGATAAACACAATAGGCTATGGAAAACCCAAACAATTTTGGGATTTGAGGGAAGGGGATGGGGGAAACGTGGTTCACCAAGGTGTCTAATAGACTCGCTGTCTGCATCCCCTCCCTGTTCTTGCTGTCCTAAGCAAGTGCAAGTTTGGAAGCCTTTGGGACTGGGAATTTCAAGAGGGTAAGAAACAAAGCATGGTGCCAGTTGTATGAAATCAAGAAATCCAATTTCACAAGTCCTTCACGTTTAAAAAAAATAATAATAAACAACATCTGTGCATTTGACTGGTGGCTGGCTGTGGCTAGAGTGATCTCTAAATGTGTAAACTTTCTTTATCACTTGCTGCAGTACAAGTTTGGGGTGGATTATTTAATATTAGATAGAGCCTTGTGGCTCATGTGTGACAGCTTAGCCATGGTGTACTGGAGTGCTGTGCCATTGCAGGATCTGGAGAAGCCTACCAGGGAGCTTGGACTCCTAGCAAGCACGTTAAAATTGGAACCTTTGTTTATCTGTGAAGAATGAAACTGAATATTGTATTTTAAAAATGTATTAAGGTTTGTGAGTTAACTCGACAAGCCACTTACATTAGCCCAGTGGCTCACTCACATGCCTCTGGCTAGTGTGCATCCCCTCCCTGTTCTCTTTAAACAGAGTGGGGAGAAATGCTTTTGTCCGTCCTCTAAAGCAGTGGTTCTCAAACTAGGGCTGCCGCTTGTTCAGGGAAAGCCCCTGGCAGGCCGGGCCAGTTTGTTTACCTGCTGTGTCCGCAGGTTCGTCCGATCGCGGCTCCAGGCCAATGGGGGCTGCAGGGAGGGTGGCCAGCATGTCCCTCAGCCCATGCCGCTTCCTGCAGCCCCCATTGGCCTGGAACAGCGAACTGCGGTCAGTGGGAGCTGCGATCGGCCGAACGTGCAGACGTGGCAGGTAAACAAACCGGCCCGACCCGCCAGGGGCTTTCCCTAAACGAATGGCGGCCCTAGTTTGAGAACCACTGCTCTAAAGCTTGGGTTAGCTGCTAAGAAGGCTTTTGTATTGAGGCTTTTATGAAAGAAAGGTTCATTGTGTAGTTCAATGTAATATGTATTGGGGTAGCTTGTTAAAGGAGAGCATGCAAATTAAAATCTCTTCTAATGGATCCTTATGCAGTTGATGGAAGATGAAGAAATAAGAGATCTGGATTTATATTCAAATTCAAGCCTTAAGCAGAAGGCTAAGTCTCAAATACCATCAGTATGATGGCAGAGTATATTCCCAGATTCTGGGATGATCCAGGGGTCAGCCTACCTACAATGTAACTGGTCCAGTCTCATTCAAGAGTCTTGCTTGCCTCAAGAGATTTTTTTTTTCCCCATTAAAAATATCAGTGAGCAACTGAGGGTTAAGTGAAACTTACACACATGGGTGTTCTATCTTTCTCCTAATCTTTTTTTTTTGTAGTGAGGGGCGCGTGGGTTGCTGCTATTTTTCCTTCTGCTTGTAGGCCTTTCAGCACTAGCATCAATGAGGGGTTTCCCATGGCCATGCATACGGTACTTTGGGTTCTAGGACGTACCCTAAAGCTCGGTTGTTGCACTGACACCTTTCCCTCACCTCTTCTCTTCCTGTATCTGCAAATAATCCAGCAGTGGATTTGGAAGAGAATTAGATGCTGTAGCAAACTGCTTTGCCAGGGATCATTGAAACTAAAAAATGCTGCCCTGAATTGATGTATACGCAGGCACCCACTTTGTGGAGAGTAGGAAGAGAATGTGGATGGGTAAAAAGGATTGTTCTCCTGCATGGCTGTTTGGGAGACCTTCAGGGGCTGGATGTGGTAGCCAGGCTGCCTGAAAGCCTGCAGGTGGGGTGGGCTAAATCTGCAGAATCAAGCTGTTTATCAGTAGAAAATAACCAGTTTGTTGAATAGGAAATGTTATCAAGTGAAGAAGGGCTTCAGAGGAACAAAATTCATATGATCTGTTTCATGGAGACAGTGAAATTCACTATGGAATTGAACAGTTCTCCAATCAATAAAACCTTATTTTAAGCTTAGGGTAAACATATTCAGTGTCTAATTTTTTTAACCAACTAGTCTCTGGATATTCATATTGTATTTGAAATTGGATCTACAGCCAAGGGAAGTTAACAACTTTGAAACCCAGAACTGGAGAAGACTTGTGTGGGACTCTCCTGTTTCCCTCCTCTTCAGCTCTCTGTCTCCCATCAGGCTTAGTCTGGTATCTGGTCAATACTGAGCCCCATCTTGCTTTTACTCTTCCAAAAAGGCTCCCTCTTTGGCAAATGAAAAGCAGTAATGTATCCCTTCCATAGACAGGTTCTATGTGGAAGGCCTTATGAGGTATGTTCCAAAGCCATCTGTGACCCCATGGTCCCTTAACTCATGAGGGAGACATTCTTGGAGCTGCTATTCCACCAGTCAGCTATCTAAGGTGTTATATGAACCAGAGTACTATATTAGGTCTGTGGTGAAGAGAACATATCCTTCCAGGATAGAGCCTGATACCTCCATGGCTTTAGGACTGCATCTCTATAGCAAAAGGTAACCAAACTAGGTAAGATCTTGATTCATCCACAATCTTAGTCTTCTGACGTAAATCACTTAAAAACCACGGTTTTGTGTGTTCTATGCATTACCTCAGGACCATGCAAAAGAAATGAAGCTCTTCACTCCATTAGAGCTTCTTCCATTCATTGCAGCATGAAGAGGCATTTGGATCTGCTTTGCAAGATCACTTTTTTTTTAAATGAGACTTTCGGCTCCTGAAATAAGATTGAAGTGAAATGATGTAGAACTACCTAACAAACTTGTGGCAAAAGCTGCAGAGGTAGTAAGGATGGCTTTTTGTTTAGAGTGGTCCTACTATCTTCCTGCTGTGAGGAAGCTTGCTTCTTTCCTTGATAGTGAGAGCCATTCCTACACACAGCCGTGAACTGTTGTCTGAATTACAACTCAAACCTTCCCTTAGCAACCACAGAAATGAATACTTAGGCCCAAGCCACCTGTTGAGGTATTGCTCCTTCTTATAATTAGCTTGACAGCTTTTCATAGAAAATGGTGGATAATTGGTTTACCAAAAAAAAACTTGCACCCTGCCCTTTTCTTCTCCTCCCCCCCCCCCCCCCCCCCAACAAAAAAACCCCCAAAACAAATCTTAAGGGCATCACTTCCTGCTGTCTTCTGAATCTGAACTTTACGACTGGTATTAGGGAACAAGTTTTTGGCTTTTGGAAAGCTGCTCTTGCAGAGTGCAGGAGAATCCATGCTGATGTCAACCTTGTTGAATTTATGCTAAATGTCTGTAGATAAGCTCTCTCCAGAACCTCCACAAATGCTGTTCTGGGGTGTCGCTTGGTTTTTAACACACCTTCATTTTTCCCCCCCTCCCCCCCGCATTTAAGCTACTTCTATTTTTTTCTCAGCTCTCACAAGTGCCATTTAGATCTACAAGAGATGTTGAAATGTAAGCATTCCTCTTATAGGTCGACTTCTATTTTGAATATTACTGTTTTGTTAAACAATGTATGGCCTTTTTTTCTATTAGTATTACACCGCATACAGTAGTTGCACTACAGACTCTACCAACCCATTCAGTTAACCTCAGTGCTACTTTCGTGCTGTCAGCAACTTGGGCATCGTAAATCCCCTAGGTCTGGTGTCTACTTCGTACACTTATCTTCTGGGACCACCATCTCTTAGCCGCCAAAGTGTTTTGGGAGCACCTATTTTATTTCCTGCATACTATATTGCTCAGTAATTGTGCACATCTAGCATACCTCCAAGTGTGGCATTCCCAGTGGATGCTAGCTATAAAAACTAGCTCTACCATTCTCGTTGTGTAGGGACTTCTGCCTGTTGGCAGTACCTCCTTTTTATTGGTTACCTAGAGCAATAGTACTACAACCCAGCGTGAAAGCAATATCAACACAGAGCATGTTGGGGATAATTTGAGGAAGGGTCCGCAAGCAAGCATGCAATTACAGTTAACTGCTAATGTTTGGGTTTCTGTGGTCTCTAGTACATGACTAGGGCAGATACCTGGTACAATTAAATCTCTTAAAGTATTTAGCAGAAGTTTAATCTATGCAGTTTACTGGATCCCTTGCCTCATAATTCTGTCAGATCTCTGCAGGTTTCATAACTTGAAGCACTCTTGAGGTTTTTTTTTTTTTTATTCCTAGACCACCCTCTTCAACACGATACTGCATTAAACAGCACAGCCTCTTCTCTCATTGGCTGTCTTGGTATGTTTTCACAATCCGGCAGTTCAGTTAGGTCAACATTCATGTGCCCTTCTTTAAAGGGTGCGGTAAAACTTCAACTACAACAGGGTCGAACCAAGGTGTCCCAAAGGGGATTATAACACTGCAGTAGCAAAAAAATGGAAGATCCATTGATGCAGAGGCCTTATATAGTACTAAAAACTGATCCAAATTCTAGTGTTAAAATGGTCTAAATCCAGACTGACTTCAGCTTGGCTCTGTATTTAGCCAGGTTACAGATACTTGCTAATATGTTGCAAATTACCAGTGATGTCTTTAAGCAAACTACTACTTTCTCTTAAAATTCTTTGATCAGAAAACAGTCTTAAGGCTGCCCACAGTAGGTACCATTCTGTCCTCCTGTCATATAAAAAAATGTGAGGACCTTATCTCAGTGGAGTTTAGGATCTTCTCAGCCAGGTGTACAGACTAAAATCTCCATTGTCACATTTCCTAATCCATAAGCATTGGGGCCTGTGTGCTATGTTGTAGAGCAGCACTAGTGCTGAGCTTGCATTCCTGACAGCAGTTTCATTCTGAAAACTGAATTGCATCAGACTGGTGTGACAGACCTCTCCAGATTAAGGTGGTGATGGGGCTAGAGGCTGCTGATTCATATCCATGTGATCCCTTTGGAATTACTCATTTTAGGGCAAAGCATTCCAGGCTTCTAGTATCTTCATCGGTTAGAGCATTAGAATTAGCTAGTCAGTCTAAACTTCTAGTTTTTCCTCCTTGGGCCCTGTGTTAATGTCATCTTTAATACCTTATCGCTTCAGTTTGGGGCTAAGATTTCATCCTTTTACTGTGTGGAGCTTGGGCTACTTCAGTTAACCTAAGGCAAATAAGCTCTCTGTATTTGATGATCATGGGATGTATATATCCTCCTTCTATTTAAGACTTGACCTGTGCTTGGTGTCTTGTATTGATAGGCAGCAGCAGTCAGAACACACAGCAGCTGTCTGCACAACAGAACTGGTGCAGTGACTTCAAAAGAGCCATAAAGGAGGTGGAGCTCTTCATCTGAATCCTACTTTCCTTTCCTTCACTGGAGGTGCAGATCTAGTTTCTCTAGTAAACCTGAACTCCGGCTTGCCACTTACCCTTCATTTATTACAGATATGGTAAACTCCTGCGTGAATAAGCCTTTTATCAGCACAGGTCTATGCAAACTCCAGAATAATCCAACTGAATATTGTTGTTTTTGAGAAATGACCTTCTACAGCCAGTGTCACAACTGATCAGGATTTTAAAATTCATTCTGGGGAGCACAGGAGGAGAAGAGATGGGGACAGCTGTCAGACCTCTAGCTACGATACTGGGTTGGAGTAAAGACTACTGGAGAGTGAATAGTATTTTGGAAACTTTCCTCATCAGTTCTGGATCCTTCCTTGGAACAATCCAGGGACCCAGAAACTGAAGATGTCTACCATTTTTTTATTATTATTATTATTTTTTTTTTTTAAAGCAAACTGTTACAGGCCCTAGGAATGGCATTTTAAAAGGCTTATTCTGCTGCAGTAACAGTGCTCAAAGCACTAACCCATATGAAGCCAAACCCTTGGGGTGGAGCTGATGCTGTGTTCTGACTTTTTTTTTTTTTTTTTTTGGTTTATTTATCAGCTCATGTGTGGGTTGTGTTATGAAAGCACTAGTGGGCATGGCACAAAAAGAAGGAATAGTATGTGGTTGTTTACCCAAATCAAAAGTCTGGGAATGGGACTTCAGGATGTAGCCACATCAACAGCCAAGAGTGATTCAACCTGTTTTGTTCTCTCCCCCCCCCCCCCAAACATTTATTTTATAAAAGTCAAACAACTCTGGCTATTTTTCCAATGTGTGGCCCTTTAGAGGTACATTATAGCCGTACCATGGTTGGTTGATAGGCCTTGTGAGGATACACACCTGACTCTAGTGTGGATTAGTATGATGTGTACAGATTAAAGAAATCTATACACATTCAGAGTTGAAAATGTATCTAAGTTTCCAACACTGTAATAGATACAATGCAAAATAAAGAGTCTGTTCCAAAGCTGCTCTAGGTGCTCAATCTGTCTGGATTATTTTGAGTTTGTCAAAATGTGGGGTTCCTGGCAGCTGGGCTAAGATGTACCAACAGGATGCCCACATATTAACAGAACATCCCAGTACCAAAAAGCTTACATGCCAATATACTGGTAAAATCATTGCCAATAAATGAGTCACTAACTGCAAGGAAAACTCTCCAAAAGCTTGGATATGCATAAATGTTCAATGTGTAAAAAGCTGACATGGGCAAAGGACCACTCTGCAGGGCAAGCACATTTCCTTCTGTCTACCAATAAGTTTGAACTGTGCCAGCTCAGTCCTTGCCTATTACTATATTGGGATCAGCCTGTCATGCCTCTTTCACTCTAACCACAGAGCAGGAGGAGGAAAAAGTACTAATCAAAGCAGTCTTCAAACTCTGCATTCTGTCCTTTCCACTCAGCTGGGACTGAGGTGCAGCTGAAGGTCTGAGCATTCCTAGCTGTAGGAGACCATTTGTAGTAAGACTAAGACCCTACTAAAGGTAGTAAACACTACTTTAACCATCCTATATCCCATACTGTTGCAGATGGCATGTAGGCAGTACTGTGTAAATGGAGAAAGGTCCCTGCCTCAACATGCTTACACTTTAAGTTACCCAACTAATTCATTCACAGGGGCAAGGTTTAATTAAACAGTACCAGGCATATATTGTAGATCATATTGGAGAAATTTTCATACAGGTTACCTGGTCCAGCAGTAATTAAGTGCTGGAGTTGCAATTTTCTTCCAACCTTAGTACAGTAGCACCTCAGTTATGAACTGATCAGTCACAACACACCATTTGGAATCCAAAGTACACAATCAGGCAGCAGCAAAAAAAAAGCAAATATAGCACAAGTATTGTGTTGAATGTGAACTACACAATCTAAAAGGAAAGATTTTAAAAAAGTTGACAAGGTAAGGAAACTTTATGCTTGTTTCATTTCTTCTGCGCAGTAAAGTTTCAAAGCTGTATTAAGTCAATGTTCAGTTGTAAACTTTTGAAAACCATAATGTTTTGTTCAGTTATGAACCCCTCAGGAATGGAGGTTGTTTGTAACTGAGGTTTTACTGTATGGCAAGACTGATGTCTTCTTTAGACAAAATGTGGCCCTCTAGTCTCTTGGTTACCTTTGCTGAGTAAGCAGTATGGTGCAGCCCAGACCTGTTCCTATG
>NW_020664587.1:12416526-12470168 GCF_002925995.2 Terrapene triunguis
GGCGGCGGGAGGGGGTCTGTGAGGGCCAGGGCGTGGGGGGGGGGGGGTCTGTGAGGGCCGGGGCGGGGGGGGGAGGGGTCATGTGTGTGTGTGAATGGGGCAGGGTGGAATTGGGGCAGGGCTGGGTGCTGAGGGCAGTGCGGGGAATCACGGGGTATCTAGGGTAGCTTGGGGGGGGGCATAGTGCATAGCGCAGGGGGGGCTGGCACAGGGCACTTGCAGGGGATGCGGAGGCAGTGGAGCCTGTGGGCTCTGTAGGGTTGGGTGTGGCACCATAGGGCACACTGGGTAGCGTAGTGGTGTGTGCAGAGCGTGGGATGCCACAGGGAGAGGGAGCGTTTGTGACAAAGGGGCTGTGGGAAATCAGTGCTGCTAGGCCTGCATGTGAGAGATGAGTCCATCTTGGTGCCTGTGCATGAACAGGTGCCGTGCTTGCCTGGCCCCCGTTACATCTTAACTTCCTCCCCTGGCTTCACGTGGCTGGTTGTGCCCTGTGTTGCCCTCTGAGAAGAGGCACAGATTAACCGTGTGTAGCTATGCCCGAACTTGGGACAACGTTTTTCTCTTGTCATATGTGGGATCCAGATTGTTCTGGGATAGATAAGCTGCCTGTGTTTCATAATTATAAGTGTCTCTGAAATGGGAGACTGCAGGGTTGCCGCAGCAATTGCTTTTCCTGTCATCTGAGTGGTGAATGAGAGATTGAGGGTGAGAGAGAGAGAGAGTGTATCCCTGGAGGGGCATGAACATAGAAAGAAGGTGGAATTTGGCCTGCGTCTGTCAGTTGTGTTTCATGGAGCTGTTGATAAATCTCTTTGACCACCAGCTCTTCTTGGAAATTGCATGCTTTCCCTCCAGCCAAATGCGCCTGTTGTTTTAATAGACGCTGGCCCCTCTTCTGTCTTGAGGATCCTGATTCAAGATTTTGGCCTCTGTGCTTAGTAAAGGCAATGCATTCAATACTAGAGAGAGAGGTTCTCATGTCAGCCTGCATGGGCCCCTCTAGGCTAATGCTGTGATCCATGGAACCCATTTCCTGGTGGCTTGTGGAATGAAATGTTCTGAGAGCAAAGCATGAAATGAGGGGTGGGGACCTGGGTCTATCAGAAGGCTGCGGTCTGCAGAATACAGAAGTGAGAGAACCATTTACTCCAGGGGGTTGGAGGAACAGTTTACTCAGCTGGAGGAACAGTTACCCTGACATGAACCCTTTATGGCAAGGGGGATAGCTTGGAGTTATGGGAGGAAGGATGTGTGCGCTTTCCAATAGCAGAATGGGGTTAACAAAGCTGCTGTTGAGTAAGAGGCCGTGTATGAGTCTTACAGCTAGCAGTGGATGGGGAGGGTCAGTGAAGAACCTTGCTCTCCCAGTTCTGAATGTTTCGATCCCTGTTGATTTCACCTAGCAGTCAGTCTGTTGCAGGGTGGTGATTTCTGCTAAAATCCCATGAATCCTCATTTCTTAAAACTAAACTCAGGTGACATTTCTCTTTCACCAGGGTTTATTGAGACTGAGTGGGGAGAAAAGCCTTGATGAAGAACCAAGGTGGGGAGAACAAAGCTGCTCTGCTGCCTGCTAGTCCTCCCAAAATGAACAGCAATCTGGTGCTAGAGGAAGGAGACTTAGCCGAGGCTGCAGCACCCCCTGAAGCTGGGGACTCCCCAAGCCAGTCCAGGACATGCAACTCTGAGCCTTCTGCTGCTGGCAATGCTGAGAGCCTGACCAGTGAGGAGCAGGATAAGAATGAGGGTGTGTTTCTGTTTTGAACTGAGTGGCCAAGTCTGGCTGTGGCTTTCTCTCTGGGGTGGCTGTTGTAACAAATTTCCATTCACTCACATGCGGGAGGCCTGTGGCTTTAGAAGCAGAGTCCTGGGTTTCATATCAGGTGTGTGTAATATCTGTATATGTGCAGTCCCAAAGTAGTAACCGTGTGTATGGGATGGTGGATACAAAGGGGTGAAGATGCATCCACCACTAGTTCTGAGCTGGCTGTATTGAATTATTTACTGTTCATCCATTGCTCTGACCTCTAGGACCTTAGAGTCAAAAAATCAAACAGACCTGCTTTATTGGGCATTATTATTAGCCGCCCCCTCACCACCACCACCCCCGAGCCTATACATTTGCTCTGCTATTGGTGCTATAGATATAACAAAAATAATGCTCCAACTTGGGAAGCCCTCTAATTAAGTAAGTAGTTGGTTGAAATGAACCCTGCCATCCACACTGATGACCAGTAAATTTGGGGTCTGGTGAATGCCCAATGGCTGGGATGACTTCACCAACTGCTGGAGGACCTTACTGACCTCTGCTGTCAGGGTGGTGCATAAGGAGAAAGTCTGTCTCTGAGCTAAGATAGGTTCTAAACTATATACTTCACTCCAGGAGCGGATCTTAGCCGGCTGTTCTTATGAAGGAAAATGCACGTTGAGCCTGCTCCCAATAAATGTAGTGGGAGTTTTGCCACTGACAGATGTTGAGAGCCTGGTCATGCTTCCTAGATTGGAAGGGAACCCAGCCAGAAGTGCAGCTCCGTTGTTAGAGCTGCTAGTTAGAGATGCAGTACCCAGGAGAGTGCATGTTGTTGCAAGTTTGCTGGCCCTGGTAGGAAGCCTTTCCACTGCTCTCTGGTTATTACACAGGGCTACCGCAGAGAGGAGCTAGCAGAATAGAAATTGTTAGAGAAAGTGTCATGCTTTTGTCCTCGTCTCTCCTGTCTCCCACAGCTTCTCGTGTGGAGGAGGAGATAAAATCCTCCCAGCCTGCCATGTGTGATGTCTCTGAAGAGCTGAGCAGGCAGCTGGAGGACATCTTGAACACATACTGTGTGGATGCCAGCCAGGAAGGTCCAGGAGATGATGGTGGGCAGAGCGAGCCCGCGGAGCCAGACGAAGCAGACAAGTGCCGGAGCGAATCCCCCAGGAACGGCGAGCAGGAGCCAGGCTGCCCTGAGATGAATGGAGAAAAGGAGGGCTCCAAGGGGACCGAGGAGTTCCGAGCCAATGACGAGTGTGGGGACCGTGATCAGAAACGGGCCCAGGAGAAGAAGAAAGCCAAGGGTCTCGGTAGGGGTTCCCAGCCTTGGTCTGTGGCCAGCCTGGGGTGGGGAACTTTCCTCCTGGGGCCTTCCATTTTCATAGTGATTTAACTGCCCTATGCTAAAGCCCGTGAAATAAGCATCCTAACCATGCACTGCACAGCGATGCTGAAAAATCATATGGCTCCGTGTGCCATAGGGATGTGAAGAAATATGCCCTGTGCTGCTCAGGCACAGACCAACCCTGATCACTGACGGAGTGTCTGAATTCCGGGTGCACACAGTTTTGGGCAGGGCATGTACAGCTTCGCGCTTCGGGCCAGGCTGAGTGCACGGCTTCTGAGAACTGTCTTCCCCCACACACACACTCTCAGTAAAAGAGAAGGATGCAGGTGAGATCCTACAGAGACCATCAGTCATTCCTGCATTTGGATGAGACAGTAAATTGCCCTGTTTGATCTGCATAAGCTGGCAACAGAGGATTTTCAAATAGGGTAAGCGTGCAAAACGAGTGTGCAATTGCCCGTCTAATTTGCATCTATGTTTATTGTAATTGCTTTAAAAATTAGGCATGAAATTGCACACACAACTATGCACTAAACTTCTTTCCTCCGCTGCATTTACCGGAGGTTGGGATGGTTTAGCAGTTAAACCTGGACGTGTGAGTCCAATACTCCCAAGTTCTATTTCTTGCTGAGCCACATGCTGTCTGTGCGGCCTAGGTCAAGTTGCTTATCCAGCCATCTATCTTAGTATTGATATGACCCCCCACTACTGTAATATCTGAGCATCTCATTGATTTAATGTACTTATTCTCATGGCACCCGTGTGCAGATGGGGAACTAAGACTGAGGCTCAGATCTTCAAAGGTATTTAGCTATAGAGCCCTGCAGCCTGACCCGAACCCCATGGGATTTGACTACAGGTGTTGAGTCCGGGTCAGGTAGGAAAACAACCAGACCGGCTCTGGTCGGCGCTCCTCCTGCCCGGGGGTCAGCACTCGGGTGGCTGCATGTCCTGCTCGTACTGAGCACCACCACCTCGCTGCACTGTGTGTGCTGCAGACTGGTTGTGCTGAGGAGTCACAGTGCATGCAGGCACTTGCAGCTGCCCCCACACTGGCCCCATGGACCTGAGGAGCAGATCCAACCCCCCAGCAGGAGATGGCAGTGGTGCTGATGCAGGTTTGGGGGTGGGGAACTGTTGGGGTCAGGTCAGGAAACAACTTGACCTTCTTGAGCTTACGTCAGGTGGGCTTGGGTCTGGGTCAGGCTTAAAAATTAGGCCTGCGAAGATGTCTATTTAGGCACCTACCTCTCACTGAAATCAATGAGGTGTCTAAATACCTTTGAGGACCTGGACCTAAGTAACTTTCCCGAGGTCTCACAAGAAGTCAGTGGCAGAGCAGGGAATTGAACCTAGGTCTCTGGAGTCCATCCTCCCAAGGAAACCACCCCAAACTAAATTACACTGGTGGCTCAAATTCATGTGGAGAATCTAGGAAGTGCATCCGGGATCCTAGCTGTGGTTTTGTGTGTATTTGGAGCAGGGAATGTAGCAGCTTCTGGTTTCCACTTGGGTGCTTCCCCTTTGTCTTGTGACCCAGAGCTCCGTGTGAAAGAGCTGTTTCTGCTTTATGTCTTGCATTTCAGGCAAGGAGATCACTTTGCTGATGCAGACGCTGAACACGCTGAGCACCCCAGAGGAGAAGCTGGCAGCACTGTGCAAGAAATACGCTGAGCTGGTCAGTTCCTAGCACTACGCTTCAGGCTCTAGGGCAGGAGACGTCTCTCGCTGCCGAGGGAACAAGATTGTTTGGCGACACAGGAGACAGACATGGCCCTAGGTTGAGGGGGACAGCCCATGCATACGCTGCAGTTATTAAACCTGGGTTCTTAAACCTAGCTGCATTTTTGAACCCAGGTGTCCAGAGAGTTTTTAAATCCAGATTGGATATTCTTCTAAAAAATCTGCTCTAGAAATTATTTGGGGGAAGTTTTATGGCCTGTGCCATACAGGAGATCAGACTAGATGATCACAATGGTCCCTTCTGTGCATCTAGAGCAGGGGATAATGATACCGACCCATCTCTCATGGAGTTTGTGAGGGTTGATTAATACTTAGCATGTCTACAGCACCTTCCATGCAAGAAGCCTCACGGTCCCTTACAAGGTGGGTAGCCTCATCACCATTTTACAGGTGTGAAAACTGAGGCACAAAGAGGGGAAATCACTGCCCCAGTATCACTGACACAGATGGGATCCAGGAGTCCAGACTCCCAATTTCCCCTGCACCAACCACTAGACATCACTCCCTCTCCACAATATAAGAGCTATTTTAGTACTGGAAAGAAGCACGTGGATATGGATTAGCTGTACAGGGAACGGCCTGACTCAGAGCCGTCCTCACAGAAATAAGTTCCATTGGAATCCAGAGTAGTGAATGGTGCCCAAAGAGGTTCCTGTAGAGTGATGAGTCCAGGGATAGAGGCTGAGGCCCACGCCATTGAGATAACACTGCACGCCACACCCCACCCGCATCTAAGCCAAGGACAGTATTTAATGCTAGAGCCAGCCCCTGGCTGCAGGAAAGGTGCTGTGCCCAGCGAGAGCTCTTGCTGGAATGGGGGGCTGTATAAGCCATGGCTTTCTCCAGGCCTCATTACTGCAGTGACTGTTTGCACTGTGATGCTCTTGTTAGTCTCTTGGGGGCTAGAACATTCTCCCCCTGAACCCAGAACCCTCTCCCTGGGGTGTTGCTGGAGTCTGCTTTGCTGCATCTTTCCCTCTCTGCTTCTCCCTCCCTCCAGCTGGAAGAGCACAGGAACTCCCAGAAGCAGATGAAGATCCTGCAGAAGAAGCAGACTCAGCTGGTGCAGGAGAAGGACCATCTGAGGAGTGAACATAGCAAGGCCATCCTGGCCCGCAGCAAGCTGGAGAGCTTGTGCCGTGAGCTCCAGAGACACAACCGCACCCTCAAGGCAAGAGCCTCCTCGCTTCCCACCTTGGGGGCTCTGAACCTGAGAGAGAGGCACCAACGGAACAGGACTCTGCTTTCTCTCTCTTCCCCAGATCAGTGGTTGCCAACCTGTTAGGGCAACTGTACTCATTTACCAGAGTAAGGGCTTGGCCGTACCAGCCATTGCCTACTGCCTGCCATTTGTTAGTGTGCTGACCTTGCACTGCTTCTTAGCTTGCACAGACAGTGAGAGACAGGGGATTTGGCATGTCTAGTGAGACAGACAGACAGTTTAGAGCAACTGGTGCGTTGCGATGGGCTAGAGCATCCCAGATGAAGGAGGTGTGCAGTGGCAGTGCCCTGGCATCCAGCACAGAGGCTCTTTGGTAAGGTGGGAAGCTGGGAGCCTGGAGTACCAGTCGCACTCTTGAGTTTTCATAGCTGGGAACCCCTGGGTAGAAAGCAGTATCTGGCGTTCAGCCTTACCCCACATGGGAGGCCAGTCTGGTCTATGTGAGACTGTCTGAGGCCAGCCCACTTTCTGCATAGCCCTGTGTTAGATTTCACTCCACGATACTGCCCATCTCTTCCCCGTCGCTAAACCTACCCAGTGCAGGACAGCTGAAATGGGCAGATCTGACTTGTCCATTGTCTGCCTTTTGTCTCAGGTGGATGGATAGTTGGAGACAGGGGGGAAAAGGGCACCAAGGTGGGATGGGAGGATGCAGGGCAGGGGCCACGCAAACCTCTTTCCTCTTTGGCCTAAATGATAGAACCTGTGCCCTGAAGGGCAGGGTGATCTGGGTAAGTTGCTCTGTGGGTCAACTGGTCCAGATGTTCCCTGTGCATTACACGGGGGATTGACCTGGGTCCCTCCGTTCCTTTTCCTCTTCTCCCGTAGGAGGAAGGCGTCCAGCGCGCACGGGAGGAGGAGGAGAAGCGGAAGGAAGTGACGTCCCATTTCCAGGTGACGCTGAATGACATCCAGCTGCAGATGGAGCAGCACAACGAGCGGAACTCCAAGCTGCGCCAGGAGAACATGGAGCTGGCAGAGAGGCTGAAAAAACTCATTGAGCAGTACGAGCTGCGGGAGGAGGTGGGGCACCCATCGGAGGAGAAAAACGGGGGCCTAGCAGGGATAGGGTGGGGGGGTCTGCAGAGCAGATGGAATCCTGGGGCAGCTGGGAGGGGGATGTTTCCTCCACTGCAGTGCTGGCCTGATACTCCTTATCACCATATTACAAATGGGAAACAGAGGCATAGAGCGGTGAAGTGACTTGCCCCACGCAGCGAGCCACTGGCAGAGAGAGGATTAGAACCGAGGAGCCTTGTGCTCTAAGCACCAGACTGCTGCCTCCCCCATGCAGTCACGTGAGTTATTGGAACCGAAAACATTGAGGTCCCTCCTTCGCTAACCCAGATACTATGAACTAGTGGGCATGCCCCACATAGAACGCACAGGGCCACTGGGCGGCCTGTGGAAGTGTCCTCCAGGGTCATATGCCCTTCTGCTCCTGCAGGATCACTAACGCACCATGTGGGGAGCAGAGCCTAGGTGACCATGTTAGTAACAGCCCCTGTATTTCCCTTGGCAGCATATCGATAAGGTGTTCAAACACAAGGACTTGCAGCAGCAGCTGGTGGATGCCAAGCTCCAGCAGGCCCAGGAGATGCTGAAGGAGGCAGAGGAGAGACACCAGCGGGAGAAGGATTTCGTAAGTCTCCAGCTTTGGCAACTATCTTAGCAAATCCTGTTGAACCTTGTAGCTCTCGCCTCCCTGCTAACGCTTTCCTAAGAGCAGCTGGCCCGTTGGGAGGTAAGGAATTGCCCAGCCAGATGAGGCTGTCCCAGTCCAGTAGCCTCTGCAGTGGCCGTCCCCAGCAATAGAAGCCTTGGTCTGTTCTTCAGCACTGGCTGTGCTTTGCTACTGGATCAGTGCCAAGCCCCTGCCTTGCAGGTGTGTCTGATTCTGACCCAGCTGGCCCTTCCCGAGCTAGGATGGACTCAAGCTCTTCCCTGGAGTCCAGTTAGCTAACTGCATTCCCATCTCCCTCGCTCTCCTCTAGCTGCTGAAAGAGGCCGTGGAGTCTCAGAGAATGTGTGAGCTGATGAAGCAGCAGGAGACACATCTCAAGCAGCAGGTGAGGTAGCATGGCCCAGGCTGTCTGGCTCTTATGGTTCCCTTCATCCTGCGAAGAGGTGGAAGGAAACCGGGTTCCCTTGGGGGAGGGGGCGGTCTGCACTGGTGTGATGGCACCTGGATTTCAAAGCTTGGAAGGTCTCCTTCAGCACAGGAGGTACAATGCAGAGCGGGACCTCCCTATGCCCTTTAACCTCTCTGCTTCCTTGGAGGCAGGAAGAGGTCCCGGTTGTACCAGCATCTTTCTCCGTGCTGGGGTAGGTTGTCCTTTCACACGGGACAGAAGGCCTGATCCCGCAAGGTGCTGAAGTCAGTGGAAGTTGAGGGCACGCACCACCTTGCAGGATTGGGCCTAAGCAAGATGGGAGGATTGTTCCCCTCTGTCTAGTCCAGGACTCTGAGCATAGCAGCTTGTTGCTGCAAGTTACACCATAGAGCCCTGAGCTCTACTGAACCACAAGGGCTTGAATCCTAAGAGTCAGCTCAGTTCTTCACAGAAATCCAGCCTCTCCCATGCTGGACACTGGACTGAGGAGGAATGGGGAAGGGAAGCTGAAACAAGATGCCCGCTGTGCAGTGTCAAGGTCCTTGGCGCTGAGCTGTAATTCCCTCTCTCCCTAGCTGGCCCTCTACACAGAGAAGTTTGAGGAGTTTCAGAACACGCTTTCCAAAAGCAGTGAGGTGTTCACTACATTCAAACAGGAGATGGAAAAGGTACTGTGGCTGTCACCCCTATTGGCCAGAGAGCTGGCATGGGCCTCTCTGATGTGTTAGAGCCACTGTCTGCCACCATCCCCACTGGGTTTCCAAGCTGGTAAAGCGGCAACTCCTTGATCACGTGGAGGCCAGCTTTCACCATCCTCAGAAATCCTCGAGGAGCCATGTACTCCTGGGAAGTAAACCAGCTAGATACAGCAATCATTAGCAGAAGGAGCTTTCCTGTGGAACAGGATGGATGGTGTTGATCTGGGATTGGGTGGGAGAGGTTGGTCTAGGGTTAGCAGTGATAGGCAGAGCCTGCACCTGAGCCATCTCAAAGGTATGGGGTGTTTGGAGCTGGGCGTGGGAGTGGCTTAGTCCCATCTCTTATTTGGGTTTGTTGTGCCCTGGTCGATGGGTGGCTTGGGGAGGCCTGGTCAATATTCCCTCTCAGTGAAACTGACTCCAGTGGGTGAGATGAGGCAAGGCAGAAGGGCTGCTGCACTTTCCTGGGCCGGCTGGCATGTGACCCCTTGCTCTGGGAATGTCCATGCCCCCTCCAGGGTGCTGTAGAAACTGGCCAATCGCAACGCTCTGTATCGCTGTTTCTCTTTTCCTTTTATTACTGTATTTCTGTAGATGACAAAAAAGATCAAGAAGCTGGAGAAAGAGACCACTGTGTATCGGTCTCGCTGGGAAAGCAGCAACAAGGCTCTGCTGGAGATGGCCGAGGAGGTAAGCCCCATCCTTGGTACCACGCTGCGGCACTTAGTCAGGCATCTGGTTCAGCTCTGCATTTTATTGGGTACACTGAGACTGGCAAATAGCCCATGGCGAATGCATCAGAGAGCGATCTAGTGGTTAGAACAGGCAACTGGGAGTCAGTACCAGGAGTCTGATTCCTGGCTTTGTCACTGACTCATTGTGTGATCTTGGGCAAGTCCCTTCCCCTCAGTGTACAGAGGGGCAAATTAAGGCAAAGGGGATAACGAGACTCACCAAACTCGTGGTGGGGAAGCAAGGGTTAATGATGATGCTTGAAAGGAAGGTGCTACCGAGATGGACAGTCACTCCCTGTACCCCCGGGGAACAGGTAGGTTGAAAAGGATGGTGTCAGCCTATGAGTGTTGGGTCCTTCACTAACTGCTGATATGTTTGCCTGTGAACTTAGCCTGTTTCTTCCAGGAGTTTCCCTTTGCCTCTCTTCCCCCGCCTCAGACCCTAGGTTGCTGTATTAGCTGTAAGACTCTCAATTCCTCACCTTCGCTGCTTAGGGACCGTTGACTCTTTTTGCAGAAAACCCTTCGGGACAAGGAGCTGGAAGGGCTTCAGGTGAAAATCCAGCGCCTGGAGAAGCTGTGCCGAGCCCTGCAGACCGAGCGCAATGACCTAAACAAGAAGGTGCAGGACCTGTGTGCCCATACGCCCCAGGCCGAAGCAGACACGCTGGAAGCCCTAAAGGACCCATCTCGAGACAGCTTTGGTGAGCCAGCACTAGGGGGCGCTGTAGCACAGCAGTGCCCCAGGGAGGATTGTCTTCGCTCAGCAAAGCCGATGCACTGCACAGAACCTGCGGAGAACCCCGGAGAACTGAGCATAGGAGCTTTGGGTTAGGCTGGGACTGAGGAATGCTCTCGCTGTGCTGACTAAGCCCTTGGATCAGCAGGTGGAGATAGGGGAAGGGATGGTAACATATGAATGGTTCCACAGACTGATCTAATGTCCTTTCCTTAGTCCCGGGACTGGGGGCTTTGAGATTTTCCAGTTTAGGCTTTTGGAGATTTTTTTTTTAATATATACATATATATGATATATAAAACGATGTGCAGGGCAACATACACTTTTATATATGAATATATATAAACTAGATTGACCCACTTCCCTGCGTGTGCGTGGATATCTAATACACGGATTTTCAACTGATTGGCCCTTTTGCTAAAAGACCTTGTTAGTGGTGGGCTGTGATGCCCTTTTAAAAGCTAGTGCAGCCCAGGGGGCCAGATGGGTGAACCGTCTCCAGTCCCTCCCGCCAGCTCATAGCATCCAAACAACTGGAAATGTCACGAGCGCGGTCTGCAGCCGTTCTGCTTTCAACGTGACTTTAAACCAGAGAGTGGAAATGGGGAGAATTTGAAGCATTTCTCAGCCTTGGATTCTCCTTTTTCTCCTTCCTGGTTTAAATCCGACCTGGCTGTAGGCAGACTGCTGGGGTGTGCTGGCTTATTTTTTCCTGGTTAGCACTTTCTCTTTCCCTTAGAAGAAGGAGGGAAGAGGCTGTTTTTCTTTGTCATACAGTCCATGTATTGTATGGGAGCAAAAGGAAATGGAGAAACAGTGGGGGTCTTGGACACATCAGAAAGCCCCCTAGTGGCCGTCCCTCTGGGCCTTTGATATTTCCAGAACCTGCTGATGTCTCAATAGCCTTATAATTCACAGTTGCCTCTATGCTATACGCACACATGCACAAGTGTATTAAAGAGTTAATCCAAAGGTCTACTTCCTACTTGTTTTGCACATGAATACCGTGAGGGGGTGAGGAGGTCCTCCAGGTTATTGTCTAGATTCCTTTCCCTGTGGAAGGGCCTCTGTGCTGCCCCACGGTAGGTGTTTACAAAGCAGTGGTTCCATAAAGACAAAACCTCAGCTTTCTCCTTGGCTGAATAGTTGGGCCCATGAGCAATGTGCTCTGGGCTGAGCCCCTGAGAAGGGAGCTATGTCCACACGGATATTCTACTGGCTGGGACGTGCTGCTGCTCCAGTGCTCTGGCAGGCTCCTTTTGACTTTGTCATAACAGCACCTCATTCACAAGTACCCTTCCCCAGTAACATACCCATCTGACCGTCTTCCTGGCTGTCAGACTGACAGCTGCTCTGCAGGGAAAAATTGCTGAGAGAAATGGATGCATGCAATCTCTCCCTTCAGCAGAGTGTGAGAGAAGCACACGATTTGTCCATCCAGTCAGGCCCATGAGATGGGGAATCTGCTGCTTTAACAGGTCCTTATGGGGGCAAAATCCCACTGACTTCAGTTTGGGAGTCTTGCCTGAGCAAGGACTTCTGGGTTTGGCCCTCAGATAACCATTTCTCTAAACTCCTCCACTCATGTAAATCTCCCCATTTTGGGGGGCAGTCCTCTGGTAGTTTTGAAGCAGGCCTCACTAAAACTTTAGTTCACGATATACTTTATTTTCAGTACCATCCTCCTTTGCTTAAAACCAAACATGATCTGCTCAAGTAAATTTCAGTCACTCTCTGCTCTGTTATCTTTCTTGGACTGGACCCGTTTGGTGGGGAACTTTAATTTTTCTTCCCACTGTTTCTCTTCTGGCAACACTGCTTAGCAGCTTCTCTCTGGGCAGCTACACAGGGCCTTGTAAACCATCCACAGTGCTGTTTTGGGGATCAGCCAGCAGAAGGTGCTACTGTACACTCGTCCTGTCTCCACTTGAGTTCAAACAGTATTGACAATATGACTTTTCCGGTTAATGCAGTAAGTCTGTAGTGGAGACAGGACCTAACAAGCTGGAATCTTTCTGGTCTTCACAGAGCAGGAGGTCTTAGCCTGCTGATTAGCCTGGGTCTCTCCTTAAGTCAGTGAAACGTACTTCATGGAGCTTGGCTTTGGTTTTGTCTTCTGGCCCCCTTGCTTGAAGTATCACTACTGTCAGCTCAGGGAAGTCTCTCTCTGCCTCTCAATGCAAACTGGGACTTACTGAGCAAGAGAATGTATTTATGACCTGACGGGACCACGCCTCATTTTTGGAAGGTTAGTTAAGGTGAAGGGCTGCAGCCTGTATCCGGACTTTCCTCAGCTCCTGCTGTTTAGAAATCCACACTCTTTTTGCGATGGTACAGATAACCTGTGTCTGGGATCTGTTGTATGTATCTTCATATCCAATAGAAATGCACATAAACTACTTGCTGGTGTGTTTGTACTTCTTTCCCCCTACACGGTGAGCCAAGTTTTCTGTATCTTTCTAGAGAGAATGATGTTCTTTTCCTGTATCCTAATTACAGGCTGCATCCACCATGGAGTGTGCATAAAATATTTGCAAGTAACCAGGGAGAGCAGGAAATGCTGGGCATGGGGTGGGTCAGTGCTCTGATGCCGATGCATCACTAGATCCATATTGCTGCTTGTGGGGCTGCACCATAACAGGGCCCTCCTTTGTGTGTTAGGAGGAAGCATTGATGAGCTGGCAGCCAGTTCAGCATTTTAGCAAGAGTTGGGGGCAAGGTGCAGTACATTGTACCCTTTCCACACAAGAATGCTGATGCTGTGTTTACACTACAGACTTCTCCTGCCAGCAGAGTTTTGTCAGTCTGGGGTGTGAAGAGCAATGATCACTGACCGACTGAGCTGTGCCAACCCCAGCCACTAGTGTAGATACAGCTATCCCACCAAAACAGAACTTTAGCTTATCTTGCTCAGGGCGGCTGGAATAAGCCATATCAGCAGAAGCGCAGTTTTGCTGGTTTTAAGCTGCATCCACGCTAGGAGTATTTTGCCTATATAGTGTAGACATGGCCTGAGCCTGCCGGCCTCAAACAGCATTCAGGGAATCGGCTGCTTTACCTCAGGCCTGGCCCTTTGTTTATCACTTGCCAAACACTGGCCCGGGGGCTTGTCCCCTGTTCCTCCTCCCCGTGCTCTTCTCCTTGATGCCATGTAACCTCAGTGGCACTGAGCTGCAGTTTTGATTTTGCCTTCGTGGGGATGTCACTCCAGATGAGCCCAATTTTACACAGGTCTTGTGGCTGTCGTGAGTTGGGCTTGCACTGTATCCTGTCCCCGGGCAGAACAACTGCTCCTGGTGAAGCTGGGGGTGGCAAAGAACCAGCCTACCCAAGTCAGGATTGTCTTTGAGCGTCCCTTCAGGCTGTAAGTGGTGCCTACGCTCGCTCAAGGAGAGCTAGAAGCAGGGATTTCCATTAATGGGATGTAAAGGGATGAGATCTCAATGGAAGCACAGCTTCTCCCTGGGCTGTTAGGCAAAGACTTGAGTAATGCACCAGCCCACGGACCTGGAGGCCTTTGGGTGCTGAAAACTGCCAGGCTTGGCTTTAAATGTAAGGCATCAGAGGGAAATCGACTCCTCTTGATGCCATCCCAACAGCCTCCCCCCTGTGAGGGCCTTTTTCCTCCACTTGCTGTGTGACCCCTTGTACTAAGCACTCCTATGGGACCCTGCTCTGAACTGCAGCTACCCCTGGCGATCTCCCCAAATGGTACCTCTGAAGCACCAGTCCTGGCATGGCTGTTAATGATCAGCTGGAAGGGGCTGTGGAGTGGAGGGCAAAAAGCGGGTGGTGCCTTTTGAAAGAGGAAGGGCTTGGCAGGAAGCACGTATCAGGAGATGTTGCCCAACCTGCACAGATGTCCTGGAAATGGATCCTGCTGCTGGAGCCTGTCAGCACTGTGAGGTTGGGAAGCAGCATCCATAAGGCTAGTATTGCACCTGTGGTGAACCTCTTCTGTCCCCTGCAGGAGACAGACCCCTGTGTCCTTGCCAACCAGCTGGGCTGCTGCAGGCTCTGGCATGCGGTGTTCCGAGAGGGGGATTGAGGGTTACGTTCACCCAGCTGGGCCCGAGCCCTCCTTTTCAGCTAGCTTTTAACATTTCCTTACCAAATAAAATGTGGTTCTTTAGCTGGACAGTGCACTTTAAGTTGGAAAGCCTGTCTCTTTCACCAACAGAAGTTGGTCCAATAAAAGATATTACCTCACCCAGCTAGTCTCTCTTAGGTGAATGAGGCAGTTCACACCTCTCCGAGCCATAGTTCCAGGCTCTCTGCAGATTTCTCTCTGCTGTAGTTATGCTTGGTTCATATTTTTGAGATTTTATTCACAACCATAACAGTTAGAGACTTACTTATTATGATTATTTTACGTATGAAAGCTGAGATTGTGGAGAACAAGATGACAGATTGAGACAGGTGCCACGCCCCTGTCTCGCTGCATACTAGCCCATTCTGGGCCCTGCCAGGAACAATATTTCCCCTCTCTATATCACCGACCCACTACCCTGCTAGGGCCCACAGGCAATTCCTATATGACACAGTGTACTGCAGGCTTTTGCCATCAATGTCAGCGGGATCCGGATCCAGATCCATGAGGATGGAAGGTTCAAGAGAAATGGCAGAATCAGTTTTAGCATGGCCAATATTTCAATAATTTTTTCAACATTAAAAGTCTGTTTAAAATCATGATATATTTATAAAGGGATTATATTAATGCTACAGCATATGTGTAGTAAAAGTATTAATAGCTTTCTAGAATAATTTTACCAATACAATATATAACATGGATACTATATATTTTAATATATAATTTAGTATTATCTTACATAAATTCAGGGCACCGGCACCTGCATTCCTCCTCTATGGTTCAGCAAGGGCACCCACTCTAGGCTGCCAGCTCCCCAGCTGTGGCCTCTCTTGGGTGGAGACCCACGGTTCTCTCCCTTCTGATCAGGGTATTTCCAGGCTGAACGGTTGCAAGCACGTTTTAGTCTCAAGGTAAAAGCAATACAGACAAAACATATTAAAAACAATAAAAGAACCTACACACGTGCTAATAAGCTTCCCAGAGATCACCCCAACTCCAACATGGGCTCTGGCTGGTGAGCAGGCCTTCAAATCCCCACACAGAGGTTTGCTGGTGGTTTCAATTTTGTTAACACCCTTTGCTCAGAACAAGATCCATCATGGATTGGTGAGTGAGTCCTTTATCCACAATCGGGGTCTTCAAAGAGACCGTGAAAAGGTAATCAGCCAGACAATGGGTCCTCTCCTGGAGGCAAAACTTCCATAAGCCGAGTTATTGACTAATCGGAGGAATTATATTAGCATACTACTCCTGCCCCCTAGGGATTTCCTGAGAAACCCACTTAATTTTAAAAGTTCATATTGTTTCAAAAAGTCATTTGAAGTTCCTACCATTTCCCAAGATTCACATTAGTCGTGCCTCCTAGGAAAATTACATACAATCCCATAATGACATGTAAACAACTGTATTTTAATACCATCAACACCAAAGGTATTGAATTTAATTCAGTAAGGTTCATCCAGGAGATTGCCCTGTTTGCCACAGTGAACTTTAAATGTATGTCTACACAGTATTTTGGACCAAGCCTCCCAGCCTGGGTCAACAGACATATGACCTCTCCTCCCCTCCCGCCCCATGCTTCAAAGCCTAAACTCCAGCTCAAACTGAAACTTCAAAGCACTGTCAACACTGGTATTTTTAGAGTTCTAGCACAAGTCCCCCTGGCCCATGTCTCTCGACCTCAGGCTGGGAGGCTCACTCCAAAATACTATATAGACATTCCTTAAGAGTTAAAAAAATCATGAGTCAGGCCCCAAAAATCAGGAGAATGGCTTCATTTTTTAAAAATAGTAAATGTCGAATTTTGTGCTTTTTAGGGGGTCACATTTTCAAGCTTTTCTCTGCAGCCAGGAGGGCTAGAAGCTTACTTTTCTTTTAAGCTGAGATAATCACATGACTCCATGAGCTGGGGCTTTAGGAAAAAAAAGACCCTATGTTGTGAGACTTGAGATAAAATTGTGAGGGCTGGCAACACCATCTAATTTTAATGAGTCTAGCACAGGGGTCGGCAACCTTTCAGAAGTGGTGTGCCGAGTCTTCATTTATTCGCTCTGATTTAAGCTTTCGCGTGCCAGTAATACATTTTAACGTTTTTAGAAGGTCTCTTTCTATAGGTCTATAATATATAACTAAACTATTGTTGTATGTAAAATAAATAAGGTTTTTAAAATGTTTAAGAAGCTTCATTTAAAATTAAATTAAAATGCAGAGCCCCCCGGACCGGTGGCGAGGACCCAGGCAGCGTGAGTGCCACTGAAAATCAGCTCGTGTGCCGCCTTCGGCACCCGTGCCATAGGTTGCCTACCCCTGGTCTAGCAGTCTCAATACACATTTCTGCTAAAAGGAAAATTGGAATATATTCCATATAGGAAAGGAAAGGGTGAGAGTGTGATAGAGCAGGGGTTCTCAAACTGGGGTTTGGGACCCCTCAGGGGGTCGTGAGGTTATTTCATGGGGGGTCACGAGCTGTCAGCCTCCACCCCAAACCCTGCTTTGCCTCCAGCATTTATAATGGTGTTAAATATATAAAAAAGTGTTTTTAATGTATGGGGGGGGTCGCACTCAGAGGCTTGCTGTGTGAAAGGGGTCACCAGGACAAAAGTTTGAGAACTACCGCGATAGAGGCGCTGAGCCAGATCTTCAGCAGCTGTAAACGGACACTCTGGCGGCGCCCCGTGCCTGTGACAGAGACAGTGATCCTGTCTCACACCAGTTTCACACCACTGGAGCTGTTCTATGGTGCACCCATGTCACTGACAACGAAATCAGGCAGGGGAACCCAAGGACATGAAAGCAAACCCTGGGCTTGAACTCCGCTCTCATGAAATGGGTCAGCAGTTGCCCCACTGAAGTCAGGGCAGGGGGGAAGTTACACGGGAATTAAATTAAAACCTGTCCCTCGTGTGAGTGACCTGATCTCCGGGCGTCTGAAGAGCCCCGCCTAGGCTGGAGGAAGGCCCCTTCCCCTTTAAATGCGAATTGTTGCGTGGGCCCGGCTGCTGTTGACACGGAGCCTTGCAGGGCGCTCTGCCGCTGGGAGCAGAACGGGGTCAGGTTGCTGTAACCTTACCACCGGGGGTCCTCTCAGGTCAGTTTCACCTCTGCGGGCTCTTGGCTTGGCACTGGAGGGGTGGTGGAACGGAGGCGGGCCGAACGTTCCCTTTTGGAACGCGGCCCGGCTGCATTGTTGCTCTGCGGGTTCTGTTCCGTGCACGGGGCTTGTGCCGCTGTATTCTGCAGCTGCTTCTGCTGTGGGATTTGGCGGGGGGGAGCAGGGAGGTTAGAGACCATGGTGCGGGAGTCCTGCAATTTGCTGGGAAGGGGTGAGGGGATGGGACTGGGAGGGGAGGCTGGTGGTGTCCTCTTGATTTCACACCGTGGCATTTCTCTGCTCTGGACATTGGCTCCCCGGATGCAGCTAACTCTCCGGGCTTGTAATGCTCGGGTGGAAATGAAAATAGGCTCGGAATCTGCTAATTGACTGTCCAATGTCTGGGGGGTGGAGTGGAGATGCTGCTGCTATTGTGTGTTTTTTTTAAACGGGATACTCTGAAATAGCTGTCAGGGTAACTTCTTATGAACCACAGCCATTTTCATACTGAACAAAGGGGGATCTGTTTCCACAGCCTACGACTGTCTGGGCTTTGATCCGACCCAGCAGCGAACCGCTTCACTGAGGTGCCATTGTACAGAACAATGGGAAATGAGTATGGAGGAAGACTAGAGGGAACCCTGCTGTGTGTTATTAAAGCTTGATCAATGGTGCTGGTATAAAAGTCGGAAGGAATCCCCGTTCTGCTGAGATATTGCCACAGGGCTGCGTTTGGGCTTGTTGCTTCAACCTGCCAGTGTTCCCATGCTAAATTGGGTCCTAGAAGCAATCCAGTGTAATTAGGAATCCTAGACTGCAGTAGTGCCTAGAGGCCTTGATTGGGATCTGGGCTCCATTGTGAAAGGAGGCATTGTACAAACAGACAAAAGCCCTGTACTGAAATGTACAGTCTCTAAAGAATATAGCAGGAGAGTTCTGCACAGCTTAGAGTGATGGGATAAAGCCCTTCATGTCTTGGTCACAGGTGCAAATCCCATGTCAGCAGTACATTAAAGCAGTCTTCATTTGGTGACCTCCTATCAGGTGTATGTTTAAAACAAAAGAAAACCCTCTCAGTTGGAATTAGCCCCTGGCTGATAGTCTCTGCTGAGACTGGAGATCCAAATCATCTTTCCCTGCCTGATGTGATTTCCCCCCCCCCCCCGACTTGAGGACATTGGAGTGGGTGAATCTAGCCCTGCCCCATCTCTGGGGAGGTGCACAGTTTGCTCCCCAGGGCCCTTTTTGCCTAATTCTTAACAAATAACAGACAAAATGACTGAACAGTCTCTTTCATTTGTTCATTTCAATATAAAATGGTGTTTATAAATAATACTAGCTTGTGCAGGTCAAAAATCACTGCAGGTAATTAATTAAATAGAAATAAACCCAGAGCAAGTGTCCTCAACACCCTCATCTAATTCCTCTTGCCTTTAAACCCCCCCAAAATGTCATTGACCCTCTCTTCTTGACCTGGGCTCTTACTCTGAGCTTCAGCCTGCTTTTCCAGCCTGGCCTTTTCTGTTTGAATGTAATGGGCCAGATCCCCAGCTGGTGTAAATCAATATAGCTCTATGGAAGTCAATGGGCTGGGTCCCCAGCTGGTGTAAATTGGCGAACTCCTGACCTCGATGGAGCTATGCTGTTTTAGGCCAGCTGAGGCTCTGTAATAGGAAAATATCATCTGCTGGTTGAGATTACGGCTGATCAGTGTTAAATGCTCGCTTGAGAATGTCACTTTAAAAACCAGGATTTTGATTCTTCTTAAACACTAACATTTTTATACAGCGCTTGGAGAAAAATTGAATAGCTGCTTCATTTCCTTGCCCCCACGTCCCTATCTTGTTAGATACAAAGAGAGCCTTGAAACTTACAAATACTCTCACACATAGAGTGCATTTTAATATTTGAGGGGACAGATGTAGAAAGAAGAGAAAGTAAAACTTTGGGAAAGGCACCAGGGGGCGGGAGAGAGAGAGCGACCCAGGGTATGTGCTTGTTTGGATGTGTGGGTATTTAAATATTTCTTCTCCTGCTGTGATCTCATCTGATCTTGTTAAGCAGGGTCAGGCTGGGTAAGTGCAACAGGCCATGCTCAACATAGTGACTGGTTTGAAAATGATACTGCGGTTACTGCAGCTTCCTGGGGCAGTGAATAGGCAGTGTTCTGTGGCACGCACTGTACTCTGATAGGAGACCTCCAGTGGTAACACAGGTCCCTGTGAATGAAAGTAATACTGACCCCAGTGCCTCAGCATGGAGCTAGGGGCCCTATACCACCAGGGTGCTGTCCTCTTCTGGATGAGATGCAAAACCAAAATAGCGACCTTCAGCTCGGACAGAACTGGGGACCTAAGAGCATGAGCCACTACAGGCCTGAGTCCCCTCCCTGGGACCTGCAGCAGAGGTCTGTCACAGTGGAATGGGCATAAAGGGGGATATGTAATACATGCTGAACAGGGAGTTTCGTTCACCCCTGTGTCTAGCTCCCTCTTATCCCAGAGGTGGCCGCATTTCAGCAGCAGGTGGTGTGGCTCCTCGTTTGGCAGGCACTTGAGGATCCTCCTGGCTGAAAAGAGCAGCTTCAGTGGAACTTGCTGTCACAGACCCATCCAGTTCACATTCGCCCTCCAGACCCAAAGGGAGGGACTGGGAGTGAGGCTGGGCAAAGCAGGTTGTCTGGACCCTGTTCTATTGGTCATTTGATCCTGTAATTTTTCCTAACTCCTCCTCCTGGCTCCTGTTTGCAGACACCCCTTGTGGTGGGGGCTGTTTCTGGAGAGGCTCTGGGGGCTGTTCCCACCCTTCAGAAAAATGCTTTGTAGTGAAAAGGAAAAGAAGCCCAGTGGTTAAAGTGTGAGCCTGGGGGGGTCAGAAGAACCAGGTTCAAAACCTGCTCTGCCGTACTACTTGTGTGACCTGGCACGAGTCCCTCTCTGACTCAGTTCCCCATCTGTTAAATGGGGATAACACTTCCCTGCCTCAGACAAGTGTTGGGAGGATAAATACCCTCAAGATTGTGAAGTGCTCAGATAAATACCTCCGGCAGATCTCCTGATCTGGGGCAGAGGGAAATCTGGGAAGTACTGAGCATTCTTTTTCTTAGCCCCCAGGTCAGGGGTAATCCATCTTTTTTTTTTTTTTTTGGTCACAGTCCAAATTTCTTGGTCTAGATATAGTGAAAGGTCCAGATTCCAGAGAAAAGAATAAAAAATGATGATAAATAAATTAAAAAGACTTTGGGAGTCTGTTCAAAACCGTCTGGCAATCCGGCTTGGGCCCACGGTCCGCTGATTGATTACCCCTGTTGTAGGTGATCCACATGGGAGAAGCTTCTGTCTGCACTTGAATAGCTGAAGCGGAGAAAGGGGGTGAAAGGGGCTTTGTCTCCTTTGTGAACAGTGTCTCCTTCTTTCAGTGCCCAGAGGTTCCTTGCTGCAGTGTGTTACTGAGCCTGTGACTGGCCCCTGCCTGGGGATCGAGTTCTCAAGATGGAAGACAAGAAGAAGAAGAGGAGTCCGAAGCCTGGCTTAGCTCAGCCTGTGTCGTCCAGCGCTCTGCGCAAGCTGCCCGTCCCCACCAGCAAAAGCACCACCTTCTCTCTGGGGCTGCCTCACCTGCCCTCACCAAAGCAACGGGCCAAATTCAAAAGGTCAGTGCTGGAGGCTGGGATGATGGGGAGCCTGGGTTAGAAATGCTGCATGTCCCCAGGTATTAAACCTGAGACCGCGAGCACCAAAACCACACAGGCCACTCCTGCTTGAGCAACCCAGGGCTCGAGTTGTGCCCAAATGCTCTGCGATGCCGGTCAGGGACGTTTGGGGGAAGGTGAAGCAGCGTTCCAGTACGATCACTTACTGCAAATGCCGGGAACCCGCTCCAGAAATGATGTTTTTTAGGACTGGAGCTACAGCAATAGCTCCTTTTAGCTCTAAGTAGCAGGCTGCTGTACTTACAAAGAACCGTGAGCTCCTTGGAGGAAAGACAAGGCTAACAAATTAGGAGGTTGCATCTCTCGGCATGGAAAGGCCTCCAGCCAATGTTCATGTGGGTTTGTGTTTTCTATCTAGGGTGAACAAGGAGAAATCTCGTCTGCCTCAGCCTGGGGGCAGTGGGGGCGCAGCACTGGGGGCCCCTCTGCAGCATTCCTTCCTGACCGATGTCTCGGACGTTTACGAGATGGAGGGTGGGCTGCTGAACCTGCTCAATGACTTCCACTCGGGCAAACTGCAGGCCTTTGGTAAGCAGGGGGCAACTCCTCTAAAGGAGGGGTTCATCAGCCTGAATGGGGTCCCCAAAGCATCAATGCCTGGCCCTAGGGGTGCTGGGAGCTAGGGCCACCCAAAGCCACCATGGCTGGCACTGGAAGATCTGGCTAATCTGGGAGGCTCCTGCTAGCTGTTGTGTGATGTCTGGGGCAGGCCCAGCCCATCTGTAATGGGAAACCCCGGGAGAGCTGGTTAGGAATCTCTACTGCAAGGGGATGTGTCTTGGTGGTTTAATGTAACCAGGTCCCTCTCCTGGGCGGCACAGGGAAGGAGTGCTCCTTCGAGCAGCTGGAGCACGTCCGGGAGATGCAGGAGAAGCTGGCGCGCCTGCACTTCAGCCTGGATGTCTATGTGGAGGAGCTCTCTGAGGACCAGAAGAAGACGGTGGCAGATAGTAACCTAGATCAGCTGCTGACTAATGTGAGTACCAGAGAGTTCTCTCCTCATGGGCTGATCCCTGAGCCGTCCCTCGAACGCATCCCTGCTCCCTCCAAGCCCCGCACTTAGACTGTGACTAGCGCAACAGGGCCCTGACCCCCTCTGGGGGTTACCACAATACAGATAATGCCCCCTAATGATCTTCAAAGGCAAAGTGGGGCCCTGTTCCCTTTATTGTCATAGCTGCTTGTGCTTATTCTAATGGTGGTTCTGTTTCCCTTTTCAGTTGGAAGAGCTCAGCAACTCCATGTATCCTTCTGCCGGGGCCTATGGGGGCCAAGGGATTCTTCAGGGGGCCTGTTTTGTATGTGCACAGCTGGGTGACCCCTCAGGCAGGGAAAGGAAGAGGGAATCAGCTTTGAGACACTTGATCGCCACTCTCCAGTATCTCCCCAGACCATGGCATTGGATCTGAGGTGCCATTAATAGATGCTGGTCATCTTCTGCCAGAGTCTCTAGGCAGGGAGCCCTGTAGAGCTTGGAGGCTCCTTGGGAATTGCCAGGGGTTTCAAAGACGTCAGCACTCTGCTGGCGCCAAAGGTTTCCAGGCGAGCGTGTCACGGAGACCTCTGTAGGACAACATTTTAGAGGGAGGGTTGGGTTGGAAGGAGGAGCCTGAGGGTGGGATCTGGAGGAGTGAGTAACATCTCTGAGCGGCACAAGTCGTGCTTTGCCCATCAGTGGGCAAAAGGTTAGAGGGAGCCCTAATGCACTGAGCCGGAGCAGTGATGGATGCTGGCTGGAATCCACTTCTAAGGGTAACCAGGGCACCACCAACGGAGTGAGTAATGCGTCTGGGTCTACGAAGCAGCTGGATAACTGTGGGACCAGTTTGAATTGGCATGTGGTACTGGCCACTCTTGGAGACAGAATCCCAGCTAGGGTGACTCGGTGGTCTGATCCAGTATGGAAATCCTGCATCACTGGCTGGGCAGGACAAGAGGGAGTAAAATCTCCTGCTTCAGGGTGTCAGCGCTCTCCGTAGAGGTCAGGAAGGAACCCTTCCCCCATCTCTGCCATGCACAGACTATGGCTGGAGGGAGGAGACCAGACTTTTTATTGGACCATTGGTCTGTCCTATTGGGGCAGGGAGATGCTATATTCTATGGATCATTGGTCTGATGAGGCGGGATACTGCATGGTACAAACCATTGCCAAATCCTATGTTCCTGTGCTGCACAAGTGGGGGTGGGGGCACTGGTGCTGGAACCGGAGGGGCTATGGGGCCATGCCCACCACTTTTTAACATGGATGTAGTTTGGGTGGCGGAGGGCGGTGTTGCCCCTCTGAACTGCAAGCCTTGGACAGGCACGGAACGGCCCAGCCCCTGCCAGCGCCACTCTGCGCCTGCCCAAGGCTTGCAGTTTAGGGGGGCAACACTGCCCCCGGCCTCCCCAAACCATGCCCATGTTAAAAAGTGGAAGGGCCATGGCCCCTGGGTTCTCCCAGTTCTGGTGCCGTTGCTACCGGGTACAGAGACTGGCTCAGTTGGAAGGTTTGTGTTCGGAACTCCAGCCTCTCCCCCCAGGGATCTTGTCAGTGATGAGGCTGCAGCTTGATCGATTCTTCTTCTTCTTCCTTAACATAAAACTCAGCCAAAAGCTGCACCTAGCGGAGAATCCAGACCTGGAGGACGCTGCCGCTGCCACTGCCTAGCTGAAAAGGCTGCTTGGTCCCTCCATGGGCAGCATTGAGGATTCTGGAGCCAAGGGAAAGCTGCACCAGTTTGAATCTCTGTCATGGCCACTTCTGAACTGTACAGAAATGTAGGAGTATAAAAGGAAGGACACCCCTAAGAGATGGGGTTTGGGAGTGGGCTGGGGGAGGGGCATGTTGTCTAATAATTTTGTATCAAAATCCAGGATTTTTAGAGCATCCGAAAAGGCCAAACACTGTCAAGGTAACTTGAAAAGTAAACCAGAAAATCGTAGAGGAAAGACTGGGAATCAGCAGTGCTGGGTTCTCTCTCTCCTGATCTGTTCCCAGCTCACCATGTGACCTTGGCCAAGTCGCTGCACCTCTCTGTGCCTGAGTTTTCTCTCCCCCCCCACCTTCTTTTTAAAAATGGGGTTAATGATACTTGAGCAACCTTGTATAAAGCTCTTTGAGATTCCTGGATAAAAGGTGCCATAGCAAACAAAGTATTGTTAATAGGAGATAGAACATTTCATTTTCAGGCGGTTGGTTCCACTCTGATTCAGTTTGGACCATTCAAGGGGCTGTGAGGGAAATGAGTTTGGTGGGTTTCAGTCTGGTTCCTAATGGACAAACAGCTACATCACAAAACCTGCTGCTGTAACTGGCTTCCTTGTTGACAGTCCTCCCAACAGAATAATCAAGGCCTGAAAAGCCATGAAGATTGAACTCCCCTCTTTCCTCGCTCCCAGACCTTGTCTTTCTAAGGCAGGTTTGTGAAACAGTGGAAGAATACAGCTGCTAGCTGTGCAGGAGCTGCAGAGGCATTTAAAATATCTCTGGCTCCAGCCCTGTTGATCTGGCAGTTGTCACCAGCATGAAACTAACTGAAATGTAAACACAGCAGCAGCAACCAAGAAAAGTGCAGTAAAGGCTTTTGTTGGTTTAGCTTCCGCCTGTTCTACAGTGCAGCTGCCAGCCCAGAACTGAAACCACCAGGAGAAGTGTGATCACTTGAAATGAAACAGAGGTTTTTGGGGCTAGCACAAAAATTTCTGCTAATAGTGTAACAAGTCATTCACCGCTGCTGCTGTCTGATCCTTTTCCTCCAACATTTTTTAATGGTTGAATTTTTGCACTGATAAAAATTTTTATATTGAGGCCTATAACTACCCCTCTTGCAAAATACCCTGGGCTTTTTGTGGAAATTCTTTCTATGTGGGCTGGGTAATATTTCCATTCCAAAAAGGATAGAAATGATGACTTTGCTGGACCAGACATCAAAAGTAAGAAGAGAGTTTAAACAATTACAATTTCTACACTTACACACACATCCAGTCTTAAACATCTAAGCTGCTTCAATTTGACACTGAAGGTGAATATGAGTGTATGTTTACGTGTCAGAATGTTTTCTAGTAGTAGAATGTAGCACTAAATAATGAAATTGTAATGTAAATAAACTAGTTGTGGTATTTTGCTGTTTTCACCACCACTTTACACATTAATTAAAGAAAGAAAAATGGACTGAAGTTTAAAACAAAGGAGGGGGTAGCCCAGACGTCTGGGTTCAATGCCTGCATCTTTCCTAGCTTGTGATTTTCAGAGTGACTAATAGTATTGGGTGTCTAATGTGTGAGACACCTGCATGGGGCCCGATTTTCAAAAAATGCTGAGCATGTTCCAGCTCCTTTACAATGTCTTGGGTTAGGTTCCTAAATACTGAGGCTTGCAAATCTTGTCTATTAACCGCTCTCTGCCTCAGTTAGCCCATCTGTAAAATGGGGCTGCGGATGAATGGAGGAGGCATGTGGGTAAAGCACTGGGAGATGCTCTACCCCAGACAAAGAGGCAAAGTTTCCCTTGGAAAGCAGCTGGTTCCGGGCAGGGGTGCACCCAGAATTTTGCTAAGGAGGGGGCCAGGTTACCGGCCCAGCTGCCCCAAATCTGAGGGGCAGAGTGACGCCCTGTGCTTGGTCACAATGCCACGCGCTTGCATTTGGCCCGGCCACCCCTGCATCCGGCCAGCAGGAAGGGGGCTCTGCTGTTACATCACCCAGCTGGTCAGGAGGCAAAGAGGGGGGCTTGGGCCCCCTTTTGCCCCTCCAGAGGGTCACTACCTTCCAGTGGCTAGGGGTTCAGCGGGGGGACCCCCCCCCGCCTGTGTGGCACTTGGCCAGGGGCCCACTCACTGCCCTTCCCCTGCTGGCCACAGGCTGTCTACTGCCAGCCCCGGGTGGGCTGGATTTAGGTGGGACCGACAGTAATGGGTCTCCTCCCCGCACGTGACCGCAAGAGGGCAGACACTCCCGCAGGCTCTGAGGGGACACTGCAGTGCGGGGGGCGGGAGGGAAGGCGGCGGAAGAGCCCATCCCCTGCCTGCTGTCGCCACTCGATGACGCCATCGGCCGGAGCCCGGTTACCAGGCCGCGCCAGCGGCGGTTGGGGGGAGATGGCGGCGGAGCAGCAACGGCTGGGGAAGGGGGTGACGAGGCTGCAGGTGAGGCGCGCGCGGGCTGGGCGGGGCGTGGGCAGGTATTGGGGAGAAGGTGGGGGCAGGCCCGGGGGGGCTGTATATCTGGGGGGGGCAGGTCCGGGGGGGCTGTATATCTGGGGGGGGGCAGCTGGGGCTATATATATCTGAGGAGTGGGGTGATGCATCTGGGGCAGGTCTGGGGGGGGCAGATGTATAGCTGAAGGGTGGGGTGATGCATCTGGGGCTGGGGCAGGTTGGGGGGGGCTGTATAGCTGAGGAGTGGGGTGATCATCTGGGGCAGGTCTTGAGAGAGGGGGGATGTATAGCTGAAGGGTGGGGTGATGCATCTGGGGCAGGACCCGGTAGGGATGACTGTATATCTGGGGTGGTACATCCGGGTGTTGGCACATCTTGGGGAGATAAGAGGCAAAGTTTTCTTAATCTATTTCTGCTGCCCCAGCTCCTGCTGTCTCTTGCGCTTATGCTTAGTCTGGAGACTCTGGGTCAAACACCTCCCTACCGTAAACTGGTGCAGCACCACTGAAGGCGATGGTGGGCTGTTCTCTTACTCCAGGGCTGAGTTTTGCCCCTCTGCTCTGGTTTCACTGAGGGTATCACAGCTCCTTGGTGCTCCTGTCTTTAGTCTTTTTTCCTGTGTGTTTCATAGAAACAGGCACAATATACAAATAACATTACGGGCCTTGATCCTGCAGCACTGATGTCAGTGGCAAAATTCCCATTGACTTCAAAGTGAATGCATTTTTATCTGTATTCAGAGTTTGTTTGCATTTGAAAGTTAATTTGGATTAAGGTGGGGTGTGAATTTAAAACACAGTAGCCCTTAGTAGCTCCATGGTATGAGACATTGTAGACAAGCCCTAATATGGTATGAGTAAGTCACATGTTCCTTAAAGAGGGGATGCCTTTTTAGTGTTGTCTAAAAGAAGCTTAACCACTGGTCTGGGGCAACAGCCCTATAGGCGTGTAGGAGAGAAATGTATCTCCTCAATGAAAGAGGTTTCCCAAAACTTGGAATCTTACCCTCTGAGGAAGTGACTTGAAAAGCACATTTGGAACTGTGTTCTTCATTCTATTCTAAGAAACTTTAAAAAGACCAAGTGAGAGAATTTGGGCTTTGTAAAAATAAGTTTTACAAAACGGAAAATTAGTAGAAAACAAAATCCAGTGGAAACCGTTTTAAAACACACACAAACATCCCCTGTAGTGTTTGAAACCTGTTTTTTCAGATTAATCATCTAGAAAGTGACACTGACTAGAGAAACAGTGAAATTGATGGGCTCTTTTCCCTGTCTTAGCCAGAAGAAATACAAAAAATAAACCAACAAGTTGCCTAAGCAGTAACAATAAGTTAGGGCCTGATCCTGCAAATATTCACTACCAGATATAATGCTCATGGCCATGAGTAGTCTATTTGACTTAAGTGGGACTACCAGGGTAGTTAGCATTGTGCTTTATAGCGTTTGCAGTATTGGGCCCTAAGATTTTATTCATGATTGTTTCTGTTTTAATAATCTAAGGTGCTGTGAAGTAATAGTAATGTTAGGAACGGGATAGATAAAACAGAAAATACCATAATGCTACTACATAAACCATTGGTATGCCCACACCTTGAATGTTGCATGTAGTGCTGATCACCTCATCTCAAAAAAGATATATCAGAATTGGAAGAGGCACAGAGAAGGGCAACAAGAATGATTGGAACAGCTTCCGTACAAGGAGAGATTAAAAAGATTAGGACTGTTCAGCTTTGAAAAGAGCTGAGTAGAGGGGAGGATATGATAGAGGTTTATAAAATCACGAATGGTGTGGAGAAAGTGAACAGGGAGGTGTTATTTACCTGTGTCGTAACACAGTAACTAGGGGGTCACTCAATTAAATTAATAGGCAGCAGGTTTAAAACAAACAAAAGGAAGTATTTCTTCACACAACACACAGTCAACCTGTGGAACTCGTTGCCATGGGATGGTGTGAAGGCCAAAAGTATAAGTGGGGTCAAAAAAGAATTAGATGAGTTAATGGAGAATAGACCCATCAATGGCTATTAGCCAAGATGCTCAGGGACACAACCTGATGCTCTGGGTAGCCCTACCTCTAATGCTAGAAGCTGGGAGTGAACGACAGGGGATGTATCACTCAAAATTGCCCTGTTCTGTTCGTTCCCTCTGAAGCATCTGCAAATCTTCTCTGTGATGGGAAACGTGTCAACCATCTCTATGACTATTTAGGGATCTCTGTCTTATCCTTCGTAGGCCTATGTCAGGGGTTATCTTGTGAGGAAGAGGTTCCAAAGCTTACAGGAGGACTATGAGAACACGGTAAAGGAGATTGAAGGGGATTTGGGTCAGTTGCAGTGGAAAGGTCGCTTCATACCAACTCCCGTCTTTCCTCAAAAGGTATGGTCCATTCAGTTCATAGTACGCAGTCACTCCTGGTAAAGGCTGGCATTGCTGATATGATCGGCATGTTCTCTGTGAATAGGGATTTTTTACAAAAAATGGTGTAGCTAAAACGGTATTCAGCACTTCTGCATGTAGCAGGTAGTTTCTGGACTTCATTATCACAATTTGTGCTTGGATTCAAACTATGGTCTGGCTAAATGCTATAAATACAGCCATATTGGGGAAACCTGGTTGTCTTCTGACACAATTAAAGCTTCCATCTCACACTATAGACTGACCTAGCCCTGTGTTAACCACTCAAATCATGGTGCTGAAGCCTGGAAAGAACCAACTGTCTCTTCTCCATGACAGACCCCATCTGTCCATAATACAACCAGGCACTATTTGAGACTTGCTTTCTTGTAGTGTTTGAACATGGGTCAGTAACAAGCTTTATAAAAAAAAAAATGTAGCTTGGATATAAACTGTTAACCATTTCCCAAACCATGATCATTTAAAACTCTTTTGTGGGCAGAGTGAATTTCTGGAAAGTATTGAGGAAAGTTATCAGACCTGGTTACAAACATCTACTAAGCGAGATCATCTTGGCCAGGAAGAGCCTAACCTTGTTGGATTTTTTTTTTTATTACTTCCCTCTATTCGTTAACTCTCCTCCATGTTTAACTTCTCAAACATTGTTTCTCCAGAAGCAGATGAAAGTAAAGCGATTAATTGATCAAGAGTCTGGATCCAAAGACCATAACAACACAGATAAAGGGCAGCAAAAGCATTGTCCTCTTGAGACACTAGAACCAGAAAAGGATTGTGACTGTAGGAGTTACATGAAACCTGCAGCCCAGCTTCAAGATGATGAGATGGTCTCA
This sequence comes from Terrapene triunguis, assembly GCF_002925995.2. NCBI lineage: Eukaryota > Metazoa > Chordata > Testudines > Emydidae > Terrapene > Terrapene triunguis. The sequence goes on from NW_020664587.1 coordinate 12,446,159, forward strand.
AGAGGTGAAAGCAACAGAGTGAAGCAAAATTTAGAGTGTGATGCAGATAAATCCACTGGACAGGACTGCAGCTTGTCAGGGGAGAATACGGAATGGAAGAACAATAGCAATGCATCATCTGTATGGAGCAACACTGTTCTGGAGACAGGGTCTACTGTAGCCAGCCAGGGTAAGAAACAGGAATAGGGATACACATTATAGCCAGCACCTCTGAACCCTTCCAGCATGGCATGTGTAACATGGCAACATACTCACCCACCTGAGCTAGATTGTTGGGGAGACAAAAGCCTCAGGAATAAAATAGAGAGACTAGAGCAATGAACCTTATCCAAGAGATAGCATAGAATGGAGTCTGAGGCCCCTCACATGAGTTTCCTGTTTAAATCATATCTCCTCTCCAAGGTCTTGTCTACACTAGGAAATTATCCATTGCAGATACACATTATTTAACTGCAAGGACAAACTAAACTTGGTTCCACACCAGCTCAGAAACCTTGATCAACCCCTGTTTGGGGCAGGGTTCCAGGTTTCTCACCTGGAAACCCTTCTTATCCAATTCCTCCCATTTTCCAAATGTAGGTTCTGCCTCCCAGTGAGCATCAATTGCAGGGGAAAATATACCCTCTTATCCAAACCTTTGTTTGCCTAAATAAATTCCATGTCACCTCTTCCATTAGCATAGGGTAAGGGGGAGATCCCTGCTGGATTTGAGATCAGATTAAAGATTTTTCTGCAAAACCTTTGATCACAAGCAAGCTAGATTTTCTATTCCAAGCAGCTTTATGCATATCCTTCAAGCTCATAGTCTTGCTTGGGCTGCTTAAGTTAGGAACAAGCTTTATGTAGCTCTCCTTTCTTTGAAGGTCCTAGAGACTAACTGAAGACCCTCAAAGCAGGCAATATCTTAGTGTTATAACCTCTCTACATAGGCACCATGATCAAGTATAGAGCAGAGTCTAGGGAACACTGTCTTGGAAAGACTAGGCTGTAGTTCTAGAAAACTAGGATAGTCCATCAGGATGGATTTTGTTCAAGAGTGTAGGGATTGTACCCAGAAAAGTGTTTGATTTTTATCCTGTTTATGGACGTGCATGCATGTGTTTGTTTTGATACAGTTGGAAGTAGGTTAGTCTCTTTCTTGATGTACCAGACACGAGAAAATAAACAGCCTCTCATGGAGCCAGAAAGTGAATAATACAGATGGATTGTCCCAGCTTTGGCAGCAGTAACCACACAGGAATATTAACACACTAGCTTCTGTATAGTATGTCTCTGCAAACAAAGGAAGGTGATTGATTGCATTCCCCACGTCTTATGAAAGATGCACTAGAGGTTAACTTTCCGAGTCTGTGTGCACTGGCTTGGGTGAACAGTCATGTGTTCTTGGATACTACAGTGATGAGGGCCATATGAGAAGCGAGAATAGTACAAAGTAGAATTCTGGTTCCAAATGGGGTGACCTACCTCTCTTTGTTGCAATGGATTGTTGACTTTGAAATCTGTCGACCGCAGTTTGTATGTTAAGGTGGTTAACTGTTTCACTGCTGATTGTTCTACCAAAACATTCAGTTCCCCTGGGATTGTGGGTGGAATTTGGGAAGAGTACCTCCGCCCCAGTCTGGCCTCTGAACACGAGAGGATCTAAAGGGAACATGGCTAGGCTATAAAACCAAATAACCCCTTAAATAGAATTAATCTCTGTTTTCCATTTCTGTGCAGAGCTTCCATTCAAGAGCATAAAACAGGAGCTGCCTCAAACTCTTCCCGACCTCCAGTGTTATCGAAATCACTTGGCCATGGAGTTGCTGTGGCTGCAACAAGCTATCGTGAGCCGTAAGAATGTAAGAGCCTGTCCTTGCCTCTTGCTGTGTTCAAAGGTTGGCTTGTCCAGACAAACATTTGCAAGAGGAATCTGCAGTTAATCACTGTGGTGGGGATTGGATTTCCAGGGTGAACATTCAGTTACATAAGAGTTTAATCAGATGATGGAGGTGCATTTCTCTTTTTTGGAGGAGATGATAATGCTTAACACTTGTACAGCACTTTCCATGTGTAAACATCAGCTAATTAGATGAAGATATGGCTGAGGTTAGCTATAGGTGTGTTACAAAGACTTCACTGCTCTTCTAGAATGTACTGCAGTCCATATTCTAAACCACACTTGTTCATCTAGTTTATCCAAATACGTTTTGTGAGGTAGGGTCTGTTATTTCTTTATTGTTGTGTTCTGTCACTTGCATGCTAATCCTGCCTTCAGTGCTAATCTCCAGGCATGAGTGTGAATTAGCAATGATCAGTTGGTAAAGAAATAAGGATAGAATAATGCTTCTATTGTACCTTCCATCTCAAGGTCTCAAAGTGCTTTACAGATATGGGTCAGTGTTATCACATCCATTTTATGAATAGGGAACTGAGGCATGGTGAGGTTTGGAGACTTGCCTGAGGTCAGACAGTTAAGTCAGTGGCAGAGCGGGGGTAGAATGCAGGAATACTGACTCTCCTGGAAGTCCCTTGCTTCAACCGCTAGACCTCTACCTCAGTTTCCCTCACTTTACTACCAAGATGTGCGTACAGAATTCTGTGTTTTCCCTGCAACAGTGAATGGGATTAGTAATGCAATCATCGGTGTGTTTCTTAGTAAGAGTTCCTGCTGCTGAGGGACACTGAGGGTTGACAATCTTACACCATAACCTACTCTAAAAACAATTAAATGTGGAGGATATTGTCTAAAATGCCAGTTACTCTGCTAGGCAACCCAACACCGGTAAACTTGGCATGTTGGGGCTTATTTCCAACTGTAGGCACAAAGGGGGAGAGATTTCTAGTTGCCTAAACCTAGAGCTAAGGGTAAGGTATTCCTGACTTTTGTTGGTGACTTGCTGTGGGACCTTGCAATTTGTGCCTCAGGTTCTGTGTCTATAAAATGGGGATTAGGATATTCACCTATTGTGTGCGTGCGCACGCACACACGGGCTGGGTGGGCACGCCCAGATGGGTGTGCATGCATGCGCGGCTTAATTAAGTTTGTAAAGTGCTTCGTTGCATGTGACTATTGCTGTGTGTATACTTAGCAACGTCCCTCTGCTCTTGTGAATAGGCAAAATCCAAAGGACAGATCCTTTGCATATTCGAGCACTATGAGCTGGCCATGAGCAAGTAGCCAGCAGAGGGAGGAAGATGCCTAAATCTAGCCCTACATGCCTCAGTTGCATTCCTTTCAATGTTTAAGATTTCTCGCCACATATGAGGACTCCAGTGGTAGCTGGGTAACCTGCAGAGACAGATGTTCCTCTGGTTTCAAGTCTAGCAGGATTTAAGCAATATCATCATTTGATTTCCTTTTTGTCTTGTAGTATTTGATCCTGAAGCAAAGGCTGGGGACTCCTGAGCGATAGGAAACTGTTTCAGAGGGATGCAGAGTATGCTCACCTGGTTTTGGAGGAGCAGCTTTCTCTGGGACTAACTGGACTGTGTCCCATCCACTGCAGGAGGGGAATCGTCGCCTGAGCAGCATTAACTGCAGCTGCCTGGGAAAGCACTAGCTCCACTGTGGCACAGATATTCCTCATGGTTAACTTGGGACTTCCACTGGGGCTTTGTCACATTCGTCAGAATAAGAGTTCGTTACAATGAAGAGGTTTATTTTTAAACTTGAAAACTCTTGGTGAAAACACATGTTCAATATCTGCCCCATGCTAAGGAGGACGTTCTATGTACTGAAGGGGTTATTACCCAGCCCTTACCCAGAAGAACCCCATTTCTGCTGACTGAGCCTGAGAGGGAAATCGCAGCCAGACTAATTTTTTTTAATGTACTTTTCTTTAAAAGATTAGTTGATAATTTGTGGTTGAACCAAGCTGCAATGAAGCAGCCTGACGCTTTGAACACCAGGAATGGGCTCCCCTCCACGGAGCAGGAATGGCTTTTTGTTGTCAGCTTGCTGAGCTGTGTATTTGGAAAGAGTCTGTCTCCCACATACCATGACTCTGTTCCCAAGACTTGGAGATCCCAAAATACTCTATGGCCAAACCCTGCAGACTTCACTCCGGCAGAACGCCGGCTGAGTGAGAACCACAAGGGTTTGGCCCTGTGTGTACGGAATGTATTATCTAACCAGATGCTTTTCCCAGTGGGCTTTGTTGACTCTTTTTTGTTTTAATGGGCAACCCATGAACATCAGAAAGGGGATTTTTCCCCATGGCACGGTTGATCCCTATCCCAGACCCATAACACTTTGTGAGTGCAGATGCCCTGGGTTCTGTCTCTTTCCATGTGCAATCATACACATATTTAATGTACAGTCTGGAACCATTCCAATGAAAACCTGTGTCAGTTCCTGAACATACTCATTTGTTCCTCATTTTTGTTTCTGAATAAAATATTGACTCTCCCCAGATTTGTCTCTGCCATTGGCTGGGCCAGATGTCTTGATCCCGCCACCTAGCACAGACGCTATCCAGTGAAAAGCAAAGCAAACCTAACCTCAGTTGTAATGTCAAATGCTAGGGATGGGCAGAGGCTATTGCTTCAGGTGACCGAGTACATGCTGAAGGAACGCTCTCCAGGTGTAACCAGTTCACAATGTAAATAAAGCTCTTGGGTGCATCCTTTAATGCATATGTCTTCCTGGCCAACTGACTTGACTCCATTTAGTACAGACTAGCCCTGTAAACATATGGAGGGGTACTTCATTGATGGGCCCAGCCAATGTAAACTCTGTGGGCTGGATTCTGAGCTACTAACTTGAGCAGGATGAAGGTTTGGCCCTCTGTTCAAGAGCAGGCTGGTATCATCACTTCACCCCCTCTGCAGAGATGGGGAAATCAGTAACTTTGGGAATCAGGCTGGTGTCTTGAATCTAGGTTCTCAGCAGTGGAATAGGGAGAAGACAGCAGTAAGTATAGCTTTCTTTGTGGTGAAATATTTTTTGAGTGGCTGTCATGCAAGTGAGTGGTGTTTGGCTTGAATTCCTCTGCCAACTGGTCTGCAGTAGTTCAAGCTCCCCCCCCCCGCTACTATCTTTCTACTGCATGTACTTTTCTGCCCCCCTTACTACAGGAAGCCTGTGGCAGAGCAGGGAATTGAACCTGGGTCTCCCTGGTCATGGGCTAATACCCTAACCACTGGACTATCCTTCCTCTCCTGTAGGCCAGCAAGTTAGTTCAGTCCCATAGTCCATTTTGATGATGGTAGCTAGGGAGCTAATTAATGCAGAGGGGGAGGGTTTGCTTTGTGATGCAGATACTTGTCAACTAGGCACTGCATTGGCACCTACCAAACTCATATCACACAGGCCACTGAGCAGTTATCAGAGAGTGACAACTTTCAGACACCTCCACTCTGGGCTGGATTTGAATCGCCACTGTATAGGTAATCAGCCCTGTCTGCTCTCCTGAGCCATCCAGTCTCCTGATTTTGGAGCTGTGCTGGGCTGTGAGGGAGCTTTTGGTGCTGTTTGTGTGTAGTAGAGGGAGAGGTACTGAGGAGCTGTTTGGTTCTCGGTTTGAGTGACTCAGCCTCCAGGCCGGCCCATAAAACTCCCCCCTCTTGCTGGGCCTGCAGCCATGGAAACGGCAAGAGTCCCTTTCAGAACACAGCTCTGAGAAGGGAGAGGGAGCACAAAGGCAGCCAGACAGCAAGGGCTTGTGCTTAGCACGAGGGTCGCTGGGGTTTTCCTCTTCCAGCCTTTGCCCTGCGCTGATCGGCTTGTCTCTCTCTGATCAGTGGGGTGGACGTGGCTCGAGGAATGAGCTCTAGCACAATAGCTCTGGCCCCTGTGGCCAAGAACGTGATGGTATATCGCAATGGGGACTCCTTCTTCCATGGAAGGAAGTTTGTGGTGAACCAGCGCCAGTTCCAGACCTTTGAAGCGTTTCTGAATGAGGTGACCAGCACCATCCATGCCTCTGTGGCTGTGAGGAACATCTACACCCCCAGGCAGGGCCACCGGGTCACTGAGCTGGAGGAGCTGCAGAATGGATGCCCGTATGTGGCAGCTGGCTTTGAGCGGTTCAAAAGGCTAGAGTGAGTAGATCAAACTGTTATCAAGTCCTGAGACTGAAGTTAAGTGTCCTTAGATATCTATCCCCATGTGGCTATTGGGGAAGGAAGAGGTAACTATGCAGCTGAAAACAGACAGCACTTCTGTGTGTGTTATGTTCTGTAGCGAGTTTAAGAGGCAGAGTGTGGAAAGGAATTGGAGACTGAGCGGATAATGGGGGGTGCATGAGAAATTCATGCAGTGTGTTTGATTTGCCATAAATATGGCTGACAGCGCTGAGCTTAGAGTCTCCCCTTATTTTGATTGACAGAGCCAGCTCACCAAGGAGCTCATGCCTGCTCTCGTGCGTGCCTCATTCACCATCAATAAGAACCAGTCTTTATCGAAAGAAAATCTTAGTGTAGCCAGTGGGATGTTAAATTCTTTTGTGCCACACAACTTGTCAGTAATCTTGGTTTTCACTTCCCATCAGATTATCCACCCTTAAAATTAATAGTTGGGGAAGTTCAAGGGACTTTAAATAAGTTTAATATTCAGGATTTTAAAGGGCATGCAACAATCAGCTGTATGTTAGCCTGAAACTGGGAAGGAAGAGATCTGTCCTTTTAATTGCTTCACTCATTGGAATCAGTTGTGAATATTCCTAGATGTGCTGGATGAGACTGGAAATGTAAATCAAGGTGATCTTTCACATTATAAGAATAAGAAAATATCTGCAGAAAACTGTGTTCTGGCAGGGTGTTGGTATGTGCTGTGCAGTATTATGTTGCGTTATACACAACTCGGTGTCTTAGGGAGCTCAGTGGGAGTTAGCTGGGGCTCTGCTGTGGGCTTCCATCACAAGTGTCCCTAGAAATGTCAGCCACTGATGCATCATCCCCATTCTACCAGGTTTCTTATGTTCTGCATGGAGCAGGCATTTCCAAATGCGTATTTGTTTTTTAAATGCAGCCTAAATTATAGTGGGCCAGATTCATTCCTGGCATAACTCCTTTGGAGTCAGTGAAGTTTCATGAGGGATGAATTGGACTCAATAAGTAAATATTGTGGAGGAAACTGTCAAGCTGTATTAAAATATATATACATAGAGAGAGATCTCATAGAACTAGAAGGGACCCCGAAAGGTCATCGAGTCCAGCCCCCTGCCTTCACTAGCAGGACCAAGTATTGATTTTGCCCCAGATCCCGGATTGAACTCACAATTCTGGGTTTAACAGGCCAATACTCAAACCACTGAGCTATCCCTCCCCCCATATTTATTGAGCAACACTGGCCAGTGCTTGGAGTCTTGGGCAATGTCTCGCTCAAGGGATGAAACATGATGTTCACCAGAACGTGAAGTTGGCATATGTGGTATCTGGAACTCAGCCTGTTTGGCTGAGAATTGTTTCATTATAACAGTTTTGGTTAGTCTAGCCTTCTGGAGGGCAGATGAGGAGAGAAGTGCAGAAAAAATGATAATTTCCTGCTGATAAGCACTTGGGAAGTGGAGAGTTTTATAGACAATGTGACTAACTGCAGCGTGAATTTAGGCAACACTGTTCTTGACTTCTGCAAATATCTGTATGCCAATCAGCTGAGAAGTGACCAAACCAGTTAACATTGGTCCAGTTCTTGCTGGTATTGACCTCTAAAGAAGGAAACACTAGACATAATCATCTTGTGATTGTAATCAGTTAAAAACCAGCTAGAATTTTGTTCTTGTAGCCTGATCAGTCCACAGTTTCACTTCTATTCATGCTGATGAGACGTAGAATAAGGTATTCAGTTTATTATATACAAATGAAGTTCCCTCCAGGTTCGGATGCTGGAGGTTAGAAGAGATGTGTATTGATGATTTTCTTGCCTCTGTTTTTACAGCTATTTAAACCCCGGAATGAAGCAACTCAGTGGGAGCAGGAAAAAAAATGTCTTGCAGGTGAGTCACAGTGGGAGACAGGTGGTTGCCTTGTTCAAACAGTGAGCAGAATGTCAGGGATTAGGACACCCGTTCTCTGCTAGTAGCAGGTAGGAGAACTTTGTCAGGAATGACTTTCTACAAGGCATGTGTTTCTCTTCTTCTAACCACTCCCTACGTGAGGGCCTGGTGGTGGAGGTGGGAGGGAGGGGCAGTGTGAGATCTACCTGGGTATATGACATTCTTCCCACCATGACTAATGCTGTAGAGAAAGCAGTAGGGGGTGCTCTCCTGCCAATCTCTTCAAAATGTCAACAGCTTGTAAATAAGTTTGTCAGAACAGCAGCTGGCTGCGGTGGAAATGGGCCGTGGGTGCGCCCCATACCCTACCCCCGTTTAAACATTAATGGAACTGAGAATGTCAATCCTAAACCGAGCAGGGGAGGCAGTTGTGCAGAATGCGCAGGAGTCAGGAAGAAGTGGGTGTGGGTGACAGGAATAATTGTGGGTGCCTAAGAATGAAGGCCCTGAAAGTGCTTTGGGAGTCAATGGGACATCCCTTGTGTGACTGCCAGCAGAGCTGAGCCACACAGACAACCCTGGCAACCTTGGTATGCACCTGGCCTTGCCAACCCATTTGTTGATGTGTGTGAGGCTCTCCAGGACTTGCCTGCCAACAAGCTCCACCTAGCAGCAATGAGACCATGCAGCGAGTTAGGAAGTCCAACCTGGCAGGCCACTCCTAAGCTCTGCGTTTGAGTGACATTTGTGTATGCTGAATCTGGCCTGTAGATTCGCCCCGTGGTTCCCCAGAAGTTGAACATGGCAGCGCGATGGCAGAAGCATGTCCACCTGCCCTGCATTATACAGTGAGTGCCTTTTGACTTTTCTCTAAAGTTTCCCTTGGGGAACAGGAGGTCTGGGGAGACTGGAGGCAGAGTCCTTGAGCTCAGGAACTGGGGGAAGCTGGCTTTGGAGGAGTGTATTCCTGCCCCAGTCCCTCCCAGAGCTAGTTGCTACTTCTATCTATGCCTCCTTCATTCAGAGCAAGCTCCTCCCTGTCAGGACGGAGTCATTCTGTAGAAGTAAGGGACCCCTCCTCTTCAATGACCAGCCCTCTGTAGTTGGATATATTCTGGGCCCTGCTCCTCTAGCCCTGGGTTAAATGAACCTTGCAGCCTTATGTATGGATTGGTTTTCTACAAGCACAATTGTTTCATCTCCTGAAACAGAACAAGCATGGAAAGCCCCATTAGTACCAGAGTTTCCTGGGCTTTTAACTGATTGGACCAGATACTGATTTAGTGTAAATCCAGTGTAACCACATTGGCTTCAACTGGGTTAACTCTGGATTTACAATAGTGTAAACCGAGAGCACAGTTTGGTCCAATATATGAAGCACTGGCTGTGCATATGAATTATTACAGGCCAGGACCTCACTGTTAAGTTCTGAATCCAGTGTGCTGTGCCTTGGGATGATCTGTCTTGACTGGGAGGAAATTTGTGACACGCTAGCTGGAGATCACACTATCTGTACGTCTGACCTCAAGAGTCTGGCATTATAGGCCATCTCGAGTCCATTCAAAAGATTCCTGCTGAGATAATAGTCTTTGACTGTAGCTCTGACCACGTCACTCCTTGGTTTTGAATCCCTCCACTGACTTCACCTGTTTAAAGTTCAAGCCTCTTCTCCTCATCTTTGAGGCTCTTCGCAACTCTGCCATTCTACTTATCCGCTCTTGTCTCTTCTGCATCCTCTGCCGACGGTGCCAGCCTTTTTTATTGCTCCCCCCACAACCATCTCTGTGCTTCCTCTCATGCTGCCCCTTGAGCTTGGCATGCTCTCCCCAAGCTGTTCCATTAAGCCACCACCCTCCAATCCCGCCTCAAGGCCCACTTCTTCCATGGTGTCTCCAATTAAATGCCCAGCTGATAATGGACAGTGGGAGGGGCTGTTGGCTATAATTCATATATATCTTTAAAAGAAAATTTTGACATGTGCACGTGTAAACATTGTCCATATTTTGATGGCCTCCCTTTCCTCCACCCTTCATATATTGTCTGTTCCTGGGGGTAAAGGCGAGATAAGTACATGTGTTGCTTTCCTCTATCATTGCCTTGTTCACTCTGCTCCTATGTTGTCTTCTGTTCCTGCCTCTTCATCTGTTGTTTTAGATCAGGGGTCTCAAAACTCGCGGGCCATCTGTGGCCCGAGATCCTCCCCAATGTGGCCTGCGGGGCTCCAGCAATTTTGGGTCCAGGTCTCTCCCTTGGCCCTGCCTGCTGCCCCTGGTGCTCCCTCTCTTTCCCCCCCCCCCCGCATCCCCCGGGCGATTTACAATGGCCCGGGGGCCTGCCCACCACTGGCAGCGCAGCGGGGCTGAGCGGCGTCTGCCAGCTCGCTCCACATGTCTGCTGGCCCCTCCCTGCGGCCTCTGCGGTGCCTGGGGGAAGCAGCATGAGGAGGACCCCTGGCCCACCTTGTCTTGGAGCCCCAGGTAAGCACCACACCCCCGACCCCCTCCCAGAGCCTGCACCCCCACCCCCCTCCTGCCCCCAAACTCCCTCCCAGAGCCTGCACCCTCTCCCCCTCTCCACACCCCCCAGCCCCAAACTCCCTCCCAGAGCCTGCAACCCCACCCCCACTCCCTGCCCCAGCCCAGAGCCTGCATCCAGCACCCAAACTCCCTCCCAGAGCCTTAGGCAGGTGGGGGGTGGAGTTTCGGGGGGTGGGGGAGGTTCTGGGCGCATGAGTGACATTATTGGCCCACTGGGAAGATTTATGGACTGGCCCTGGCTCTAAGGTAAATTGAGTTTGAGACCCGTTAGATGATAAACTCTTTGGTGAAGGAACCATCTCATATGTTTGTACAACACCTAGATCCAATCCCAGTTGGGACCCTTCGGCTCTACCACTACGCCCCGATAATAATGAGCTGTTTAATTGTGTGGCTGTTGGAGAGCTACTGGCTTGGATGTGTGGAAAGTTCTAGAGGAGTTGGCTCTTTGTTCATGGGGGTTAGGTGTACAGATACAGGGACTGGGAACACAGGCTCATCAGATATATTTTCTTGGCCCTTTTATTGAAGTGTTTTCCGGAATGGGGATTTGCTGAGCCCACCTTTCCGACTGCTGCTCTCCAAGAGCACCCTGCAGGAGTGGGACGCCATCCTGGGCCTGGTGACGGAGAAAGCCAACCTGCGCAGTGGAGCTGTTCGAAAGTGGGTATCCATAAGAGGCACTTTTGGATTTTCCTTACCTTATGTCCATCTGGTCTGTGCTATGTCCCCTTACACTGTTTAGTGGTTAGTGCAAGAGGACCGGGAGTCAGGACACCTTGGTTCTAATCCTGTTTCTGCCACTGATGTGCTGTTTGGCTTTGGTACTCAAATTTTACCTTCTGTAAAATGGGGCTAATACTTACCTCTTGGGGACTTGGTGAGAGTTAATGTTCATTATGCTCCGGTGAGAATAGCTATAAGCAAATCATTATCCTCCTTATATTATGTCGTATGTGTATGGGGGGAGGGGAATCTTACTGAACAAATATAGTTTACACAGTAAATTAACTTACGCTGAAACACACTGGGCCACACTCACCATGGTGTAATAACTCCACTGACTTCAGCAGACCTTCACCAACAGTGAGCTTGGCCCAATCACTGGCCTGTTTTCTATGTTCTGCTCCCATTTTCTTGATCACAGGGTGTACTTCCACCCAAGCTGGATCATTTGCTGCTCCTCCCTCACCCGCCCCACTCGCATGATTTTTCTAACCCCCTTGCCATCTTCTCCCATAGACTCTGCCAACTGGATGGAGTCCCAGTCTCCAGTGGCGAGGAGTTGGTGAACGGTGAATACTATGTGGCGGTCGGGGTGGAGAAGTACAAAAATCTGCCCTACTTTGAACTGCTGGTGCCTAAGAATTCTGTGCACCGGGCATTACGGTAGGTAGGCAGGTACCTGTGGCCTAGAGATTGTGCATTATGCTGGTCCTAAGCTTAAAAATAACCTTTATATTTATGCATGGGAGTGAGGAGAGAGGGGGAAATAAGGGAACAAATGACTAGTTCTTCCTGGAACTTAATAATCACCCACGCCCCAATTTTCAAAACTGTCTGACTTTTTTGGGTGCCCAGTGTGAGACTCACAGGGGCCTGATTTTTCAGAGCTGCTGAGTCACCTGTAACGCCAAAGCTTTAGGTGTCTCAAATTGGGCACCTAAAACTGGAGATGCTCAAAGTCTGTGACCACCTTTGAAAACTGTGGCTGGAAATAACCCAGAATCACTTCAAAAAGCAATGTCGCAGTGTTGAGCCAACTTTCAGCGATGCTCTCTGGGTGTGATGGGAACCAGGCAAAGAGCATTTAAAGGTGTTCACCTGGAAAGACAGGGAGCCCTTCCCCCCCATCCCCTGGCAAAAGTGTGTGTTGTCTGAACCTTGGAAACAACTTTAACAGCTTTTATTGAGTTTGCATATCAAATTTCCCAACTTGAAATGGGAAATGTGAACATTTCAACAAATCCATTTCTTTATTATTAGGATTCTGTTGTGAGAGTGTTTGAGGCCTTGGATTAAAATAATCTGAATTATGATAGAAGTCGGCGTACAAAATTGGGGTTTTTTTAAAGCATTTTAGTGTCAGGGGCTGTTTTTAACACGTACAACCCCCCCTATGAAATCCCCGTGCCCAGCACCAGAAAAAGAAGTAGCTTGGCTGAGTTTCCCAGTAGTCCTGTAGCACGCGCCAAAGAGCAGTTGTCAGTTGGGAATAGCCGCAGCTTTGACTGGTCTGGGATTGGCAATGGGATAAATCCTTCCACCTCTAGGATGGTGCTTCAAATCTAGCCTAGGTCAGCAGTGACTAAGAGCTTTTTTCTTTTAATCACCTGCTGGCTGTTTAGTGGCCTGTGTGAAATGAGTGGTGGGTATTGATTCAGTTTAGAGTCAAACAGCTCTTCACAAGCATCATGAATTCTCATTCATGCGGGTCGTCTCCGCAGAGCAGTCCAGGATTGACTAGGTCATGGAGACAGCTCCCTGCTCAGGTTAGGGCTGAGGCACACTGGAGGGGGAGCCTGCACTGATGCTACCTGCACTCTGCCTGCTCTGAGAAAAGAGACCTCCAGAGCTGTCAATCCAGCACCTTTCACTAGCACTGCACTCGCTTGTGAATGTGGAAAAGGGAAAAAAAAAATGTCAGGGTGAATATTTGTGCATGCGCATCCCACGGACGCACACCCTGTCTCTGAATATGTTGGATCTCAACATGCTGAGATTTGTGTTTTTGTGTTTCAGGAACCATCCAAATAACAGACGCAGGATCCACAATCAGGGGGTAGGTAGCTCAGCCTGCGTGGGCTGCTACACTTACACTGCAGACCAGCCGTCAAACTGGTTTAGACATAAATCTGTACATAGTGGACACATGTAAATGGATGCAGCAGAAAAGCTGCCCCCAACACCGATTCTGATACAATATCCTCTGGATGTGAGCAATGGGACCTGGCTGGAAATGCCCATCTTTGCTTCATTTCTCTCTGTTTAAAGCAATAGCAGGGTTCTCCTCAGCTGCCCTGTGAAGGCACCCTACTTGCCTGCTCTTTATAGTATAATAATAACTGGCTGAGCTTGTGAGGCCTTTATATCAACTCGATGGCATTTTTCTGTTTGGACATTCCAGCTAATAATACCGCTCATTTTAGCTCTGTCTCAGCTGAGTTTAAAATGTTGACAATCCTGAACGGGGGAGAGAAGATGAAAGAAAGAGAGAATAAGAATGGTGGGGGGAATGGGTAGCCGTGACACGGGGGAAGAATGCTGTTGCACACAGAACCTCTGTCGGGGGCAGGGGGAGAAGTGGAGGGCGCTGCAGGGAGTCCCTGAAATAGAGGAGGGCGGCAATGGGGAGAATGGAGGGATGCAAGGAGCGCCTGGTGTGTGCAGTAAGCTCAGCCTACAGAAGCAACCAAGTATGCAGCCCCCTAGTAAGATCGTTCGTAGATCTTAATGTTTTGCCATGGCATATTATCTCCATCCAACAGAAGCTGCCCCAGAGCAGGCCTTAAACCCCCCCCTTCTTTCTTAATTTTGGAACCTTGATGTTGACTTCTTCGGATTTTATTTTCTGATGGTCCTGATTGTGGCGTCCTTTCCTCTGGTATGCCAGTGACCAGCAGGAGACATTTGTGTAGCCAATGACCATCTGGTTCTCCCTTCTGTCGCACGGTGCCCCATAGAGCTGGCTTGCAAATTTGGGCTCGTGCCCTTCTTTTTGTCACTTCATGATCAAAAAAGGCAGCTGTTCTGAGACTCCATCTTGGAATGGACAGGAAAGAGTTCTTGTAGGAAGTGGTCATACAGGGATCTCGGCTACAGGAGCTGGGGTGAGCTGGGCACTCCACTGAAAACGACCTGTCCCAACAAGTCCAGGCTGCCATGTCCTTTTTGAGGGGTGTCTGTCTTGTTACATTTGTTGAAACATTTCCTGTTCTTGTTCTCAGTTTGGTAAAAGCTATGCCACCTCCCAGGATGGAGCTAGCGACTCTGCCCTCATTGATCCACCTCCGCAGGTAATGAATATAGCAAGCACTGGGTGTGACCCACTATAGTTAAGCTGCATAGTAGTTTGCATTAAAACCTTGTTTTCAGAACTGGTATCCTATGGGATCCTGCCAGTCAGCTCTGAGGTGTGCTGGTGGGGCCATATTGGGCAGATGGCCTAGTGTCTCTATAACTAGTGCTGTAGAATCAGTCTCTCATTCTCACAAGCCCTAGGTTAAGAAACAAACTAAGGAAGTTATTGTGAATGTTAATTTCAGCCGGACTATCGCAGGGTGCAGTCCACAGGAGCTGCGGAGAAAGACAAGACCCCCGTTCCTTCTCCAGCAGTGCGCAGACAAGACGGGAAATATCCACGCAAAGAGGAAGAGTCTGTTTTCCACGCTAAGCCTGTCCGTGCAGGGCAAAACAGGACGAATAGCAGGAACATGCAACACTGGCCTGACCAAGGTAAAGAACATCACTATGGATGTTTAAGAATGACAGGGAATGGCCTTAATTTGATGCTAAGGGAGCAGTCTGTCTAACTCCGAGGTGCTAAAGGGGAACAGTCGCTAGTGTATCTCCTAACTGCTGTTGTAATTCCATTCCTTCCCCTCCTCAACAAATACGCCATGAATGAAACTTTCTTGATACCTGAGTTGTCATGAAGCTGAGATACTGAACTCTGTCTGGAGTTGCCTTGAGCTGCACCCCGCTATATTTGTTGGGGCAATAATTAAAGAGCATAAAAGGTGAAAAGCAAATAGGCGTCTGAACGCCTAGCAGCAACTCAGGGAAGGAACTGTGGTGGATGTGGAGCTGCTCGGCAATAACTTACGAATCCTTTATGTTGACCTGATTATTTGGATGTTTACTGTGTGACTATATTGGTTTAGTTTACTAGGGGGCTGCAAGGAAAACAAGCAGGAAGGAAACACAGTGGTTCAAGATAAGACACCAGCCCCCCTTAGTAAACACCTGAGGTTTGTTAAGAGACAATGCCAGGATGGGAAAAGCCTGGGAATTAGAGATCAAAAGCACTATAGGAGTTTAAAAAGGAACTCTCTCTCTCAGGAGGGGAAGGAGTTGTTGGGGAGCTGTTTGGGGAAACCAGACTGACCTAGGCTCCTCTGGGGTGTCAGGAGTAGTTAGGCCTGCCTTGGTTACTGTCTGGGGATGGTAAGCGTGTAGGGAAGATAGACTGATGTCTTAAAATCATTTTTCTCTAAGTGCTTTATTCCTACTGTTAAACAATACTTTGGTTTAAGAAGGCTGTATGATGACTCTATTCACCATTGGTCACAGATTCCCGAAAGAAAGAACCGCAGTTGGACCTGCTGGGTCAGCATGGTCCCTGCCCAGGCCTGGTCTAAGAGTGGGAGAAATGTATGATTCCACCCCAGGAGAGATGAAGGCATGAGGTCTAACAGGGCAGGAGGGGTAGTCCGGGAGACATAGAAAGGGGACAGAGGTGCAGCTCACCCTGTAACTGTGTCAGGAACGTTTTTTAAATGAAAATTTTTTTTTTTTTTTTTTAACGTGCCAGCATCTCCTTAATGAACCAACCCAATGTTCTAAATTGGATCTGCTGTATCAAATCAAACTCTAAACATGGTTAACAGCTTAGTAATGCTATTTCTTTGATGCCAGCAACACGGCAGGCGGTGATGAAAGGCCCTCAGAAACACTAGACTGGACCTAGCCATTCCTATAGCTTAAGCTGCACTAAGTCACATCTAGTGTCTGTGATACCCTCTTAAGATCTTTCTTCTCCTCACAGAAGAGGGAAGTGTCTATAAAGTAAAAGACCCGAGAAAGGAGATGCGAGGTGCCCGGGAAGTAATGGAGGATGAATACACAAAGATGGAGCTACCTGTTGATCAGGTATGAGGTTTAACTCTTTCTGGTAAATTACTAAAAGGCTTTTTTCTCTCCTGTGTTACTAACTGTCCGGGAGCTCAGGCTGCTGCTGTGAGAGACAAGTAGTTTCCCACTGGGGTCCATGGGAGTTACTCGTATCTTGCAGCAGGAGAACCGGGCCCCAGGAGACGAGCCTTCCAGGGAAACTGTCTCATCAAAACTTTTCTTAAATGTTGAGAAACAAAACCATATAGAGCTATTGGAGACTCCTCTCTGCAATACAAGCTATGTAATGGTAAATATTCCAGATTCCCTGGAATCTGAGAACCCGTTTGATGAATCATTAGTCTAGCAATGGCCTAAGTAGCTTCTTCCGTTTTATAACTTCTTTTAAGTCCCATTCTCTGCTTCGCTATTTTATTGGTGCCACCACAATTTCCCTCTTCTGAATGTGTGAAAGTGGAAATAACTGCAGGGGGGGACTGGATGTATTTATTTCAGCTGTTTAACATCTATAGAAGTTCTCCTGGAGGTGTTTGTGTGGCTAGAGCCCTGCAAATCTGTTGTTGTGGATCAGATGCGGATACAAATTTTGTATCGGCGCAGGGTTCTAAATGTAGGATCTCAAAGCCAGGGAATCCGCTGTCTGCAGCTCATAGCCTATGAGGCTGCTTCCCCACCTTCCAGATCCTATATCCCCCCTCCTCCCCATTCAGAGAGTTGATTCTAGAGATGGCCTTTCTACAGGGCTGTAAGAGTCATAAGTTCTCCAACAGAGCGGAGACCTGGAGATAAGATTTTTGTCCTTATTTTCTCCCTTCTCCAGAGAGCTGCAGAGACGGTGGAAGAAGTTATACCAAAACACAAAATGACTCCTCACAGCAAGGTACTGCTAAACAGTCCAGTATACTTGTAAAGTGTGTGTGTTAGACAGAGTGTGTGAAAGTAAACCAGTTAAGATTAGATATCTAAGACACAACTGGCTTTAATTTAACAGGAAGGTACTCAGTACAAATTTGCTATCCCCTAATTGTGATTTATAAAGCAACTGATACAATAAACTCTTCAAACCAAAATAACTGCACACAATATCAGGGGAATGCTATGCCACTTACTGTGTGATAGTGTCTCACCTTGTGTAACTGTAGTTGTGGTTACAACTCTTCACTGTAAAAACCTGTTTATCAGAGGCTTAGATTTCGAATGTTTAAAAGATTGACAGCTGAAGCTTGGCATCCTCCAAGGGTGGATGTTTGGCCTCTGCACCTGAATGTCACCACCTGCAGCAGCCCTAATTTTTAATACTATAATGCAGCCTGTTAAGCTACTGGGATCCTGATGGTGCAGTGCATGCTGGGACCAGGTTTCTGCAGGTTGCACCTCTATTAAATATGGAAGCAGAAGTATTTTATTTCATATACATTAGGCATTGCCAGGGGTGCTTTTAGACATGCGAAGTATGGATGCTGATGACACACACAGAATCAGCTGCTCAACACATTTGTAACAAATCTCTTCAATCACTTACCAGCATTGATCTGAAAATTTTCTTTTGCAATGAAAAATCCCAGGTTTTTTTTTGGGGGGGGGGGGGGAGTTAAAGGTGCCTGCTCTTGGGGGGCAGTAACTTTTCTTATTCCAGTTTTCATAAGAATTTCTAGAGTTAATGCATTTTGTCCCATTGCATATTTTGGGACTGTTCCTGTTCCCTTTTAAGATCAAAGGTAAAATTCAGACTTAAATCGGAGCAGTTCCTAGCTAAAGTCAGAATTACCTAATGGAGCACTCTGCCCTCTGGGATGAATTTGGATCCTTTGCATTCTGTATTTACTTCAGAGGCTGGGGCAGCATTTCTTTGTCTGCAAAGAGTACCCTGCTGCCTCCTGCAAATGCTGATGTTGGTCTAATTGGCCTTTCATCCACAGACCTCAAATTGCTAGACAAACACTTATTATTTGAGCCACATAGCCTTCCTGTGCAGTAGGCAAGAATCACTAGGCCTATTTTAAAGGTGTTTAGACGGAGGCACGCAGAAGTCCGCGGTCATATAGCAAGGCCATGGCATAGCTGGGAACAGTATCCAGAAATTCTTAATGCCAAACCCTGGCTGTAACCACTATACAACACCACGTTGGTTACATTAAAAGTTATTTGTATTGTTTTGTCTTTAAATGGGAAAAGGTTGGGAGCACTGACAGATCGCGGAAGGCCTTGACAATGCGAAATTACGCCAATGACTCAGAGGAGGAAGAGAACTGAAAGAGCCATTTCTCTGACAGTGTGAAGTTCTGAAGAGTTTATGAAGTGACTGTGATGAAATGGAGACCAAGTTAGCTTTACTCTCTGTGCAGTGGTCGATAACATAAGCACCTTGATCAAATCCCAGGACTTTTAAAAATGCTTGTTTTAAACAATAAGAATGCCTTCATTATCTGGGCTTTGTAAAGCAGGCTTCAGGTGAACAATGAGTCCGATACATTCATAATATATTTAAAAAAAAATAAATTTAATATAAACCCTTTTTTTCTTCTTTGCTTGGGGAAGAAGATGGGAAATGCCTGGGCCTACATTTTTTTAATTTCAACAGTCAAGGAGCTGGTTTGTATCTGAAATGGGGGGAAGCAAATAATTTTTACTGTATAGAATAAGTTTTACTCTACCATGAAAGGGGAGTCCTTCCAAACACCTTTGCAGCTGAGAGACTAGCTGGGTTCTCAGTTAAGTAGTAAGTCTCAATCCGGGAGGGACGTTGGCTCAGAGCATTTGGTAGTAATTTATTATCCAGTAAGTGCTGAACAAGACAAGTTAAGGATAGTCCCTGCTCTGAAGAGCTTACAGTAAGAGGCAACACAGAAGAAAAGACATTCTGGAAAGACATTGGGAGACCTAGAAGGGAGGTCAGAGGAAGATCAGGACACTAATTTTTTGCATAGGGTTCTGTACCTAAATTAAGTATTGGGGGCTCAAACCCCAAATATTTGAGGTTTAGTGCCCCAAAAGAACAAGACCTCAACCTTGAAAAGGTAAAGAGACTCCAACAACTGTTTTCAGAAATCTTCTTCTTTAGGTATCAAAATTCACCTTCCACGTTGCCTTGGTTCTAGACCACACCTCTGGTGGCTGATCTGGGTCCAGAGAGGCAGGGGTACCCATCCCCAAACAATGGCATTACCTTCTGCACATTCTTTCTTCTTCCACTCTGTTTCTCACTCGTTCACAGAACCAGCTATACATAGAGCAACTCCCAAGATAGTAAGCAGCATTCCTACCACGGCTCCTAAGGAGACAGGACATACAAAAATGGGAGGAATCATGAGCACTCACCATTAATCAGTTAGGCCTTGTCCTCTATTCAAATGCTAGTGATGATGTGGTCTGACTAGCTAGATAGAGAGGATCAGCAACATGCTAGTTCCAGATGAATTTCAGCAACGTTGTTAATAGCAGGTTCTAAGACACTTTTCCTCATATCTGCAGAGATTTATTTTTTTAAACTATTAACTATATTATAAAATTACTACGGACAGCATAGCTCTAGAGCATAGTTCTTAGGAAAATAGTCCTTGTTTGCTCGAGTCAGGGAAACCTTGTTAACACTGTGCTAACAATAGCTATGTTTAAAGACAAATGTTGGTTTCTTCCCTCCCCTAAAGCCCTCACAGGACAACATTCTTACCTTCTGCAGCTTACCCACAGTGTAGCTCCTTAATGTAAAAATATTAAGTTACTACTAGCAGAGTAGAGTTGTCCAAAACCTAGTTTCAGATCCCTCAGTGAGACAACAGCAACTGATGATCACGCACAGACTAGTGCTATCTTATATCCATCCATGAGAAGTAGGATTAACCAGATCATCACTCTGTACACATCTAGGGGAGGGGTCCTCAATAAATCCATCCCCAACTATGATAAGATGAACTATTTAACTACCACACATCTTGCCCCTAGAATTACATGATCTAGCTAGACCTCACACCAAACAATGGTAATCTAGATGTTCAAGGTATGGTGCTGAATGCCAAGTTGTGTGCAGAGCACATATATAAAAGCATTGCACTGAAGTATGACTTACTTTTACCACCAATGTCTTCCCCAAGAATCTTCCCAGTTACGACTGTGACTATCAAAGCCAGAGAGTTACAGAGAGGCACCGCCAGGGATAGGTCTGAAATTGAACAGGGAATGTTGACATGGTCAAACACAGTTTAAAAACTAAATGTTGTAAAAATCACTTTCTCATCACCAATGCAAAACTGCTCTATCCTGTTATGTAGGCTTGGAAGGCTTAGATTTTTGTTGGTAAACATTGATTTCACCGTACACACAAACCAACAAAAAATATTTACAGATAGGCAAAGTGAGAAAAACATTACATAGTAAAATTTATTACAAAATGCTGCTTGAGAACTTATATTTTAAGGAAATTTACTTTGTATATTTTAACGTGATGTGACAATTTGTGTTTTAATGATTATAAATATTTACTTTTTTGCATCTCAATAGCTGTCATTAAATAATGGCCGCACCCCCCCCCATAATTTCTTGCAACTGTGAAAATGTAAATTGATAAAAATACAAAAAATGTTTAATAATAAACGTTGATGTTATGTCAAAATTAAAAAAAAAATACATTTTGCCAAGGTTCAGCTATGTGTAATTGATTTCTTGGCTGGGCCACAGAACTTCTCAAGGATGAAATTGTCTATCTAGCCCCAGCTATCCCACTACACTGAAACATAATAGCAAGGACTAACCTGTGGATGCCAATGTGAGATAGTAGATTATTGATCCACACTGGTTAAACAGAAATGGCACCATGTACTACAAGGAAAACACAACATATTCAGTCACTGCACATGAAATGACCATATACACAGCATGAATGTTATGTGAGGACATGAAGCTAGTTGTTAGAGTGGGGGATTAGGAGCCAGGACTCATTTGTTCTGTTCCTCACTCTAGAAGGCAGTGTGGTCCAGCAGTTAAATCACAGGGCTCTGTTTATGGTTGTGCCATTGACTCCTTGTGTAAAGTGCTTTGAAATCCTCATGGGAAAAGTGGTACCATATGCAAGCTAAATGGAATATCACAAAGGATAAAAATCAAATTTCCAATAAAAACCATCAAGCCCAGAGCAGATATAATTAAATGGTCAAGAAAATTAATGTTAAAGCCAGATTAAGCCACAGACATTCAACACAATCTCCATCCAGGAGGCCCCCTTGGCACTACCTGAAATGGTTTGGAGGGGGTTCTAATACCTTATAATTGAGGCACAGGAATTTCATCTCTGCAAGGAGCTGCAGCACCCGGTTCCTTTGCTTCACCTTCTCCATTCCCTCTGTCCCTGTCTTCAAAAATGGGTTTGTCCCTCCCCACAGAATAGCCACTAGGACCAGTGCAGACACTTCCCCTGCAACACAATCACAAATCACCACAGTTCAGGGATTATTTGTGTCCTGTAATATGAGTTTCTCACTTTAGTTCTTACATTATCCTAACTCCATGGCTGTATGTAGTGCAGGGTGGAACTTGCCATTTGCTCTGCGACTAATCTTGTGTTCTGAACATCAATCCTACGTCTGCCACTGTGACCATCACAAATTCCTTCACTTTTCCCCTCTCTCCTCCTGTGTTAAAAGTCCAATTGTGGAAAGGGCCCAGCACCCAGAACTCCTGTTCTACCCTCTCTCACCTTTACTGCTCTCTCTAACTCAATGCACTCCCACCTGTTTGGAACAGTCTCTCACTCCATGTGTGTCAAACTATCAAATCCTCCTTTAAATCTCACTTCTTCCACAAAGCCTCCTATGCAATGATCTTACTAATCAACTCTCACAAAAGAACTATTGTTCCCAGCATAGTATTTGTCTGAGGTTAGGGTGACCAGAGAGCAAGTGCGAAAAATCGGGAGGGGGGTGGGGGGTAACAGGAGCCTATATAAGAAAAAGACCCCAAAATCGGGACTGTCCCTATTAAATCGGGACATCTGGTCACCCTATCTGAGGTCGACTATAAGCCCCTACGCGTAGGGGCCTTTTCTTACGATGTCTTCTGTAATGTAGCAAGTACATTTAGTGCATAACAGTATTATTAACATAGTGTTATTTAGTAAATAACAATCAACCTTAATGATGTTGTGACCAGCTCCAGTACAATAAATGCAACCCAATCATCATATTTGCAAAGCACTAAAAAAAGAGATGTTAAACAGTTCTGAGCTTTTATGATGCATTATGTATTTTAGAATAGTGCAAAACACTGAACAGTCCTGTTTGAATGCTGCTGACAGTGCAGTATTTTGCAATAAATGTTACTATGTAATGTTCACACAGGTTTATTATACACATTTAGTTGTGCTGCAGTTCTTTTTCTGTCCATTTACTATTGCAGATTATTCCAGTCCATGAAAGCAGGTTAAATAAATTATCAGTGAGAAAGTTGGGCTCTACATTACTTTATGGGTCTTGTTAGCAGTGTGCTGTGGCCCAGTCAGTGCTGGCTTGAAATGTACTGGCATCAAACACAAATCAGTTTACATTTTTGGCACTCCCCCCATGCCACCAGCCTGGAACCATGCGGCATTTGTGCTTTGGACCTAGGGTGACCAGACAGAAAGTGTAAAAAATCGGGACAGGCAGTCGGGGGGGGGGGGGGGGGGGGGGGAGGTAATAGGTGCCTATATATGGGGGAAAAAAAACAAAATTGGGACTGTCCCTATAAAATCAGGACATCTGGTCATCCTATTTGGACCACAACCTGCAGGGTGTGGGGAGCAAAGGGGAGTTGAGCAGTTTAAAAAACCTGGCTACATCATGTCCTGGGAGGCAGCTGCCACCCACTCGATGCACAACTGGGCGTGTTTGTGTATACAAGGCCAGTGAAGCGACTGTCTTAGGCCCTTCTGTGGTCCCATTACAGATGGGAAACCTTGTCAGCCCCATGGTGGAGGAGGAACTGCCTGCTTTCCCCTTCCTACGTGGAGCCCCCCCCAGCACCTGGGAACCCCCTGACTATCCTCTTCCCCTGCACCCCTAACACTGAGGACACCCTGAACCTCACCTGCCCCAGTGGGGAGCCCCCAACAATGGAAATCCCCTTCCCCTGGGCCCACACCACGGGGACCGTCTAGCACAGAGAGCCCCCCTGCGGGACCCTCTCCCTTCTCCCAGCAAAGAATCCCCTGGGCCCCCCCTCGCCCGTGCCCCACCCTGGGGGGCCCTTCCCCTGTACCACCCGGGGGGGACCCTCTCCCCGGGCAGGGCGAACCCAGCACTGTCCTGGGGGGTGACCCCGGAAGCGGGCAACTCACCCCCAGAGGCCATGGCGGCGGCTGTTCACTTCCGGCCAGGCCGCGCCCCCTGACCCGGATGTGGTTCCTCCCCCTTCCCTTCACGCGGAGCGCTGCGCAGGCTGTTGCCGGGGCTGAACAGTCGCCATGGTGAGTGCGGGGCTGGGAGGCCTCCTGTCCTGGGCTGGGCTGGGCTGGGCTGGGCTGGGCGGGAATGGGGGGCCCTTGGGCGGGGAGACCGGGCGGCGGCGGCTCTGTGGGGAGTGAGGATTTCACCCTTTTTCCCTCCCCGCGGTGTCCTCCCCCCGCCGGGCCCGGAGCCCCTCCCCGCGGTGTTATGTCCTCTTTCCCCGCCGGGCCCGGAGCCCTTCCCCGCAGTGTCCTGCCCTCCCTCCCCCAGCCGGGCCCGGAGCCCC
>NW_020664587.1:12470178-12499115 GCF_002925995.2 Terrapene triunguis
AGTGTCCTGCCCTCCCTCCCCCAGCCGGGCCCGGAGCCCCTCCCCGCGGTGTCATGAGCCCCCCTTTCTTCTTCCCCCCGCTGGGCCCGGAGTCCCCTTCTTCCTGGCCTGGAGCCTGTCCCCCTGGCATCATGGCCCTTCCTTCTCTCTGGTCGAGAGCGCATCCCCCAGGGTCATGGCCCCAGAGCTCCA
The DNA here is from genome assembly GCF_002925995.2 of Terrapene triunguis. Classification (NCBI taxonomy): domain Eukaryota; kingdom Metazoa; phylum Chordata; order Testudines; family Emydidae; genus Terrapene; species Terrapene triunguis. Next base: position 12,470,371 of record NW_020664587.1, read on the forward strand.
CATTATCCCTCTCCCGCTGAGATCCCCTTTGCTGTAGGGGGGTGTCCCAGTGTAACATGGCACCTGATGCCACTCCAGTGCAATGCGGGTCCCAGTGTGAGGAGCCACCTGGGCCTTGTGGCACAGGGATCCCCACCCTCAAGGTGAGGCAATGCTTGGCACAGCCAGTGTTGTGGGGATAAAGCCCCCTTATTGGGTGGGATCAGCAACCTCCTGAAGTTCTTTCTGGCTCTGTGTGTCTGTGCGTCTAATTCAATCCGCAGTCCTCACTGTTTCAACCTGCTGGGCTCAGAAGTGTCAGGGCTTGTGAGATGACAGATTCCCTTCCAGGGCTACTCAGTGAGACCTAGCAGCCTGGGAAAATAAACAGCCAGTAATGCTGTGTGGTTTGGGGACTCTGGACTCTGCTATAACAGGCTCACACCAGGGATGAATTTAGCTCCATCTCTTTGGGGAGATGAGGTTTTCTTATGCAGGTTTCACAATATAAAGGTGGAAGCAGGAGCAAATGGACTAGCTCTAGTTGTGTTTGATGGAAACTCTGTACTTGTGTATTTGCACAAATCGTAAAGCTCGGAGGTTTGTCGTTTTGTTTTAAAATACTGGATTTTTTTTTTTTAATGATCTATCTCCCTTTAGAAACCTATCCTGCTGCAAGGTCATGAGAGGTCCATTACTCAAATCAAATATAACCGTGAAGGAGACCTACTCTTTACAGTAGCCAAAGATCCTGTAAGTATTCCAGCGCCTTTGAGTTAAGTGTTTCATGTGTCTCAAACTTTTCTTTTTTGGGGGGGGGAGAGGAACTTAAACAGGATTCTAAAAACATGAAAGTTCTTGCAGCCTGTTTAATATTATGGTGAGGTGTCACAAAATCACACCTGAGATGGGGTCAGTTTTTAGTTTAACAAGTTATTATAGTGACTCTTTTGCAAGAGGCTGGGATTTGGGAGTAGCCGTGGGTTTCCATCTTTCTAACCTATCCCACAGAGAGTTCTCAGTCCTGCATGGTAGCACTATACAGTGTTTGGCTTTTACAGAGACTTTGTATAAAAATTGGTAATTAACCTGTATTTTATCATCTGTATAGTCTGAAAATCCATTTTGTCCAGGGTGTTGGATGTACCTCTCTTCTCCTATACCCGGAAACAATTATTCCCATTCCTAGAAACCTTCGATGTTTCCTGTTCAGTTCGAGATCTAGTATAAAACCATCCTGCCTCCTCTTCAGGATCCCTCACAGAATTGTTTTTCTACATCTAGCACTTCTTTGTGTTCTCAGTGTCTCCTCTGTCTTACTTGAACAGCATCTATTTCTTCCTCCTCTCCCTGTGTTCCCCCTTAGGCAATAAAATCCCACTCCCAGGACAGCCTTTCTCCCCTCTGATCCTTTTCAAATCCTACTTCCAGACCCATGTAGAGCGCCATCTCTGCCTGGCTTTCAACTTCTATTCTGTCTAGCTGCATTTATAAAGTACCTGTTGCCATACTATCTAGACATAGCAGCTCTTAACACAAAAGGTGCACCATACTCCTGGTGTATCCATGCTCTACATAATTTAACCTCTCCACCCTTTAACGTTCCTGTCCTACTACCTCTAGTGATGTTGCCCATTAGCTATATTCTACCGCATGTGCTCCTGTTCGTATGTGCAGTGATATAGACTTGAGATACTCCAAGATGAGACCATATGGAAATAAATTGCATTCATTTATTTAGCAACTTGATCTAAAGTGGATGCTTGACTAATTGTTTTGCTTTCCCAGATTGTCAATGTCTGGTACTCAATCAACGGAGAGAGGCTTGGCACTTACACTGGCCACACTGGAGCTGTCTGGTGTGTGGATGCAGATTGTATCCTTTGGTGACTGAAACCTGTCTGTCTGCTTGTTTATGATGATTCTTCTCATGTGTGAAGTGGGGTGTTTTTATTGTGGACACTAGGTGGCAGGCACGACAATGAGTGATTTTATTGCTGGTATCCTGGTCTTTCCATTACTCTCCACTGGCTTCTCCTTTCTCCCCCCCCCCATTTGAAATAGTACATAAACTGTAGGCCATTGTGTTCCACCCTCACGTATTCAGACATCACTTTTTACTGACCTACTGTGCTCCGGTTCACAGGGCTCTGGAGTTCTTAGAAGATGCCTGAATTTCAAAGTGACCTTCTGTCTCCAATGCAGATAGGTGATAAAATAGTTACATTAATGCGGGTTTCTTGCATTTAAGAGTTGAACTCCTTAATGCCCCAGAGCAGGAAATTCAAAGTTATGGTTCCCTCTGTGTATGTGCCTGGACATAGTATGTTGGAATGAAAGTTATTTCATCTGCATGATTTTTTTTCTGATTCTAGATAAATACTGTAGCTACTGCATATTTTGTGTATTTATGTATCCTATGGCAAAACGTGGATATTGGCCTTTTGGGGTGATGGGGTGTGAGAATTTGTTGGCATTCCCTAACTGATGATGCAGGGGACACAAGACACGTGCTTACTGGCTCTGCAGACAACTCCTGCCGGCTCTGGGACTGCGAAACAGGTAAGACAAGAATATTGGGGTGAGAGGGAGTGTTTAACTATTCTCTAATGAGAGAGTTTTATCTATGAAATCTATTTGCCTTGAGATGTGTGGCAGGGAAATAAGGTAGGATTCTAGTTCTACTTTAGGACCAGTGGTGAAGATGGGTTTGGTCTCATTCTGACCCTTACCAACTAATGAATATTCTTTTGTAACTCCCTCACTATCCAAACTGGCAGGAAGTAACGGTGTCTGCCCTGAAAAGGCCAGGGACTGCTGGTGCAGGTTAGGATTGAGGTGCATTGGCAGAGTGGCGTGTGGGTAGCTTGTGCAGAATAATTTGCTTTATCTCTGGCCAGTATCCTAACTTTCATGAGTGCCTAATTCATCCAGAATTTTAAAGAAAACCATCTATGTGCACATATGGGTTTCCCGGTCTTGTAAATCATATTTCAATGGATGAACTGGTGTCATCCTGTGAGTAGGAAAGGTGTCCGGCAGGAGGTCCACAGAAAGACAGAATGCTTCTTTGACCTATAGCATTGAGACTCACTTGTCACAGCTCAGAACAGAACTTGCTGGCCTAGCTAAATACTCAGTGGAAAGATGAGCAATGAGAATAGAGAGATATGTGCGTTAAGTGGTTGACAGATTGATCATAGCTGATGGCAAGACCCAGGCTGAGTTTCCGGTCTTTGCTTAGCGAAATGTATGTGATGAAATGGATGGTGTTCGCTAATCTTATGACTTGTAAAATCTGGGGAGGATTTTTCACAAGCACTTCGGAAAATTAAGAAATGCTTTGTACGGACTCTAGCCCCCTCTTGCTCTGAGCATTGCATACTGGCTAGCTCAGCGCTGCGATTCCCCCTGCAGAAGGGAGGGGTGACGGTAAGGGATGAGGATGTCCGGTGCAATCTTAACAGGTTCTCTCCTGCGTCTAGGAAAGCAGCTTGCGCTGGTGAAGACTAACTCAGCTGTGCGAACCTGCGGCTTTGACTTTGGAGGAAACATCATCATGTTCTCCACAGATAAGCAGATGGGGTATCAGTGTTTTGTTAGCTTCTTCGACCTTCGTGACCCCAGCCAGATTGGTAAGGAATTCAGGCAAATACCTGCATGGAAGATGGGGGACTGTGGGAAAACTTGGATCACCTGCAAGTCAGAGTCATTTGTCTAACTCATCCCTTCCTCTCCGCAGAAAGCGACGAGCCTTACATGAAAATCCCATGCAATGAGTCTAAAATCACTAGCGCTGTGTGGGGCCCTCTCGGTGAATTCATCATCGCGGGACACGAGAATGGGGAGCTGAACCAGTTCAGTGCCAAGGTTATTGTCATGAGGAGCAGTGTGCTCCTCCTCTTTAATTGAGGACAGAGGGGGTGGGTGCCACAAGATACCCGTAGCAGCCACAGGGAGGAGTGTTGAGCCAGAAGTCAAACCAGCAGCTGCTTGGTGTAGCCAGAAGGCTGCCAGCTGAAGTACACAGCTATGGAGGGCTGGTCTAAACTACTGCTTAAGTTGATGTAACTCACATTGCTCAGGGGTGTGAAAAAGATGTAGTGCTCTAGTGTAGACTTGCCCTGAGTGTCAGTTTGGGCTGCAGTCCGGACATGGATGAGACCACCATTGCAGAGTGGTGGTTTAGAGCCATAGAGTTTAAGGCCAGAAAGGACCACCATATAATTCACTGGGGATGCTAGGTGTAACTGGGACCTCTGTGCATGAGGGATGGTTTGCACCTCTCTCAGCAATGGCTCGGTACCATTAATTCTGTCTTGTGTTTATGCCCCAGTCAGGGGAGGTCCTTGTGAATGTCAAGGAGCACACCAAGCAGATCAATGACATCCAGACCTCCAGGGACATGACCATGTTTATCACCGCCTCCAAGGACAACTCGGCCAAGGTGAGACCTCCCTTCCCTACCTCAGTGGACCCCACTGACTGATGGCCCTGAGAGCAAACGCAAAAGATATTGCTGCCTTGAATGTCTATTTCCTTGTCCCTAGAAACTTATGAGTAACTATGGAGCCAAGTTTTCTCTGTCTCAAAGTAGACATCTGCTTAGTGGGACAAGCCCAGTAAAGGGTGGGGTGGGGGGGCTTACCTTGGCCAGATGAACAGGCACAGATGATGCAGTGATTTCAAGTGTGCTGTCTCAGGCACAAGGTGCAGAGGGGCTTGTGTGCTCCAAGTTGTGTGCTCAGATGTGTTTGGGCCTTGGCACCCTTTTGCAAGAGTTGGGAACCCTGTCACTAACTGCTTCAGGGGCGATGGAGTCGCCTGTGGAGGCGAGGCAGAGCTCCAGGGCTTTAGGAGGGGGTTGGCTTTCCACTCTATGCTCCCAGCGTTGGGAGCCTGCTTGTAGACGGCTGTTCCTCCCATTCAGCATCAGAATAACCAGCTTTGCCTCTTGCCTTCTAGCTGTTTGACTCCACAACACTCGAGCATCAGAAGTCATTCCGGACCGAGCGGCCTGTCAACTCTGCAGCTCTTTCCCCCATCTTTGATCACGTAAGCTAACTGATACGAGTGGCATTAGTTTCACGGCGGTCATGTCATAGATGACCTTTTTTCCCCTGGCCCCCACGTTGTTCCAGGGATTCTAGAACAGTATCAAAGTTTGGGTGACAGGATATGATTTTAGAGTGTAGTGTGCGGGGAGGGGATTGGCGTGGATGCAAGGCATAGATGGGTTTTGGGTGGCTTTCCAGGGGGGCTGTGGGGGTGAGGGTTCAAATCCTAGGAATCTTGTAATTCGCTCCTATGACTGGGTCATCTCCATCCTTCAGGGATTAATGCAGGACTGTTCTCCACAGTGCACTCTTCATTCTAGTTCTAGGCATCCCTCATGAAGTGTGGAGGGTCTATGGCTCATTCATGCATCATCTTCCCTCTGTATGCACCCCTGGTTTGGGTTTAATGGCGCCTTTAGTATTGCATCCCAAAGCCTCTTCCCTCTCCCCTCTCTAAATCCTGGTGTTACATTCCCTTTATGTCGGCTCTGAGATGTTAGGTGAGATCAGGAGGTGCTGATCACATGTTTGTGGCAGACTGCTCCATTATACACCACCCTGTACGGGGGAGGTGTGAACTGAAAGAAGACACTTCTCAATTAAAATCATTTACTCCGGTGTTGCTTCTGACAAAGGCAACGGGGAGGGGAGGGGGGGGATTATTTCAGTCTCCTGAGCGCTGAAATCTGCAGCAGCAACCAGGCGGCTGGGAACCGCCCCCACCCCATCTCACTCTGTCAGGGGAGCGGAGGGCACTTACGAGCCTGGCCAGCCCTGTGTTGTTTATGCTGGCAACAGCTAAAAACATCTCTGATATCACAGCACTGGCAGGCAGTACTAGCTAGAGGTCAGTTGGTGTTTCTGTAATATCCCTCCCCTGCCACCAACCCATCCCTCTGCAGGGAGTGGGAGTGTTAAGGGGAGAGAAGCATTGCAGGATTGGAGTGTGCAGTGTGAGAATGGAGACTGGGGGTTTTGAAGAAGCCTAAGGGATTTGGGCACTCAGCACACACTGAATTCCAATGGGAGCTGTGTGCTGAATTCCCTTAGGCACCTTTGAAAATCCCGACTGAACAGGGTTCCCACGCCTCTGGCTGGATCGGGAAGTGTGTGTATAAAACAGGTAACATGAGAACACACAGAACTGAGACACTGAACGTTGGACAGGTGACAACCTCACTTCTAGTGCACAAAGAGCCCGGGAACTGACACCATCTCTTGCACTGTGCTGCTGAGTGCTAAGCCTCCAGTTCACGGCTTACTAAATGCTCCCCTTTTAGCAAATGTGTCTTGGAGGCAAGAAATCCCATGGGAGCTCTTTCATAGTACTGCTCCAGCCACTGATACCAGCTGGGATAGGAGAAAATGTCCCACTAGTCTTTGCTCTGGCTGCTATACTGAGTTTCTAGATCCTGGCTCTCATCAAGCGAGAGTGACTGGAGCAGCATCTGAGAGTGTTTGGCTTCTTCCTATTTGCAGGTAGTATTGGGTGGTGGACAAGAAGCCATGGATGTGACCACAACCTCTACCAGGATTGGCAAATTCGAGGCAAGGTTGGTCCTTCTTGTTCCTTCAATGTGGAGGGAGATTTGGGTGTGTTCGTAGCAGCCTGAAGACACCTTTCCTGGTACTCTTTGGGTGAAATGCAGGCCAGACTGTTCTTACATAACTGGAGCTCTGAGCCTCTTGGAATAACCAAAACCATCTTCTTTGTTCCTAGGTTCTTCCACCTGGGTGTTGAAGAAGAGTTTGGGAGAATCAAGGGTCATTTTGGTCCAATAAACAGTGTTGCTTTCCATCCTGACGGAAAGAGGTAAGGATCTCGCTGGGGTTCCCTGGGCTTTTGAAAACCAGTGGTGGTGCTGACTGAAATGCTGGCTAGGGTCAGGCATGTGCTAGATGCATTTCCCCCCCTACAGTACAATTAGGCCTTGCCTGCTTCCCCTGTAGCACCTAGCTACACTCTGCCAATAGACCTTAGTTCTGACCTGCGGCATCCCCAGCTTGGTCACGTCATGGACTCCTCATGGTGAGACACACCATCCCTGCTGTTCCAATACCAATCCCCCTCCTCTTGAGATGTAGAGAACCCAAGGCCTCCCTGCCCTGTAGGGGGACTGCCAGCATCTTTGGAAGTATTGGCTCTTGGTTAAGATCTAGTGTAGGTGGTCCAGAGACATCTACATGGGACATCGCCAGTACCAGGTCGAGTAACTGAGACCGCCAACCAGGGAAATAACACACTTCCTTCCCTGCCGAACCAAGGGACACACCCCACCCATGTACTTATTCCCTACACCAATACTGACATGGACTCTTAATACATTCCATGGGTGGCGTACCCGAGTCCACTTATCCACCGATGCTTTAAAAACTCCCGCACCCCAATCTGGATCTCTGCTGGTTATGTGATATGTATGTACCTCGTGAACCTTGTAGCTGATACTTGCAATCCCCCATAAACCAAGCCCGACCCCAGATGTACAGGACCTTCCCTCTAACTTGTGTAAATTTGATTTTAAACATTAACTTTAATTTATCTTAGTATGGGAGACAACCTGCCCTAGCAGAGGGGACAGATGAGTCCAATAGGTCTCTTCTATCTTTACCTGCTGATCCTATATATCCAGTAATAGCTTTCTGCGAATATCCATCCTAGGCCTAGACTCACTAGCTCTTGGCTCCCACATCCTCATAGAGATGAGACCCTCTGAGGTCTGCTAACCCAAAATCTTTACTGGGTTACATCCCCTGATTATACCGTTGTCCCATATCAAAATCCTTTACTAGATGAAGTGGGGGTTACTAGCCTGGGTTTTAGAAAGGGGTGTCATTGACCTCAAACTCTTGAGGTCCCAGTGTGGGGCAGTGGTTTCATCTGGCTTTCTCTCCCCATGCAGTTACAGCAGTGGCGGTGAAGATGGTTACGTTCGCATCCATTACTTCGACCCACAGTACTTCGAGTTCGAATTTGAAGCTTGAAGCAGCTCTTGTTTCTTCCCCCACCCTCTTTATTTTATTTTTCCCCCCCACTTTCACTTGTTTGTTTTTTTCAACCCCCCCATTGGCTCCTCTCCTGGAGTTTTGTCCAGGCTTAAAGTTGGTCTGTTCCAATGGGCGGCAGCATGTGGAGCTCTTGGGATTGAGTGCTGAGGGTGTGAGCCTAAAGGAGAAACCAGCCTGGAATGGTAGGATCAGCTGCTTTGTCTGAGGTAGCCTGAGTGGTGTGAGACCAGAGGGAAGAATGGGCCAGCTTGCTCCCTGCTGCTGTGGACACTAACTTCCTGCCCCGCTGGAGATATTTATAAGTCTGTGAGAAAATAAACTCAAAAGGAAATGATAAACATAAATCTTTTTTATAACCAGATGAGTTAAAGCATATCAGTCCTTGCGGTGGCTGTGGGTAAACTCAGCTTGGTTCTCTGGTTACCCTGGATAGATCTCCTACCCACCCATCACTGTCCAGTGGCATCTCCCCTTCACTAATACCCAGAATCACTGAATCTGTAACCAAGCCAGAAAACAATTGCTGGCTGCTATGTTTCCAGATGACAAATGCACATGACCCCATTGCTTTGTGCAGGAAGGGAGACTGAGCTGACTTTCCTCATGGAACAGTTGCTTCCCGCACTAGGAAGGTTTTGGTGCTGAATATTTTTTTTTTTTTTTTTTTTTTTTTTTTTTTTAGCTCTGCGACCCTGTATCAGCTGACCCAGGTTCTGAGCCTCAGTGCTGTGGGTTTTTTATTGCAGTGTAGACATGCCCTGAATATTCCCCACTCGAAAGGAGGAGATGTCATGAGTAGAGACCATTTTACTGTAACAAACCTAGTCTGTACTTTGTAACTGCTCAAAGCATTGTGCCACAAGGTTGGGTCCGTGCGTGCCCCACGTGTCCTCTGATCCTGGTGCGTTCGGCTCAGAGCCTGGCCTGCTGTCCAAATTTGTATTTGGCTTCAACAGGGCCCGTGTGACCAGCACAAAGCCCTACTCCCTAAGAGGCAGCGTCTGTCCTCGCTGCCTCTGGAGCAGTCTGAGCGATAGATGGGAGATGTGGCCAAACCTGAGCCACCAGCCGTTCTGTTGCAGCCACCGATGTTCTGGTTCATCCTTCGTTTGCGGTCCCTGTGATTGTCAGTGGGTAAGCAGCATCTGGTTGTGAGTGGCACAGTGTGCGCCCTGCGCTCTCCTCTGGGGCATCTTCACAGTTTGTCACTAGTCGCTGGATTTCTGCCCAGGCCTCATCTAAGTACTGAGAGGATCGGATCCACCGGAGGAACAAACCTGCCAGACACATGCAGTTTGTGTTACTATGTGTAGCCCCCAGCTCCTACCCTCAGCTGTCCCCAGCCCGTACTCCTACGCTCTTCCCTGCAGTGGCTGAGGGGAGCAGTCAAGGTTCCTGCCGATTGAATGCAGGGTCCTTGCAGTGTGGTTTAGGAGACCCCTGTATTTCAGGAGTAGCTGGCTAAAGGCCAATGCCCGAGCAGCACTTACCTTGCCAGAGCTGCAGGCTCTGAGGCTCCACGGACGGCCAGATGACCAGGGCATTGTATGTGTACAGGGGATTCAGGTGTTTCTTCAACTCGCTGGGTTGGTTCAGCCAGGACCAGAGGGAGTGAGTTTTCTCCTTCACTTCACACAAGCACCTGCATGAGCATCCAGCAGCATTTGAGTCCGTTCCCTGGGGTTCTGCAGTGCACTGGCAGCCTACAGGGATGACCGCTCCTGCAGCGAGGGCGATGCTCTCTGGCCATGGGCCTGGGTTGATGCTCCTGCCCACGGGCGAAGCAGGAGCTGGCAGGGCCTTGTGAATTTGGAGCTAAAGTCCTTTCGTGGGAGTAGCAGAAACCCGGTGCTAGTGCGGGGCTTTGCTCCAGCTGGGGCCATGGGTGGCTGTGCAGCCAGCAGTGGAGGCAGGGAGGGAATATGCTCATCCTGTCCCTTTAGGGGTACGGAGACACCAAAATACCCACGGGGCAGGGGAATGGGCTGTCAATGGGAATTTGGTTTGGCTGTGCTTGGCCCCAACCAAGTAACGTGGGAGCTGCTCCGTCCCTGTGGGCTGCAGCAGGCGCTGGGCCTGCTCGGCAGATCATGCCACTCCTAGTCAACTGCCTAATGCGGGACTCAGGCGCCCAGCTGTGGGTAGCCAGGTTTGGAAGTTTTGGCCTATCCCCTCGCATAATGGTTCTCCATCTTTCCAGAATACTGTGCCCCTTTCAGGAGTCTGATCTGTCTTGTGTAGCGCATGGTTCAGCTCCCTTTAAGATTCCCTCCTTGCCCAATCAGACACAGAAATACAAGTCCCAGCACGCTATGACTGAAAAATTGCTGGCTCATTTTTACCATTTCATTATAAAACAGTGGGTCTCAAACTTTTTTACTGGTGACCCCTTTCACATCGCAAGCCTCTGAGTGCGACCCCCCTACTAAGTTAAACACACTGTTTAATATATTTAACACCATTATAAATGCTGGAGGTAAGGGGGTTTGGGGAGGAGGTTGACAGCTCGTGACCCCTGCCATGTAATAATCTTGTGACCCCCTGAGGGGTCCCCACCCCCAGTTTGAGAACCCTTGTTATAAAAAAAAAAAATCAATGGGAATATAAATATTGTACTTGAGCTTGTTTTCCACTTGTGGGCATTGGCTGAAGCCTAATACCCACCGCCCAGTGCTGAGGCATGTAGCTTAGCTTTGTGGGGCTCCCTGTGGCGTGAGGCCCAGGGCAATTGCCCTCAATGCCACCCCCTAATGCTGGCCCTGCACTTGTTACCCCCCAAACCTGTCCTGTAACCCCCAGATTGAGAAACACTGATCTAGATGAGTTGAGTACTCCCTAGAAGACCTTTGAGTACCCACAGGGGTATGCGTACCCCTGGCTGAGAACCACCACCCTAACAGGTGTGTAGTCTCCTAAGGCTGGTCTGAGCAGGACATGCAGGGAGGTGATAAGTGCTTGCTAGAGAGAAAGGCACACGCCGTTTGCTTCACTCTGGTGCCTTGCAAAGCCAGACAAACGAGCCACGCGGGATGACTTGGCAGTAACTGGTGAGGTGAAAGAGGGCAGGGATCATAACCTTCCCCCACCTTACCCAGTGAAAACACTAATGTGAGATCACTTATCAGTTGGGTGGGGGCTGCCCGCTGAACCCCGGGGGATTGTAAACTAGATTTGGGAGGGGGCAGGCACAGTCCTGCTAGCTCATCTCCGAAGCCCAGCTCCTTTGATCAGTATTGTCCCTGCTCTCTGGATAGCTGTCCCTTCACAGATCACTGGGCACTTACCTTTCCTTCTCGCTGTTGCACAGAAAGGTCCCGTAGCAAGATGCGTACGTGTGTTCGAACAGCACCAGCAGGAGGTGCTCATTAAACTGCAGGGAGAAGGGGAACTGGTGCCCCAGCTGCCAGACACAGTCGAGGAAGAGGAGGAAGATGGGAGCCTCCTGCTTGAGCCGGGCGTGGGAGTAGGCGGAGTGGGCACAGCGGAAGTGAAACGGGTGTCCTGCCTGCAAAGCCAAGGGCAGAAGGAATCCATCAGTGAGGGGGTGGGGGAAGGCTGGAATGAGTGGGCACCAGGCATGGGGGGGTGAACTACACAAAGGAGTTGCCTGTTCCCAGAACAGCGGGGCCCTTGGGTGGGGACCAGGGATGGGGGGGAGCTGGCGTGGGTCTGGTGTAATGGGGCTGATGAGCCAAAGCATCATCCCTGCACCCCAACCACAAGCTGGTGTTGCTCTGAGATTTGGGCTGGCTGCTCTACCCTCTATTGCGGCTCTCGGGTTCGTGGGCCGGAGCTGCTTTGGGATGGTGGTCTGGGGGTGGGTTTGTGGGGGGGTTACCTCTATCCACTCCCGCTCCAGCAGCCCCTGGAAGCCAGTCAGTGTCCTGCAGTCAGGGTCTAGGATCACCTGGGCCAGAGCGGTCACCAGCAGGGTGGTATCTGTCCCCTCGGCTCCATGCACCAGGATGCAGGCCTCTTCCCTGAAGGCAAACACAGTGCGGCAGTCACCAGAAGGAAAGTGCCCTGGGCCCCTGCAGGCCAGTGAGTGGTGGGGTCCCAACTTGCGACCAGTGAGAAAGTAACAGAGCCCCAGGGCTGAAGAGAGCCGCTGGTGCTGCCTGGGGCAGGAGGGGACAGGACCGGTGTTTGAATCACAGCTCGGATGCCTTAGGCTGTCGCTGTGTGTGGATCAAGGCTACCAGGATGCTGACAGCTGTGGTTATTCTGCAGCCAGCTGGGGAGCTTTATCTAATGCTCAGTACCTTCCATCATTAATCCTCCTGTACATTTTTTTTAAACACAGATGGGGAAACTGAGGCCCAGAAGGTGTCTGTGACTGCTGAGGCTGCATGGGGAGTCAGTGGCAAGACTGGGAACAGAAGGCTGGCCCTTGTCCCCAGTTGGGCTCCAGGGGCTAGGCCAGGTACCTCCCAGGAACCCCAGCTCACATACAGCCAGTTGATCTCTTTACAAAGACCTTTTCCAGGGGGAAAGAATTGGCAAGAGCCTGCAAGGGGCAGCAGGGCTCAGAGCAGCAGGTGATACAACTCAGCACACTGTCCCCAAAGCAGCTGAGTGCCTGCCCCTTCCACCCCCTCCTCTCACCTCTCCATGCACTGGGCGGCCAGGCAGGCGGTGCTCAGGGCCCCCTTGACGTGGGCCAGCCATTTGGAGCTCTCCAGCTTGCTCAGCCAGCGGTCCATGCTGAGGGAAGTGTCGTTGCAGGCTTCTACCAGCTTAATGAAACTCTCCTGGAGCGGGCGGCCCCTGAGAGGGGAAGGAGGAGGAGGAAGCCATCAGGGTGTTGCTTGGAGGGGTGTGTGTGTGTGAGATGGTTTCTAGGCTCCTTCAATAAGTCTGCACCACCTGAGGAGGAGGGGAAGTTGGAGCGTCTGTCCCAATGTTCCTGGAGGGGGGGGGTTGCAGAACTAGCACAGCTGGGCCAGTAACCACCAGTGTAATGAGTGGGCCAGGCCTTGGCATAGCACAGCCGCAAGTATTATGGTGCCAATGGAGACAAAAGGGCAGGGGGTTAATGTCTAATGTAAATGTCGACGCTCCCTGTAAGAGTCATGCCAGAGATCCCCATGCACAGCAGGTGACGCCACCAGCCTCCATGCTGGGGGCTTAGAGAGAGCTGCTGCGCTTACCTCTCCAGTGGCCTGTGCAGCCTCTTCCAGCGGGGATAGGAGGATTTGGGCTCCGTGCCGCCCCCCATCACCCGAGCCTGCTTGGCTGCCTGAGCTGAGCGGGTGTCGATGATGAAGCCACGCTCCCCTCCATCCAGGACGGCGCTGAGCAGCAGCTCATCCTCTTGGCAGCGCTTCCTGTTGGGCCCTATCAGTGGCTGGCTGCTACGGAGCATCACCTGCAGGGCAGAGGAGTAAGGTCGTCTTTCCTCCCCTTGTGTACTGCTGCAAACAGACCTTAAGCTAAGCAGGCTTTGGCTTGTTTAGTATTTGGTTAGGAGACCTCTGAGGGCAAACCCAGCTGCTCTCAGAGTCCTGGCTCGGTTCCAGCTTAGATTCAGTGGTTCTCTTCTGTCTCTTTCATTTCCCCTTGCAGTTTGTTGGAGGCAGTGTTCTTTGTTACTTCCTGTACTGAACAGCTGTGCAGTGTTGCTGTGAGCTGTTCAACAGCTGCAGTGCCTCACCCCAGAAGTGGCTCAATTTGTTGGTGAAGTGCTTTGGGATCCTCAGAGAGGTCGTATCTGATTATAGTGCTATTGGTGGCAGATACACAGGGGAAGCACTGATCTGCAGAAGTTTTCCCGCTCTCATTCACCCTCTGAGAGGAAGAGCTGGGAGGGGAGCAAGAAACTAAAAGGGAAACAGACTCACCGTCCCATTCTTCTTGTGATAGTAGCTGAGGACAGGGAATCGTCCCCCCTGGCGGAACCGGGCGGCCTTCTTCAAGACATTATCGTCCACTGTGGCTGGTACAATTACAGCTAGTGGGTAACTGGAGCAGATGGTGAAATCCCCGTTAACACAGCTCAGCCTCCAAGCACTTGTCTGGGAAGTACAGAAGTGTCAGGCTCTGATTCCTACAGCTTTCACCCCAGGGGGACAGAGTGGGTGGGGTGGGGGGCGTCTATCCCAGATGGATATTTTACTCTACCCTGGAGGGCCCACCTCTACAGCAGATATCTGCACGGCCCAGCTAGTCCTTGCCCTCTCTGCTAAGATGGTCAGCGAGGGGGCCTGTGGTGGAGGGTGGGTTTTGTGATGTGGACTTCTGTCCCATTTGGGGCTGGAGTGACACTCACCAATTCATCTCCCATAGGCAGGGGTGAAAGTAACTTAAATGACTTACGGGTATGCAGGGTAGCCGGGGTCCTGGGCAAGGTTGGGGGGGGGGGGGCGGCTCTCGGCCCCCAGAAGGGGCGGGGCCTTGGGCCAAAATCCCCCAGCCAGCCCTTCAGCGCTGCCTGGGCCGCACCACCCGGAGCTCCAGGCGCTGGCGCGGTAGGCAGCAGCAGCCAGGAGCCCCGGGCCCTTTAAATCACCACCAGAGCCCCAGGGCTCCTGGCCACCGTGGGCCCTTTAAATCACCACCGGAGCCCTGGGGCAGCTGCCCCTTTTGCCCCCCCCGCCCCCTATCAGTGGCCCACCCAGTATGGTTGGCACTTTCTTACCGATACACCGTACTGGACCGTGCCCTATGTGTTGTGTATGGAGTGGCTCAATCCCCCACCCCGTCTTGAAGGACATTTCTGGAGTGCTCTCTCCCCCCCCCCCCACATTGATCTCTCATTGAAAAGGTTTCTGCCCCTCCATACCCACCTCTGAGGCGATTTGTTGGTAGTAATGTTGGAGGGGATAAAGCTGCCATCCATCCTTGAGCTTCATGCTTTGGGGTCTGTAGAAGAATGGGTACATCATCATCACTGAATCCACAGACGAGAGGGCCTAGAAGAAAGAACAAGGATGAACACACACGTGGAATTGGTCTCTATTCATAGTATATGGACCAGCACCCACACGATACTGACTACGTGCTAGGGAAGGGCTAGAAGAGCCCACAAGAGCCAGCCTGCATCCAGAATGCAGCTAATGCAAAGACAGCAGCTATTAGAGGGGATAACACCACCCCCACCGGGCCTCGGGGCTTCTTTGCACCCGAATCCAATTTTAAGTCTTAATGGCAGGAGAAATAAGGAGCTGAGCTGGGCTGTGCGCCAGCCACAGAGCTAGTGCAGCCCACAGCTGACTTCATCTTTCATCCATAGACTCTAAGGCCCAAAGGGACCAGTGTGATCATCTAGTCTGACCTGTAGAACAAATTCCTAGAGCAGATCTTTTAGAAAAACATCCAATCTTGATTTTAAAAGTGTCAGCGATGGGGAATCCACCACAACCCTGGGTAAATTGGCCCCAGCTTAATTACCCCCCACTGTTCAAATGGACGCCTTGTTTCCGGTCTGTTTGTCTAGCTTCAACTTCCAGCCATTGGATACTGTTAGACCGTTCTCTGTGACACTGAAGAGCCTATTATTAAATATGTGTAGATCTTTATAGACTGTGATCAAGTCACCCCTTAACCTTCTTTTTGCTAAGTTAAATAGATTGAGCTCCTACCATTCTAAGGCAGGTTTCTAATCCTTTTATCATTCTTGTGGCCCTTCTCTGAACCTCCTCAAATTTATCAATATCCTTCTTGAATTGTGGGCATCAGAACTGGACACAGGATTCCAGCAGCGGCTATACCGGTGCCAAACATAGAGGCAAAATAACTTCTCGGTTCCTACTTGAGATTCCCCTGTTTATGGCTCCCAGGATCACATTAGCTCTTTTGGCCACAGAGTTATCCTGGGAGCTCATGTTCAGATGATTATCCACCACAGCCCCCACCCCCACTTGCTGACGATTCCCCATTTACAATTACATTTGAGACCTATCAGTTAGCCAAGTTTTATTCCATTTAATGTGTGCCATGTACATTTTACATCGTTCTAGTATTTTAATCAAAATGTCTTTGTGGTACCAAACCAAACGCTTTAGAGAAGTCTAAGTATATTACGTCAACACTATTATCTTTATCAGACAAACTGGCAATCTCATTAAAAAATATATCCAGTTTATTTGACCGGATCTATTTTCCATAAACCCATATTAATTTGCATTAATTACATTATCATTCTTTATTAATCAACTCCCCATATCAGCAGCTCCATTATCTTGCCAAGGATCAATGTCAGGCTGACAGGCCTATAATTACCCAGGTCATCCCATTTACTTTTTTTAAAAACTGGCATTACATTAGCTTTCTTCCAGTTTTCTGGAACTTCCCCAGTGCCCCAAGACTTATTGAAAATCAATAGTAATGGTCCAATGAGCTCCTCAGTCAGCTCTTTTCAAACTCTTGGATGCAAGTTATCTAGACATGCTGATTTTAAAATGTTTATTAGTAGCGTCTGTTTAATATCCTCCAGCGATACTAGTGGAATGGAAAGAGTGTTAGCATCACCATTTGACAAGACTGTTTCCCCCCCGAATACAGAACAGAAATATTTATTTAACACTTCTATCTTTTCAGCATTCTTATTGATAATTCTACCATTTTCATTTAATAATGAACCAATACCATTGTCAGGATGCTTTTTATTCCTAATACATTTAAAAAACTCCTCCTTATTGTCTTTAACTGTGCTGGCCATAGATTTCTCCTTATGTCTCTCTGATTCCCCTTATCAGTTTTCTACAATTCCTAACTTCTGATTTATATTCATTACTATCAACTTTCTCTTTCTTCCATATGGAAGTGCACCCCCTGGAAACTACAGGCTCCAGCATGCAATGCAGTCAGGCCACCTGAATCAAAATGGCACATTGCATGCTGGGAACTGTACTCTCTTTGGGCCACACCTTCACATTAAAGATGAGGGTGTCTTGATCCTGCATCCATTCAGGTCAATGGCAAAACTTCCACTGAGTTGGCTGGGAGCAGGACTGGGTTGCAAGCCAAGGCCTTTGAGATCCTGGTCAAGTTTTCAGTGTAGCCCTCAGCTGGGCTACAGCGGGGTGCCCCTAGGTCATCACCATGTGCTAGTGAGATGGACCTAGCAGGTGCGTCTGAAAGCCCCTAAGGAGATCGGAATGCAAACAAAGGCCAGAGGGAAGTCAATAATTACCCACGTTAATGATGAACTCAAAGCAAACACCACAGGGGCACTGCGCTTCCTCTTGCCAAATGTCAAAACCTTCCACGCTGGGCAGAGGATCTTTCCAGGGGCTGCATGTGGCTGCCTTCCAATCCCAGCCCAGCCCCCAGCCACACTCTGGGTGGCCAAAAGGCCATGCCCGTCCATTCTGCAAAGAACGAATCTCGAGCCAGCAGTAGGCACTGACTGACCTCAGTGGAGCTGGCGATGTTGAGACATTCCTCCATACCCGGGATCTCCAGCTGCAGCACTTTCAGGTCTTTGCACTTGAGTGTGATTGTGCCCAAGGAACTTGCAATCCTGTGGGGAGATGGCAGACAGGAGCTGGGAGTCAGACCCTATGTCCTTGTCTCTTGGATCAACCACAATCCAAACCCCCAAAGTAGAGTCCAACTGCTGCATGTGTGAGCGTGGGTGCGTGTAAGCATAGGTACATGTATGTAAAAAGAGACGTGATAGACAAGAGGCAGGTGAGAACTTGAGTGTGCACGAGAACATACGTGTGTAAGAATATGTCTAGTGGCTTTATTGCCCAGGCTGCTGGAGAGGCGCGTCTGTGCTGGGCAGTTGCTTGCATTGTTTGCCTTCACGGCTGCCCTGGAGGATGGGTGAACGTGTGATTGTGGAAGCGTGGCTGTGTCTGTGCACGTGTAGGTGCAAATGTGGGAGCATGTGCTTGGGAGGGTCTGAACGGGAGGACGGTAAGGAGCGTGTGTTAGAGCGTGTTTTATTCCACCTGTCCCCAGGGTGTAAAGGACGGGGGTTTCCAGTCCCTCCGGAGCAGCTCAGGCACGTTGTCCGTCACCAGAGGAAAGCTGGCTCATCCCTGAAGAGTAAGATGGAAGCACCGTTCACTCTGGCTGCCCGGCCCCACCTTCTCCCCTGTCTTTCCCCGACTCCTGACAGAAGCAGTGAGGCCAGTGTCCTCCCCACCTCTCTGCGGAGAGGATACTAAAGCAAGCGTTGCAGACACAGGTCCCTGGTGCCCCAGCCCAGCGCAGCTGTCTGAGCGGGAAGCTGGTCACTGGTTAGTGCAAAGCCAGGCGTTTTAGGTGGGTTAGAGCCAATACAGGGGTAAAAGCCAAACCTGGTCTCTTGGTGGGAGCTGTTAGTCCTGGAGGTTTGGTACCAGCCTAGGTTCTGAACACTGAGTCACAGAAAAGAAGAGAGGTTATTGCCCAGGGCTTGAGCTGCACCATCTGGCTAGCCCCAAGGGCAGAGGAGAAAATGGAAAAAGAGGCGAAAGCCTGTTCTGTCCCCTAACCAGCTGCTCGCCCCATGCTGGACGCAGCGCTCGACTGGGACACGCAGCAACGACAGCTGAAGGCAGAGTTCAGTGTCTTGTCCCAGCCCCTGCTCTATGCTGGGGGCAGAGTTGGTGAGATCCACTCTGTTGTTCTCTGGGTCACCAGGGCGGACGGGCACCAAGGGAGGATAAGTGAATGGTGAACAATGTGGGTAGTGCCTGTAAACAAGAGACAGACCCCTAATTCAACACACGCCCCCCCCTCAGATCTGGGGGTGTGAGCCGCATGACTTCCACTGACGCCAATGGGCCCATCCCAGCTCCTACCACCCACAGACTCTCTCTCTCTCACTCAGAAGGTGAGACTGTGTCAGACACACACGCCTCCCCGGTGGGACATCATGGAGGGGGCAGGGGAGACTCACCTTTTCTCAACAGCGTCCACGTTCCGGATGAGAAGCCAAAGCTCCACCGTGCCCTGCTCCCCATGGCCCCCGGGCTGGGACGACAGCAGCAGGTGATGGCTGGTGATGCACAGCGTCCCCTTGATCGGCGGGAGCCCGGGGCATGAGAGCTGCACGTTCTCCACCTTCGCTGTCTTGATCAGCTCTGCAAACTCCATGGCGACGGCAGCGGTGCCGAGCTGAACCCTGGCAAAGAGTGCGGGGCACAGAGAGCCCCAAAGAATTGTCACGTGTCCTTCCCAAAGGGCTGACGGGCAACAGCGACCAGTAAAGTCCTCGGCCAGCACCTAAAATGGCCACAAAAGGAGACGGAGACTCAGCGTGAGATGGGGGACAGGCCGTGGGAGGCGCAGAGCATCCTCTCTTTGCCATATCCTTCCCACCCCCTCCTACAGGTTCATGCTTCCCTCTTTCCACTGTACTGTCTTAGGCCAATATAGGGTCATCCCCTGCAGTCTAGTCTCCATTGCTTTATTCGATCCCTTTTTAAACAATCCACATTTATCGCTGCTTAGGGCCCATGGAGCTTTCCATCTGCAAAGCACGGGTGGAGCATTACCTAATTCAGCCCTGGGTCCTATCCTGGGAGTGGGTCAGTGTCATTAGCTCCACTTTACAGATGGAGGCACGGAGAGGCGACGTGACTTACTCAAGGGCTCAGAGGGAGTCAGTGGCAGAGCCGCGGTTAGCACTTGGGGAGGAGTTCCCAGCACCCAGGCCTCTGCTCAGGCTGACGAACCACCCCTCTGTCTCTCCTTGCGTATGTCTACATGGATGGTGGTGCAGCCCTATGCGTCATCCCCAGGGTTATCATTTAAAGGTTATTATTGAAATCTGATATGTTTAGCTGCAGGTGAAAATCCAGCCCCTACCTTGCAAGAAGCTATTGTTATTATTTAGGATTTATAGTGCGGCAGCGTGGAGGAGCCTCAATGCGCTAGGAGCTGTACAAACCCAGCCCTGCCCCAAAGAGCTTCCAATCTATAATTCATCCTTGGAGGCTGAGGGGTTAGCTCCCTCCCTCTATTCCCAGGCACGCTGGGCTCCAGAATAGACCCCTTTCTAAAACCAGAAACATCTTCAGAGCTGCTCCGCTTGGCCAGGCTCGGTACAGGGACATTAGACAGAACCTGCTCAAACCCCCTTCGCCCCTAAGTAAGGGGGGGAAGCAGGGATGCCTTCCCCATCTTGGGGAACAGGCTTCTCTTTTGGAATAAGCAGCAGCAGGAAGCAAGTGATTAATACCCCCCAACATCTGGCCCCCAGCAACGGCCACTGCCCTTACCTGTTTCTGGAATGGCAACCCTCAGGCTGCAGTCAGAGAGCTGGGTCATCAGAGGGGGCCGATCCTGCTCAAGGGGAGCTTGAGCCCAAACCTCTAGTGCTGGGATCACTGCCGCAAAGGAATTCTTTGGCTGGAAAAGCCATGCCCCAGCGAACAGGGGCGCCCGGGGGCTGGCAGCAGGATATGCGCCACAGAGATGGGCACAGTGGCTTCTGCAGCAGGCATGCAATACCTTGCGGCGGCAGCTGCTTCTGAGAAGCTGGTGATAAGCATGTTCTGATGCAGGGGTTGTGAAACACAGCAACAGGAACTGAGCAGGCTGCCGTGTGGGTGAGGCCGAGAAGCAGAGAGGGAGGATGTCGGGTTTAAGGTGGCCTGGCTCCAGTTTTTGATTTAGTTTCTCCCTGGTGTGAGGCTTGTGCCCATGAAATGAGCCCAGGCTTGGGTCTCGCAGGCCCTGCAGGGACCCAAGAGCTTTGCCTTTGAATCACTGCGGGGGGCTTTTCCCAGGCTCAGGGTCGTGATGGACAGGTAGGGGGGAAAAGAATCCAGTCTGGAGATGATGGGGTCCCCTCCCTCCTGGGGACTGGGGAGGATGGGGCAGCAGAGGAAGTAAAGTTCTGGGGATACTAGGGTGACAGAGGGCCTCAATTTGGGGGAGGTGGGGGAGACAAGGGGAACCTGCCCGTTGGAGGCACAGGGCTCCTAGCTTCGGGCACTTTGGGAGGGCTGAAGAATTGAATCTGTGGAAAGGGGACAGAGTCTCGATCCCTCAGCCGGGGAGGGAGTTGGGGAGATCGAGGGCATTCTGGTCAGAGGGTGCTAGAGACAGGCCGGGGGGGAGGGTATACAGCTGGCTGATAGAAATATGCCCGGTGAGTCGTGACTAGTAAACAATTCCCCCCCGGACACTGTAGGCTTCTTTACCTATCCTCAGTGCCACCTTTTCTGTTACCCAGGGCCCCTGCCCAGACCCAGCTCTGCAGTCTCTGTTACCCAGAATCCCCCTGGCCCACTGCCTGCAACTAGTGACACAATCTCTATTACCCAGAATCCCCCAGGCCCACTGCCTGGAACCAGCGCCAGAATCTCTATTACCCAGAAGCCTCAAGGGCCCCTGCCCAGACCCAGCACCACATTCCCTGTTCCCCATATACCCCATGTTTCCTTCTCTGCCCCTGGCTAAGCATTTTTTTACCTGTCACCCTGTGCTGAATGGTCCTTGTTTTTCTGTATGGGGTGTGTGTAGGGATGGGAAATGCTGCCTTCTGCCTCTGCACTGCAATCTCCTTAGGTTGTCCATTCTCTCCAGGGCCCCTGGGTTCCACCTTAAATGCAGCACAGCTGTGGAGAAGCAAAAAAGCCACTGGTTAAAGTGACCTGGCCAGAAGCCCTGAGCACGGCTGGGAGGCGGGTGACCAATGAGAGCCCTCAAAGGGCGGGATTTATTAGCAGAATTGTAGGTCTAGGAGGCCCTATAGCTGAGATCCTGGGGAGAGACCCCTCCCAGGGGGCACAGACTAGAGCAAACCCACACACCCCAGCTTGGCCTTCCCTCTGAAGGTATCACAAAGGGGTGCGTGGCCGACTCAGCATGGCCAAACGTGACCCGCAGGGGAGATACTGTGAGATGCCACGTGCCCATTCAGATCTCACATGGGATATCAGCCATGTGGCTACGGGTGCAGAACAGCGTCATGCTGCCTGCAGGGGTCCTTTGCTGTTCTTCCCTCGCATGGCCGAGGGATTTCTCAGGGACTCTGAACAGAACCCCCCGCTGCAGTAAACTCCAATGTTTCTTGGGGACTCCACACCAGCCCCTCCATGCCAGGCCTCTCCTTCCTCTAACCTCGCCTCTCCTGCACGATCTGCACCGTATGATCCGCCCTGGGCGCTGTAGAAGTGCCTGGGGGTGGGGCAGGAAAAGCCTTGAACAGATCTGAGCTTTTTTCTTTTTCTTTCTTTCTTTTTTTCTTTTTTCTTTTTTTTTTTTTTTTGGCTCTTTAGCAGCCCTGAATCTCAAGTGACCTTTCAGCCTCCCTTGATCTCGGAGCTGGGTGGAGAAGCAGTTTCATTTCTGTCCCGATAATAGACCGGGAAGGGAAGGCGCGTCGTGGGATAAATTACTTTTCGCTCCTACAGTCCTTTATGTCCCCATTGAAACTTCCTTTCAAAGAACAGGGTGTCTCCTCCCAGCTGGAGACAATAATCTATTTTTTTTTTTAAAACACCTCCCCAGGCCTCCAGGCAATTAAAGTTCCTGCTCGTTTATAATCATCACCGAGTTCCAAGGCTTTATTGTTCATTCCAGAAATAAATACCGGTAGTTCTCCTGCTCACACGCACACACGCAGAGCGAGCCAGCTCTGCCACAGGCAAACGCTCCTCTCTCTTGCACCTGGCAAGCACAACCATGTCCTTCAGCCACCTGAAGTTCAAGGAGCTAGGGGAAGAGGAGTCGAACTCAGACAAGGAGAACCTGGACAGCGTGAAGGCCCTGACGGCCAAGCTGAAGCTGCAGACTAGGAGGCCTTCCTACTTGGAATGGAAGGCCCACGTGCAGAGCCAGTCCTGGAGGAATGGGGTCACGGAGGGAGCCATCAGCTCGCTGAATGAAGAGCAGGGCGGAGAGGTGTTTCTGGAGGGGACTCAAGCCGACCTGCCGTCCAGGAGCATCTGTGGGTTTGCCACCATGGACGATGCCCTGGAGTGGCTCAGAAAGGAGCTGGTGAGTAGCTTTGTTGGGAGCACGGCCTCTGTGGGAGAAGAGCAAGGGACAGAGAAGGCAAGAGATCTTAAACCATTATCCCAGGCCCCGCAGCAGTAGGGCTCCTGGGCTGCGGAGCTCAGCTTGACATCCTCACATATCTCGGGGTTGTCTCTGGTGGTGTTTGTCTCTGTCCGTGTGTCTCGGTGTGGTGTGTGTCTCTGTCTGTCCATGTGTCTCTGTGTGTTTGCATGTTTCGGGGTTGTCTCTGGTGGTGTGTGTCTCTGTCTGTGTGTCTCTGGTGGTGTGTGTCTCTGTCCGTGTGTCTCTGTGTGTTCCCATGTCTCGGAGTTGTCTCTGGCGGTGTGTGTCTCTGTCTGTCTGTGTGTCTCTGTGTGTTCCCATGTCTCGGGGTTATCTCTGGCGGTGTGTCTCTGTCTGTCCGTGTGTGTCTATCTGCGTGTCTCCATAGGACTGTCTACACAGCAAACCGCAACCTGCAGCAACGACTCTCAGAGCCCCGGTCACACAGCTCAGGCTACCGCGCTAAAAATAGCTGTGCAGAGAGTGCAGCCTGGGCTGGAGCTTGGGCTCTTAATCCCCCCGCCCCCCCCCCCCCCGAGTCTTCAAAGCCTGAGCTCCAGCCCATGCCACAACGTCTACACGGCTCCTCTTAGCATGGCGACCCGACCCTTGCAAGCCTGGACCCGGACTCTGAGACGCGTTGCCGCAGGTTGCCACTCGACATACCTCCCGTGTCCGTACCCCTGTCTGTGTGTCTCCGCGTGTCCGTGGCTCTGCATTAGGGCTGTTCTCTGGCTCAGTGATGGGGTGACCCGTGCTCCGGCTGGGCCCCTAAAGGCTCCCCTTTCCCTCCTCTGCACAGCAGGAGATGCAGGCTGTGGATCACCAGCTGGCGCGGCAGCTGATGCGGCTGCGGGGGCAGATTCACCAGCTGAAGGTGGAGCAGGTGTGCCACCAGCACAAGGAGATGCTGGACAATGCCACCTTTGGCCTGGAGGACTGTGAGGAGGACACAGACCTGCTCTGCAACATTCCTCCCAAGGCCGCCTTCTTGCTCTCCACGCCACTCAAGCACATTGGCGTCACACGCATGAACATCAACTCCCGGCGCTTCTCCCTCTGCTGAGGGCCCTGGCCTCCTGCCCAGGGCTGTTTGGGCAGGGCACCTCTTCACGGCAGGGAGCATTAGCAGGGACCCCTCGCCGCGCCCCAAACCTGGCCCATGTGCATGCGCGTACCTAGAAGCTCAGGCTGAAGGCTCAGGTCCTGAGCTGGTGGGTCGGGTTATATACAGGCGTAGTGTTCAGCCCAGTTACGGTGGCCGAGGGAAGTGGTGAGTGTACAGCGTATTCCCCCCTCCCTGATGACTGGTGTTGCAGGTCTGTGGGCTAGCAGGGCTGCCACCTCCCGTCAGATGCCGCAGCCTGCCACCCGACCCTCTCCTGCCATTCACAGCTGCCTCTGGCCAGTCCCTGCAGCGTCCCGCGCTGGATACCGCAGCCAGCTAGAACCAAACCTGACCGAACCGAGGCTGGGCTAACGTGCTGCATGGATTGCCTGGCACCAGAGATGCAGAGACCTGCCAAGTCTGCAGTGCTGAGCCCCCCAGGCCCAGGTGGAGCTCAGCGCGGCCCCTTGAGGAACCGGAGCCTGTGACTGGTTTCAGTCCCCGCAGCAGCCATGCTACCCCTTCTGGGCCTGCCTTGCAAAGACAGGTGGGTGGGCACCGTGGAGCCCACATACCCCACCCCTCCAACGCCACTAGCATAGCTCTGCCCAGGGGCCAGTCCCTCCTCAGCCAGCTCTGTCCTAGCTTAGGAAGCAGCGTCTGTAACGCACAGCGCTATGCACATACGTTAACCCCGGAGTCACACTTCCCTAGCGCTGCGGGGCCAGAGTTGCACAGGCGGCAGTGGCAGGTGCTGGCAGAGAGGGGGCAGGGTTTGGTGAGCAGCTCGGTGAATTCTCCCCAGCCTGTGAGCCTCATGGCTCAGCTGGGTGAGGGAGAGGGGGCGGTCTAAGGCGTCTGTGATGCACGTCACACTGCTGGGTCCCATTCGCTGCTGCAGAAAACCCAAGAAAAAGTTTCCGTGCAGAAATAAAAGACGGCATCTGCAAAGGTGTCCTTGTTTCCTTCTGTCTCTCACACACAGTGCGGCCTGGCTCTATCCCCAGACACATGTCTGATCAGGGACACGCACACAGTCAGCTCCCTTCGACCTGCAGACACATCTATGATTCATACATTCATAGATTCTGGAACACTGACAAACGGGGCCTCCTCACTCAGACCCACGCACCCATCCACCCACAGACAGAAACACACAGGCCAGGTGGAAACACACAATGAGGGAGAACTGCCTTGACTCTCAGCCTCTGACCAGCCATCTCTTCCGATTCGGGCTGCTCAGTCTATCCATCCTTGACCGTGCTGGCAAGTGGTTTTGCGCCCTCGCCCGTCCCCCTTCAACGGCGCTGTTTTGGGCAGCCTTCTAACGAGCGGTGAGAACCTTGGGTTTGTCGCTCTCACTTCCGCTGGGTGTTGTTGTTTCCACTCGGTTTAGCTGAGGCCTCAGATGAGGCAGGCGCCCACTTCACAGTGAACCTATGAGCAGCCCTGCCTAGCCAGGTGCCTTTTCTCCTCTATGTGCAAATAGGCATGTTGGTTGTGCTCCATGTTTCACCTTCTTGCTGTCTCCTCATGCGATCATCCCTGAAGACACTTGCAGTTTTCCCCTGGAACTTTTTACAGGAGTGTCTGGAATCTCCGGGAGGGTCATTTTCAGGGGAACGTTAGTTTTTACAGTCACAATGGATAAAAAATTTGCACTCATCCAAGGATCTCAGAGCACTTTACAAATTCTATTCAAACCAGCTGAGATTGGTCAGTGTCATTCTGCCTATTTTAGATATGGGGAGAATGAGGCACAGAGATAGGGCATGACTTGCTCCAAAGACACGCAGCAAACCAGTGACAGAGCTGGGAAGAGAATTTAGGAGCTGGTCCTCTTCTCAAACCATTAAACTACCCCCTCTTCCCAGAGCCAGGAATTGAAACCAGGAGTCTTGTCTCCAAGTGCCCCGCTCAAAACATAACAGCACATTACCTCTGTTAGAAGCAAGAGCTCGGAGTTGCACTGAACGATCCCATTAAGTGATCATTATACTCACAATATTCAACAGAAATAAAGGAAGATTTCCTGAACTGAATAATAATTAGAGCCAGTTGACATTTTTAATACAATAAGTTTTTTTTTTAATTAAAATGTTGGGTTGTTCTTTTTAAATCTTTTGCAAAAAAAATGGTTAATGTTAGTGACATTTTTAGTTTTATGTGAGAGCCTAGTGTTGACAGTTTTTCTCAAAATTGTTATCAGTAAATAAAAAATGTTGATCACCATTTTGCTAACCTTTTCAGTAATGTTTTCCATTTAAAAAAAAAAATCAGGACAAGTTCTGAAAAAGTGGGTCCATTTCAAACCCTTCCAAAACTAAACAGAAAAACACACGGAAAACTTGAAATTTTTGCAAAACTACTGTTTCATTTTTTGACCGGCAATAAATAATAATAATGAATTGGCATCAGCTGTTTTTACAGCACCTTTTGTTCTGAAAGCTCCTAAAGCCCTTTGCAAACCATATCCAAGAGGAGAGCACTCCAAGCACCACTGAATTGCAGCCATCTTTGGGGTGAGGCCAGGACTTCAGGCAGTGCTTTGAAAAAACACAGCGACATTACACAATACTTTAGGACAGGAAGTCAAGATCTTGTCACACTTTCAGGGGAAATTAGGGCTGCAGAATGTAATTATATCAGCTGGAATCTGGCCAGAGCTCAATGTTAGCATCTCTGCTGGGTAAGAGAGCTTAACTGTAGAGGTTTAAGCATTTGCTCTTGTCCTGGCTCTTGTGAACATCTTCGATTTCCCTCCATCGCTTTGCACTATGCTCTCCAGGGATTCTCTCCAGGGACAGAGTCGCAACCCAGGATATCCTGAGATCCTCATGCACAGTGCAGTCAATTCCAACACACCAAATTAGTGGCAGTTGAATTACCAGCATGAGGAACGGAAGCTGCCAGGAGCCTGCGCTGTGATGAGGCTGGAGATGGCTCATTAGTGCTGTTACAAGTGTAGTTGGAAATGTCTCTGTGCTGGGCTTGGGCTATCTGCCCTGCACCCAGGCAACAAGCCCCTCTTCAAACTGCTCTGCCACAGATTCAGCTTCCTGTCTTCCCCTCCCCCTGCCCAGCGCAGGCTGTTCATACCTGTGGCTTCACATTTGATCTAACAAGCCAAGACAATAGCTTTGCGGTTCCTCTGCTGTCTCCAGCAACCGAACGCGCAGGTCTGGTGGAGAGGGGCTGAAAGTGAAGCTTTATGACTTCGCTCCTCTTTGTCTGGATGGGAGAGAAAGAATCAAAGCCCTTGTTTTCTTCCAGAGACTCTCTCACTCCAGCTTGGTTAATGGTGTTGCTGGATGCCGGGGTTTATGTCACCGGGGCTTGCGGCAAGGCAGTGCGGTCCAGTGGCTGGGGCATTGGCCTGTGACTTTGCCGAGCCGTGTTCGCGTCATGCCTGGGACCCTGTGCAGGTCACTTCCCCTCTGGTCCCACCCCCGGCTCTTTGTCTATGTAGCGTGTAAGCACGTCATGGCAGGGACTGTCACTTGCTAGGTGTATGTACAGCACCAAGCACAATGGGACCACTGGGGCTACTGTGAAAAAAAGGATCATTGTGAGGAGTAGAGCCGCTGGTCTGAAATAAGAGGAACAAAGGCTCCACCTAAGGTTTAACTCCACCAGCCTAGCAAGTGTTAAGGCTGCCCGGCCTTATCTACGCTGGCCTTTCAGAAGGCATTAGCAAACACAACACTCCTTTAAATAGATAAACCCTTTCAGCTGCGCTCTCTCTCTCTCTCTGCCTGGCCTAGTCACCACTAAGAAATGGGCTTCAATTCTCCTGGAGTATTTCCCAGGGCCCTCGGGGCTTCAGCCCCTGGGTCAGGATTGTGACGCGCTCAGATATGATGGGGATGGGGACCATGTAGACCCCAGGGGCGGCGAGTTGTATGGGCCCGTGGTGCCCAGGCTCCAGCAAATTCAGGGCCCAGGGGGTCCAGCTCCACTAATGTTCGGGGCCGGGTCTCTCCCCCCGGCCCCGCCTGCTGCCCCCGTGCGCCCCCTCCCCCGAGTGTCCTTGCCTGCCCTGGGCCACGGGCGGGTGCCCCCTGCAGCTCCACGCTGCGTTCCCTCCTCGCCGGCCGCTGCCAGCTATAAGGGTCGGTGCCGGGGGCAGGCTGAGGCGGCTGCTGTGCCTGTGGAGGGAGGAGGCGCATGGCAGCCTCCCCCCCACCCCAGCAGGCGACTCTGAGGGGGGGGCCCTATCCTGGCTGGACCTCCAGAGCAGCAGCCTGGGGAGGCTTGGGTGAGTGTTGTGCCCAGGGAGAGCCCCCCCTCTCCTGGAGCTTACTGCTGCTGGTGGGGAGAGGGACGGGGGGAGTCCTCCTCCCTGGCCCCCAACACTGGGAGAGCCTGCCTGCTGCACCCCAAACTCTTCATCCCTGGCCCAGCCCCATGCACCGCACCCCCTCTCACACCCCAACCCTCTGTCCCAGCCCAGAGCCCGCACCCAGCACCCAAATCCCTCCTGCACCCAGACTCCCTCCCAGAGCTGCACCCCTCCTGCACCCAAACTCTCTCCCAGAGCCTGCACCCCAACCCCCCTCCTGCACCCCAATCCCCGCCGTAGCCCAGAGCCTGCACCCAGCACCCAAACCCCTCCTGCACCCAGACTCCCTCCCAGAGCTGCACCC
>NW_020664587.1:12499215-12507321 GCF_002925995.2 Terrapene triunguis
AAAATTATACAAACCTGCCACCCCTGAACCACCGATAGGTTGCCAGTTGCTGCACAGACTGACCAGCTGCTAGTCATCCTGGTGACCAGGACCTGGTTTTCAGGGAGAGGGGCGGGAGGGGCTAAAAGGGTTTTTTTTTTCTTTCTCCTCAGTTTGCCCTGCTGCGATGTGCAACATTTGAGCTCGTCACCCAATGAGAACACAAGTCAAAGTCCTCCCCCCCCCCCCCCCCTCCCTCTTCCCCTCCCCCCCACATTTTCTTAACACCCTCTCCCCAGAAGACCAGTGTAGAACAGCAGCAGGGCCCTGGAGCTGCTTGCTCCTCTCAGGGCTTCCCTGGGGTCCCTGGAGACACCTGTGCAAATGTCAGGCATGTGACAGCCAAGCAAAGTGGGTTACGGTGCCACGCTGTACCCGCCGCTTTCATCTCTGGAACCACTAGTCCAGGGCTGTCAGGAAACCCCTGAGTTTCTCATTAGCTCGGTTCATTTTGTGGTTATAGCAAGTGCTGAGAACAGACTTCTCAAGTTTGCTTATGATACATCAGAAGGCAGGAAATCAGGAAAAACAGACACCAAGCGAGAACAAGCGCTCTTGCAATTCCCTGATGTGAAGGACCGTTTGGCTGCCCTCTGGGAGGTGAGAGCCTACCTCTGGATGAGGCAGATGGAAATGATAATGTGACAGGGAAGGGAGTTGTTGCTCTCTGGCCATGGAAATCTAAGAGCTGCCGGTGTCCACCTCACTGCAAACAGGTAAGGGAAGGGCAGGGGCCGTGAGCAGCCCTGGAATGGTGTCCTGGGGTGGGAGTCAGGGATTGCCACCGTGCGGGGTGGCATGAGGAGTCTGCGCTGGCTCTTTCAGAGCCCCGGTTGGGGAGTAATGGTTTCTTTGGGGGAAGGATGACCCGCAAATGATACCCACTTACCTCCTTGGAGGGAATGAAGTGAGCACTGCAGTGAGTCCATCAAGGATCTATCACCATGGCATCTGGGCAATACATTTGGGGGTGGAGAGAGGAAGACTCTATCTCCTTGGCCTCTCTTATTGGTCTCTCTCGGGGCACACTGTGTTGGTTTGGGGATGTTTGGACAGACAGACCCACGTTTTAGTCTGAGTAGGTCATGGACAGGCTCCTGAGTTGCGCCCTCCAAAACAAAACTTCTCCAAAGTGCCCCGTCTCCCCACATACTAGGAATGGCTAATTCAGAGGGGTTCCCCTCAGAGAGCATACCAGGCATCTGGTGACCCCGTTGCTCCAAAAACCTTCGCTTCCAGGGCAAAGCTAGAAGATATGTCCTGAGCCAGCAGCCTTGAAACCGGACTGAAAATATGCCGGAGGGTCTGTTTGCTGCTGGGTTGTTTTGTCCCTCGGAGCAGCTCTCTGAGATACCATAAGTCTCAAGAAGCAGGGAAAATCCATCTCTGCAGTAAGAGTCACTGAATTACTTCTGGATGGTATTGTTCAACTTCAGTGGCTCTGATATGAACTTCTTTGGTGCAGACGCCATGGCAGGGCTGGCTTCTTGCCTTGCATGGCTGCAGAAAGAGCTCTGTGTCCCATTCCCCTCTAAGACGCATCCTTCAATACCTAATGAGAGCAGTATGACTCTTCGCTCTGCTAAAGCCACCCCAGGAGCCACAAGGAACCAGAGAGGGGCCCAAGAGGCAAAGGGCAGGGTGCTTGGAAGCCAGGTTTTGTTCCCTCTCTGCAAGAAATGGGAAGGATCAGACATGGGTAGTTTGACTGCTCTGAGCCTAAGGCTGTTTGGACCATTGTCCTCCCTCCTTCCATCTTGCATTCCTCCCCTTGAACCAGAGCAGCTGGGATATGTGTGTGCTGGAGCTGGTCTGGTGGCCACATGAAACACAAGGGTCTCTCTTGTGGGCTGGTCAGCAGTGATTGGGCTGGGAGTTTGCTCTTGTGGTGAGTGGTGACATTGTTGGATACCGCGTGTTCTGTCTAAATTTAGCCCCGGTGGTCCCTCTTAAAACAAGACTCTATTGCATCCCGCTCCAGCCAGGCATGTGGGGTCAGTGCTGTAAACTGAGGGGCTGGCGCCTGAGTGACGAACCCTGGAATATTTTCAGAGATGAGGGTTCCACTGTTCTTTTCACAATAGCTATCCCCAGCACACCCACCCACCCGCCCACACTCCTCCCAAACTGCGTGGCACAAAACCATGAGAGGAAAATATGCATGTACACACACAAACACGCTCAAACACATACACAAAGCCAGACACAGATGAACAGACACACAAACAGAAGCACCCAAACACCCAGTCAGTCAGACACAAACACAGACAGAGAGAGCCTAGACATATGCACACAGACACCAGCGCACAGAGAGACAACTGACAAACAGGTACCAACATACATAGGCAGACCGACACATTCCATCACACAGACAACAACCCAGAGACACAGACATACACTCACTGACAAAACCATAGAGAGACACACAGACACAAACTCACACAAGCACACAGAGGCAAATAAGTGCAGACACACACACGCAGACCAACACAAATGTTCAGTCACATAGACAAACATAGTCACCAAAGAGCGACAAAAACAACTTTAGAGCCAAAATCCTCTTTGGCCTCAGACGTTGCTCAGATGATACCGATTTTCGGTGGAAATTGTTTTGTGGCTTGGGCATGAATACCTCCTACCTTGCCCAGGATACTTGTAGGAAGGAAAAAACACAATCCTGGCATCTTTTGCCTTTTGCTAATGCATCATATTTGAAATGTTTGATGTTATCTCCAGGCAATGGTATTTGGGACAGTTTGAGGTTTTTCTTCCACGAGGGTGGAAATTTCTTTTTAATTTATTTGTTTCCTTCTTGTTAATGGGAGACGCATGACGCTAAACTTCCCTGTCACGTCAGCAGGCCATAGGATGCCATTTAAAATACAACGAGGCAGCACCTCATACAGTTCGCTTTACCCCTCTTTGGAAGTGGCCTTGCCGAAAGCAATCAGGCTCCGGCCTTTTGGCTTCTTTAGGAAGCAAAGGCCTGAAAGCATTTTTCCTCGGGCCGGTCTACACTACAACCGCTGCATCGGCGCAGCTGCATTGTAGCGCTTTGATGAAGACGCTCTAAGCCGACGGGAGAGAGAGAGCCTTCTCCTGTCTGCTTAGTTACTCCACCTCCCGACATAGCGCTGCCTACACAGGGGTTACGATCTGTAACTTGGTCACTCAAGGGTCTGGATTTTTCACACCCGTGAGACTTAGTTATACTGAAGTAAGTGTGTAGTGTAGACCTGGCCTTTGCAACCTTGGAAATATGGGTAGCTTCTTCCTGGTCTTGGTGGAGAATGTGTTGTGGATGTCGGAGATGCAGATCTGGATTTGGCTGCCTTCGCTGAAAGGACTGGAGGGGCTGACTACCAATGAGAGGGTTTATCCCCAGTGTTAAATAGGTGATAATGAAAAAGAAACAAACCCCCAGAGAAAAAAGAACAGGAGTACTTGTGGCACCTTAGAGACTAACACATTTATAAACTTTCCATTGAAGTGTATGAGCTTCTCGTGTTAGTATGTCGCATAGTTTGTTATGGTTGCGAATACGTGCACCTTGAACTGCCGGACCCTGTCCCAGAATATGAGAAAGCTTATGCTCAAATAAAATTGTTACTCTCTAAGGTGCCACAAGTACTCCTGTTCTTTTTGCGGATACAGACTAGCACGGCTGCTACTCTGAAACCCCAGAGAGTTTTAAACATCTGGGGAGTCAGGCCCTGCGTAGACTGGACCTTTATCTAGAGCAGGGCTTCTCAACCTTTTTCTTTCTGAGCCCCCCCCCACCTCCCCAAACATGGCCCACCTGTGCCACAACAGCTGTTTTTCTGCATAACCAGTAGATTAAAAGCCAGGGCCGGCGGTAGGGGGTAGCAAGCAGGGCAATTGTCAGGGGCCCCACACCACAGGGGCCCCGTGAAGCTGAGTTGCTCGGGCTTTGGCCTCATCCCGGGAAGGAGGGGCTCGGGCTTCCGCTTTCTACCCTGGGCCCCAGCGAGTCTAACGCGGGCCCCGCTCTCTGGTTTATTTTGGCTGAACCCCTGAAATCTACTCGCGGTCTCCCAGAGGGCCCTGGACCCCTGGTTGAGAACCACTGATCTCGAGCTCGAGACGGATTGTTCCCTCTAGCTCCCCCACCCCATCCAAACCCAGAACTCCCTCAGGCCTGTGTTGCCTCTGACAGAAGTCAGGGCAGTCACCCTAGGCTGTGACCTACATTCAGCCTGGGTTGAGCTGAGCATTTGTAGTTCCTGTGGGGTCATGCCAGCGGGGCAGAGCCATGATACAACGGCTGATGCAAGCTAGTCCTCCAGTGCTGGCCCACAGTTACCTAGAAACGCCTCCATGGCGTTCCGTTTTCACCTCTTTGGTATTTGTGATCTCACACCGGGGAGTTCTCCAGCCATTGCTGGAGACTTGCAGGATAGACAAGACCTGAAATTCTAATATTACAATCCCCCGAGCCAAATAAAAACTATTTGGAAGGGGAGAGTGAGGAAGCTTTCAGGCCTTTCTCTCTGAAACAAAGAAAGGGAACAACGATCCCCAATATTTTTCCACTTTCTAGGTCTCCATTAAGAACCATCCCTTCTAAGTGCTGTTAGCATCTCTGAAACTTCCAAGCCAAGCGACAAAGATTTTGCCAGCCCATCTTTGCTCTAACTGCTCTCCACCTCATTTGGACAGGAGCATCCGCTTAGTTTCTGATAACACAGGTTTCTGTTTTAACCATACCTAGTTAATGTACAGCTCAGCAGCCAACAAGATCAAATGTAACGTTTAAAATCGATACAATAGGGACCATTGACAACACACTTCTCTGTTCATGAACAAGGGTGTGTGGGCACATACGTTCACATAACTTCACAAAGATCTACACGCACACACACATCCTGCAATAAGAGCCACGTGGGCGACCTCTGTGCCTCCTAAGAGCCCCTTGACTTCCATGGGGCTCTGCACAGGTACAAGGTTTCTGGTGTATGAATGCCGTTGCAGGATCAGGACTGTGGACACAATCTCACACACACACACACACACACACACACACATTCAGTCACCCAGATGTATAGGCCACATCCTCACAACAAAACCTACATTGCGGATGTGTTAAGGATACAACAGAAAGCAACGAACCCCTGGAAATTCACAGTTAGCTGAGCAATGCATTCTGTGCTTCGCAACACAAGGACACACATGGGGCCCACTCCAATACCCGCGGAAGGCACTGACAAATCTCCCATTGACTCCAACACAGCAGGACCCAGCCCAGGGTGATGGTTCACAGGCCAGAATCGATAAAGTAAGAAGATGGGCTAACGCAGGCCCTAGGTGTGGGCACTATATGGACTCTGTGCTGATTCATTCTAATGCTGCACAGGGATATAGTCTAACGATTCAGAAGCATTTGCAGAAGTACCTGCGGAGACCACGCTCTCATGATCACGAGCAGTGCTGGGGTGACTCAGTGAGAGCCACCGTTTCACCGATGTTTCCCAGCCCTCCGATGTGTCCTCATTCAATTGCCTTAATCGGCTACTTGCCTTTATGGGAAGAAAATCTAAGGGAAAAGGAGTTCAGGGGAGCTGGCCGGTTCTCAAGGAGATAATATTAAACGCACAACTGCAAACTATCCCGCTGCAAAGGAAAGAGCGCAAGAATAGTAAGAGGCCAATATGGCTCCATCGGGAGCTCTCTAATGACCTGAAAATCAAAAAGGAATCCTACAAAAATTGGAAACACGGACAAATTGCTAAGGAGTTACAAAAGAACAGCATGAGCATACAGGGACAAAATCAGAAAGGCTAAGGCACAAAATGACTTTTACCTAGCAAGGGACATACAAGGCAATAGGAAGAGGTTTTATAAATACCTCGGGAGCAAGAGAAAGATGAAGAAAAGTGTAGGTCCTTTACTTAGCGGGGAAGGAGATCTAATAACTTGGCTGAGGTGTTAAATGCCTATTTTGCTTCAGTCTTCTCTAAGAAGTGTAATGGTGACTCAACACAATTAATATTAATAACAAGGGGGCACAAGCCAAAATAGGAAACAAACAGGTTAAAGAATATTTAGGTCAGTTAGATGTATTCAAGTCGGCAGGGCCTGATGAAACTCATCCTATGGTACTTAACAAACTAGCTGAAGCAATCTTGGAACCATTTGCCATTATCTTTATGAACTCCTGGACACGGGTGAAGTCCCAGAGGACTGGAGAAGGACAAACATAGAACCTAGCTTTCAAAAGGACAACATTGAGGATCTGGGAATTATAGATCAGTCAGTCTAACTTCGATACGTGGAAAGGTACTGGAACAAATTATTAAAACAATCAATTCATAAGCACTCAGAGGTATAAGGAATAGCCAGCATGGATTTGTCCAGAACAAATCAGGCCAAACCAACCTAATCTCCTTCTTTGACAGGGTTACTGGCCTAGTGGATAGGGGTGGAGCAATAGACATGATCCATCTTGATTTTAGTAAGGCTTTTGCTCCAGTCCCACGTGACAGTCTCATAAGCAAAGTAGACAAAATAAACATAAGGTGGCTGCACAACTGGTTGAAAGACCATACTCAAAGAGTAGTTATCAATGGTCCATAGTCAAACTGGGAGGACATATCTAGTGGGGTCCCATATGGGTCAGTCCTAGGTCCAGTACTAGTCAATATTTTTATTAATGATTTGGATAATGGAGTAGGGAGTATGATTATTAAATCCGCATATGGCACCAAGCTCGGAGGGGTTGCAAGCACTTTGGAGGACAGGATTAGCATTCAAAACGACCTTGACAAATTGGAGAATTGGCCTGAAATCAACAAGATTAAATTCAATAGTAACAAGTTGCAAAGTACTTCACTTAGGAACAGGGCTGGCTCCAGGGTTTTTGCCGCCCCAAGCGGCGGGAAAAAAATAAAATAAAATAAAAGCTGCGATCGTGATCGATGGCAGCTCCACCGCGCTGCTTTCTTCTTCGGCGGCAATTTGGTGGCAGGTCCTTCCCTCCGAGAGGGACCGAGGGACCTGCCGCCGAATTGCCGCCAAAGAGCCCAACTTGCCGCCCCTTCCCCTTGGCCGCCCCAAGCACCTGCTTGCTGAGCGGGTGCCTGGAGCCGGCCCTGCTTAGGAAGGAAAAATCAGCTACAAAATGGGGAATAACAGGCTAGGCGGTAGTACTGCTGAAAAGGCTCTGGGAGTTATAGTGAATCACAAACTGAATATGAATCAACAATGTGATGCGGTTGTGAAAAAGGGTAATATCATTCTGGGTGTGAATTAACGGAAGAGTTGTATGTAAGACATGGGAGGTAATTGTCCCGCTCCGCTTAGCAGTGAGGAGGCCTCATCTGGAGTACTGTGTGAAATTCACAGTGCCACACCATGAGAAAGATGGGGACAAACTGGAGAGAGTCTGGAAGAGAGCAACAAAAATGACAAAAGGTTAAGAAAATCTGACTTAGAAGGAAAGGGTCAAAAAAAGGGCATGTTTAGTCTTGAGAAAAGAAGACTGAGGGGGGATCTGCGAACAGTCTTCAGATATATTTTACAAAGAGGACTGTGACCAATTGTTCTGAAGGTAGTACAAGAAGATAGGACAAGAAGTTATGGGCTTAATTGGTGCAAGGAAGGTTTAGGTTAGATATTAGGAAAAAACTTTCTAACTATAGGGGTAGTTAAGCTCTGGAATAGGCTTCCAAGAGAGGTTGTGAAAACTCCATCATTGGAGATTTTTAAGAACAGGTTGGACAAACACCTGTCAGGGATGGCCTAGGTCAGGAATCAGCAACCTTTGGCACGCAGCCCATCAGGGAAATCCGCTGGCGGGCCGGGCCGGCTTGTTTACCTGCAGCGTCCGCAGGTTCAGCCGATCGCAGCTCCCACTGGCTGCGGTTCGCCGTTCCAGGCCAATGGGGGGTGCGGGAAGTGGCAGCCAGCACATCCCTCGGCCCACGCCGCTTCCCGCAGCTCCCATTGGCCTGAAATGGCAAACCGTGGCCACTGGGAGCTGCGATCGGCGGAACCTGCGGACGCTGCAGGTAAACAAACCATCCCGGCCCGCCAGCGGATTTCCCTGAC
>NW_020664587.1:12542321-12577978 GCF_002925995.2 Terrapene triunguis
TAATGTTCGGGGCCGGGTCTCTCCCCCCGGCCCCGCCTGCTGCCCCCGTGCGCCCCCTCCCCCGAGTGTCCTTGCCTGCCCTGGGCCACGGGCGGGTGCCCCCTGCAGCTCCACGCTGCGTTCCCTCCTCGCCGGCCGCTGCCAGCTATAAGGGTCGGTGCCGGGGGCAGGCTGAGGCGGCTGCTGTGCCTGTGGAGGGAGGAGGCGCATGGCAGCCTCCCCCCCACCCCAGCAGGCGACTCTGAGGGGGGGGCCCTATCCTGGCTGGACCTCCAGAGCAGCAGCCTGGGGAGGCTTGGGTGAGTGTTGTGCCCAGGGAGAGCCCCCCCTCTCCTGGAGCTTACTGCTGCTGGTGGGGAGAGGGACGGGGGGAGTCCTCCTCCCTGGCCCCCAACACTGGGAGAGCCTGCCTGCTGCACCCCAAACTCTTCATCCCTGGCCCAGCCCCATGCACCGCACCCCCTCTCACACCCCAACCCTCTGTCCCAGCCCAGAGCCCGCCCCCACCACCACACCCCACCCCGCACCCCCTCCCGCACCCCCTCCTGCATCCCCAACCCCCTGTTCCAGCCCAGAGCCCACACCCAGCATCCAAACTGTCTCCCAGAGCCTGCACCCCAATCCCCCCCCCAACCCCAACTCGCGCACCTAAACTCCCTCCCAGAGCCTTAGGCAGGTGTGGGGGGGTTGGAACTTGGACCTGTTCTGGGCACCACCAAAAATTATACAAACCTGCCACCCCTGAACCACCTCCTGCACACAGCACCCCGCACCCCCTCCCGCACCCCCTCCTGCACCCCCAACCCCCTGTTCCAGCCCAGAGCCCACACCCAGCATCCAAACTCTCTCCCAGAGCCTGCACCCCAATCCCCGCCCTAGCCCAGAGCCTGCACCCAAACTCTGTCCCAGAGCTCATACCCCTCTCGCACCCAAACTCCCTCCCAGAGCCTGCACCCCAAACCACCTCGCGCACCTAAACTCCCTCCCAGAGCCTTAGGCAGGTGTGGGGGGGTTGGAACTTGGACCTGTTCTGGGCACCACCAAAAATTATACAAACCTGCCACCCCTGAACCACCGATAGGTTGCCAGTTGCTGCACAGACTGACCAGCTGCTAGTCATCCTGGTGACCAGGACCTGGTTTTCAGGGAGAGGGGCGGGAGGGGCTAAAAGGGTTTTTTTTTTCTTTCTCCTCAGTTTGCCCTGCTGCGATGTGCAACATTTGAGCTCGTCACCCAATGAGAACACAAGTCAAAGTCCTCTCCCCCCCTCCCTCTTCCCCTCCCCCCCACATTTTCTTAACACCCTCTCCCCAGAAGACCAGTGTAGAACAGCAGCAGGGCCCGGGAGCTGCTTGCCCCTCTCAGGGCTTCCCTGGGGTCCCTGGAGACACCTGTGCAAATGTCAGGCATGTGACATCCAAGCAAAGTGGGTTACGGTGCCACGCTGTACCAGCCGCTTTCATCTCTGGAACCGCTAGTCCAGGGCTGTCAGGAAACCCCTGAGTTTCTCATTAGCTCGGTTCATTTTGTGGTTATAGCAAGTGCTGAGAACAGACGTCTCAAGTTTGCTTATGATACATCAGAAGGCAGGAAATCAGGAAAAACAGACACCAAGCGAGAACAAGCGCTCTTGCAATTCCCTGATGTGAAGGACCCTTTGGCTGCCCTCTGGGAGGTGAGAGCCTACCTCTGGATGAGGCAGATGGAAATGATAATGTGACGGGGAAGGGAGTTGTTGCTCTCTGGCCATGGAAATCTAAGAGCTACTGGTGTCCACCTCACTGCAAACAGGTAAGGGAAGGACAGGGGCCGTGAGCAGCCCTGGAATGGTGTCCTGGGGTGGTAGTCAGGGATTGCCACCATGCGGGGTGGCATGAGGGGTCTGCGCTGGCTCTTTCAGAGCCCCGGTTGGGGAGTAATGGTTTTCTTTGGGGGAAGGATGACCCGCAAATGATACCCACTTACCTCCTTGGACTGCAGTGAGTCCATCAAGGATCTATCACCATGGCATCTGGGCAATACATTTGGGGGTGGAGAGAGGAAGACTCTATCTCCTTGGCCTCTCTTATTGGTCTCTCTCGGGGCACACTGTGTTGGTTTGGGGATGTTTGGACAGACAGACCCACGTTTTAGTCTGAGTAGGTCATGGACAGGCTCCTGAGTTGCGCCCTCCAAAACAAAACTTCTCCAAAGTGCCCCGTCTCCCCACATACTAGGAATGGCTAATTCAGAGGGGTTCCCCTCAGAGAGCATACCAGGCATCTGGTGACCCCGTTGCTCCAAAAACCTTCACTTCCAGGGCAAAGCTAGAAGATATGTCCTGAGCCAGCAGCCTTGAAACCGGACTGAAAATATGCCGGAGGGTCTGTTTGCTGCTGGGTTGTTTTGTCCCTCGGAGCAGCTCTCTGAGATACCATAAGTCTCAAGAAGCAGGGAAAAATCCATCTCTGCAGTAAGAGTCACTGAATTACTTCTGGATGGTATTGTTCAACTTCAGTGGCTCTGATATGAACTTCTTTGGTGCAGACGCCATGGCAGGGCTGGCTTCTTGCCTTGCGTGGCTGCAGAAAGAGCTCTGTGTCCCATTCCCCTCTAAGACGCATCCTTCAATACCTAATGAGAGCAGTATGACTCTTCGCTCTGCTAAAGCCACCCCAGGAGCCACAAGGAACCAGAGAGGGGCCCAAGAGGCAAAGGGCAGGGTGCTTGGAAGCCAGGTTTTGTTCCCTCTCTGCAAGAAATGGGAAGGATCAGACATGGGTAGTTTGACTGCTCTGAGCCTAAGGCTGTTTGGACCATTGTCCTCCCTCCTTCCATCTTGCATTCCTCCCCTTGAACCAGAGCAGCTGGGATATGTGTGTGCTGGAGCTGGTCTGGTGGCCACATGAAACACAAGGGTCTCTCTTGTGGGCTGGTCAGCAGTGATTGGGCTGGGAGTTTGCTCTTGTGGTGAGTGGTGACATTGTTGGATACCGCGTGTTCTGTCTAAATTTAGCCCCGGTGGTCCCTCTTAAAACAAGACTCTATTGCATCCCGCTCCAGCCAGGCATGTGGGGTCAGTGCTGTAAACTGAGGGGCTGGCGCCTGAGTGACGAACCCTGGAATATTTTCAGAGATGAGGGTTCCACTGTTCTTTTCACAATAGCTATCCCCAGCACACCCACCCACCCGCCCACACTCCTCCCAAACTGCGTGGCACAAAACCATGAGAGGAAAATATGCATGTACACACACAAACACGCTCAAACACATACACAAAGCCAGACACAGATGAACAGACACACAAACAGAAGCACCCAAACACCCAGTCAGTCAGACACAAACACAGACAGAGAGAGCCTAGACATATGCACACAGACACCAGCGCACAGAGAGACAAACTGACAAACAGGTACCAACATACATAGGCAGACCGACACATTCCGTCACACAGACAACAACCCAGAGACACAGACATACACTCACTGACAAAACCATAGAGAGACACACAGACACAAACTCACACAAGCACACAGAGGCAAATAAGTGCAGACACACACACGCAGACCAACACAAATGTTCAGTCACATAGACAAACATAGTCACCAAAGAGCGACAAAAACAACTTTAGAGCCAAAATCCTCTTTGGCCTCAGACGTTGCTCAGATGATACCGATTTTCGGTGGAAATTGTTTTGTGGCTTGGGCATGAATACCTCCTACCTTGCCCAGGATACTTGTAGGAAGGAAAAAACACAATCCTGGCATCTTTTGCCTTTTGCTAATGCATCATATTTGAAATGTTTGATGTTATCTCCAGGCAATGGTATTTGGGACAGTTTGAGGTTTTTCTTCCACGAGGGTGGAAATTTCTTTTTAATTTATTTGTTTCCTTCTTGTTAATGGGAGACGCACGACGCTAAACTTCCCTGTCACGTCAGCAGGCCATAGGATGCCATTTAAAATACAACGAGGCAGCACGTCATACAGTTCGCTTTACCCCTCTTTGGAAGTGGCCTTGCCGAAAGCAATCAGGCTCCGGCCTTTTGGCTTCTTTAGGAAGCAAAGGCCTGAAAGCATTTTTCCTCGGGCCGGTCTACACTACAACCGCTGCATCGGCGCAGCTGCATTGTAGCGCTTTGATGAAGACGCTCTAAGCCGACGGGAGAGAGAGAGCCTTCTCCTGTCTGCTTAGTTACTCCACCTCCCGACATAGCGCTG
The DNA here is from genome assembly GCF_002925995.2 of Terrapene triunguis. Classification (NCBI taxonomy): domain Eukaryota; kingdom Metazoa; phylum Chordata; order Testudines; family Emydidae; genus Terrapene; species Terrapene triunguis. Next base: position 12,546,521 of record NW_020664587.1, read on the forward strand.
CCTACACAGGGGTTACGATCTGTAACTTGGTCACTCAAGGGTCTGGATTTTTCACACCCGTGAGACTTAGTTATACTGAAGTAAGTGTGTAGTGTAGACCTGGCCTTTGCAACCTTGGAAATATGGGTAGCTTCTTCCTGGTCTTGGTGGAGAATGTGTTGTGGATGTCGGAGATGCAGATCTGGATTTGGCTGCCTTCGCTGAAAGGACTGGAGGGGCTGACTACCAATGAGAGGGTTTATCCCCAGTGTTAAATAGGTGATAATGAAAAAGAAACAAACCCCCAGAGAAAAAAGAACAGGAGTACTTGTGGCACCTTAGAGACTAACACATTTATAAACTTGCCATTGAAGTGTATGAGCTTCTCGTGTTAGTATGTCGCATAGTTTGTTATGGCTGCGAATACGTGCACCTTGAACTGCCGGACCCTGTCCCAGAATATGAGAAAGCTTATGCTCAAATAAATTTGTTACTCTCTAAGGTGCCACAAGTACTCCTGTTCTTTTTGCGGATACAGACTAGCACGGCTGCTACTCTGAAACCCCAGAGAGTTTTAAACATCTGGGGAGTCAGGCCCTGCGTAGACTGGACCTTTATCTAGAGCAGGGCTTCTCAACCTTTTTCTTTCTGAGCCCCCCCCCACCTCCCCAAACATGGCCCACCTGTGCCACAACAGCTGTTTTTCTGCATAACCAGTAGATTAAAAGCCAGGGCCGGCGGTAGGGGGTAGCAAGCAGGGCAATTGTCAGGGGCCCCACACCACAGGGGCCCCGTGAAGCTGAGTTGCTCGGGCTTTGGCCTCATCCCGGGAAGGAGGGGCTCGGGCTTCCGCTTTCTGCCCTGGGCCCCAGCGAGTCTAACACAGGCCCCACTCTCTGGTTTATTTTGGCAGACCCCCTGAAACCTACTCGCGGTCTCCCAGGGGGCCCCGGACCCCTGGTTGAGAACCACTGATCTCGAGCTCGAGACGGATTGTTCCCTCTAGCTCCCGCACCCCATCCAAACCCAGAATTCCCTCAGGCCTGTGTTGCCTCTGACAGAAGTCAGGGCAGTCACGCTAGGCTGTGACCTACATTCAGCCTGGGTTGAGCTGAGCATTTGTAGTTCCTGTGGGGTCATGCCAGCGGGGCAGAGCCATGATACAACGGCTGATGCAAGCTAGTCCTCCAGTGCTGGCCCACAGTTACCTAGAAACGCCTCCATGGTGTTCCGTTTTCACCTCTTTGGTATTTGTGATCTCACACCGGGGAGTTCTCCAGCCATTGCTGGAGACTTGCAGGATAGACAAGACCTGAAATTCTAATATTACAATCCCCCGAGCCAAATAAAAACTATTTGGAAGGGGAGAGTGAGGAAGCTTTCAGCCTTTCTCTCTGAAGCAAAGAAAGGGAACAACGATCCCCAATATTTTTCCACTTTCTAGGTCTCCATTAAGAACCATCCCTTCTAAGTGCTGTTAGCATCTCTGAAACTTCCAAGCCAAGCGACAAAGATTTTGCCAGCCCATCTTTGCTCTAACTGCTCTCCACCTCATTTGGACAGGAGCATCCGCTTAGTTTCTGATAACACAGGTTTCTGTTTTAACCATACCTAGTTAATGTACAGCTCAGCAGCCAACAAGATCAAATGTAACGTTTAAAATCGATACAATAGGGACCATTGACAACACACTTCTCTGTTCATGAACAAGGGTGTGTGGGCACATACGTTCACATAACTTCACAAAGATCTACACGCACACACACATCCTGCAATAAGAGCCACGTGGGCGACCTCTGTGCCTCCTAAGAGCCCCTTGACTTCCATGGGGCTCTGCACAGGTACAAGGTTTCTGGTGTATGAATGCCGTTGCAGGATCAGGACTGTGGACACAATCTCACACACACACACACACACACACACACACATTCAGTCACCCAGATGTATAGGCCACATCCTCACAACAAAACCTACATTGCGGATGTGTTAAGGATACAACAGAAAGCAACGAACCCCTGGAAATTCACAGTTAGCTGAGCAATGCATTCTGTGCTTCGCAACACAAGGACACACATGGGGCCCACTCCAATACCCGCGGAAGGCACTGACAAATCTCCCATTGACTCCAACACAGCAGGACCCAGCCCAGGGTGATGGTTCACAGGCCAGAATCGATAAAGTAAGAAGATGGGCTAACGCAGGCCCTAGGTGTGGGCACTATATGGACTCTGTGCTGATTCATTCTAATGCTGCACAGGGATATAGTCTAACGATTCAGAAGCATTTGCAGAAGTACCTGCGGAGACCACGCTCTCATGATCACGAGCAGTGCTGGGGTGACTCAGTGAGAGCCACCGTTTCACCGATGTTTCCCAGCCCTCCGATGTGTCCTCATTCAATTGCCTTAATCGGCTACTTGCCTTTATGGGAAGAAAATCTAAGGGAAAAGGAGTTCAGGGGAGCTGGCCGGTTCTCAAGGAGATAATATTAAACGCACAACTGCAAACTATCCCGCTGCAAAGGAAAGAGCGCAAGAATAGTAAGAGGCCAATATGGCTCCATCGGGAGCTCTCTAATGACCTGAAAATCAAAAAGGAATCCTACAAAAATTGGAAACACGGACAAATTGCTAAGGAGTTACAAAAGAACAGCATGAGCATACAGGGACAAAATCAGAAAGGCTAAGGCACAAAATGACTTTTACCTAGCAAGGGACATACAAGGCAATAGGAAGAGGTTTTATAAATACCTCGGGAGCAAGAGAAAGATGAAGAAAAGTGTAGGTCCTTTACTTAGCGGGGAAGGAGATCTAATAACTTGGCTGAGGTGTTAAATGCCTATTTTGCTTCGGTCTTCACTAAAAAGTGTAATGGTGACTCAACACAATTAATATTAATAACAAGGGGGCACAAGCCAAAATAGGAAACAAACAGGTTAAAGAATATTTAGGTCAGTTAGATGTATTCAAGTCGGCAGGGCCTGATGAAACTCATCCTATGGTACTTAACAAACTAGCTGAAGCAATCTTGGAACCATTTGCCATTATCTTTATGAACTCCTGGACACGGGTGAAGTCCCAGAGGACTGGAGAAGGACAAACATAGAACCTAGCTTTCAAAAGGACAACATTGAGGATCTGGGAATTATAGATCAGTCAGTCTAACTTCGATACGTGGAAAGGTACTGGAACAAATTATTAAAACAATCAATTCATAAGCACTCAGAGGTATAAGGAATAGCCAGCATGGATTTGTCCAGAACAAATCAGGCCAAACCAACCTAATCTCCTTCTTTGACAGGGTTACTGGCCTAGTGGATAGGGGTGGAGCAATAGACATGATCCATCTTGATTTTAGTAAGGCTTTTGCCCCAGTCCCACGTGACAGTCTCATAAGCAAAGTAGACAAAATAAACATAAGGTGGCTGCACAACTGGTTGAAAGACCATACTCAAAGAGTAGTTATCAATGGTCCATAGTCAAACTGGGAGGACATATCTAGTGGGGTCCCATATGGGTCAGTCCTAGGTCCAGTACTAGTCAATATTTTTATTAATGATTTGGATAATGGAGTAGGGAGTATGATTATTAAATCCGCATATGACACCAAGCTCGGAGGGGTTGCAAGCACTTTGGAGGACAGGATTAGCATTCAAAACGACCTTGACAAATTGGAGAATTGGCCTGAAATCAACAAGATTAAATTCAATAGTAACAAGTTGCAAAGTACTTCACTTAGGAACAGGGCTGGCTCCAGGGTTTTTGCCGCCCCAAGCGGCGGGAAAAAAATAAAATAAAATAAAAGCTGCGATCGTGATCGATGGCAGCTCCACCGCGCTGCTTTCTTCTTCGGCGGCAATTTGGTGGCAGGTCCTTCCCTCCGAGAGGGACCGAGGGACCTGCCGCCAATTGCCGCCAAAGAGCCCAACTTGCCGCCCCTTCCCCTTGGCCGCCCCAAGCACCTGCTTGCTGAGCGGGTGCCTGGAGCCGGCCCTGCTTAGGAAGGAAAAATCAGCTACAAAATGGGGAATAACAGGCTAGGCGGTAGTACTGCTGAAAAGGCTCTGGGAGTTATAGTGAATCACAAACTGAATATGAATCAACAATGTGATGCGGTTGTGAAAAAGGGTAATATCATTCTGGGTGTGAATTAACGGAAGAGTTGTATGTAAGACATGGGAGGTAATTGTCCCGCTCCGCTTAGCAGTGAGGAGGCCTCATCTGGAGTACTGTGTGAAATTCACAGTGCCACACCATGAGAAAGATGGGGACAAACTGGAGAGAGTCTGGAAGAGAGCAACAAAAATGACAAAAGGTTAAGAAAATCTGACTTAGAAGGAAAGGGTCAAAAAAAGGGCATGTTTAGTCTTGAGAAAAGAAGACTGAGGGGGGATCTGCGAACAGTCTTCAGATATATTTTACAAAGAGGACTGTGACCAATTGTTCTGAAGGTAGTACAAGAAGATAGGACAAGAAGTTATGGGCTTAATTGGTGCAAGGAAGGTTTAGGTTAGATATTAGGAAAAAACTTTCTAACTATAGGGGTAGTTAAGCTCTGGAATAGGCTTCCAAGAGAGGTTGTGAAAACTCCATCATTGGAGATTTTTAAGAACAGGTTGGACAAACACCTGTCAGGGATGGTCGAGGTCAGGAATCAGCAACCTTTGGCACGCAGCCCATCAGGGAAATCCGCTGGCGGGCCGGGCCGGTTTGTTTACCTGCAGCATCTGCAGGTTCGGCCGATCGCAGCTCCCACTGGCTGCGGTTCGCCGTTCCAGGCCAATGGGGGGTGCGGGAAGTGGCAGCCAGCACATCCCTCGGCCCACGCCGCTTCCCGCAGCTCCCATTGGCCTGAAATGGCAAACCGTGGCCACTGGGAGCTGCGATCGGCGGAACCTGCGGACGCTGCAGGTAAACAAACCATCCCGGCCCGCCAGCGGATTTCCCTGACGGGCCGTGTGCCAAAGGTTGCCGATCCCTGGTCTAGGTCTACTAGGTCCTGCCTCGGCACAGGGGGGCTGGACTAGACGACTTCTCGAGGTCCCTTCCAGCCTGACATTTCGATGATTTTGTGATTTATGCAAAAGCAGGCTTTGCTCGGTGGCAAGTTTGATCATTTCTCCCCACAAACCAAATGTGGAGAATTTAAAAATGGACAAAACCCTTTGAAATGAACCAAAAGAGAGGAAAAAATATGAGTAATGTTTATTTCTGTCTCCGTTATTGATTTAGTAGAACTTAGCTGACAGCTTGGAAAATCTCCTGCTTTCCCATGGATTCAGGTGGGAGTTGAATGCTCTCCATCATCAGAGAGCTGATCTCCAGTGAAATCAATGGAAAGACTCCAGTTAATTTCAATAGGCCTTGGATAGGGCCCCCGGCTGACAAGACAGCAGCTTCCCAGTTTTTTATTAATTATTCTTTTCCGTTCTATTTAACCCTTTATAGCTTGTTACCCTTCTCTGCAGCATAATTACACTGGGGCTGTAAAACTGGAGTTTTCATAGTCCGAGAGTTTCAGGCCAGGAGGCACTAGTACACTGTCTTCTCTGTATTCCTGTAGATCATGGGCCTTTAAACACCAGCCAGCCACTCCGCCACCAGAATCAGACCCAAGGGGTGCCACAGGCAGAGAACAGGAGGGACCAAGGTGAACCAGTCCCCAAGGCTTCTGCCACGGCAGGAAATTGATTAAGTGAGCTATACCCAGATAAATCCTGGCAAGCGCCCCGCGCCCCATGCTGTAGAGGAAGATGAAAAAAACCCCAAGGTCCCTGCCAATCTGACCTAGGGGGAAATTCCTTCTTGACCTTGAATATGATGATCAATTAGGCCCTGAGCATGTGAGCAAAACCCTCCAGCTAAGCACCCGAGACAGAGAATTCTTAGTGCCAGCTCAGTCCATTTCAGCCAATGTCCCATCTTGTTGGGGGGAGATTTTTAAGAGCACAAAAGACAAGTAGGCGTCTGGGTCCCATTGAAAGTTGCTGAGCGTTGGGTGCTTAACTGCTGTTTGTGTATTCGAAAAGCCACCTCCTTGTGCCTGTCTGCTGCCTGCTTAAACAGACATTAGCACAGGGCTGCACCAGGGAGGGGGAAAGAACAATTACAAATGAGCTAGGCGCACCAGCTGCACCACTTTGTTTTAGAACAGATGCACTCGCTGATAACAGATCAAGCTTAACATTTTCAAAAGCAGCCTCTGATTGTGAGTACCCCAGCCGGAGACACCTGGGTCCTGGTGTTGAGTACACATAGCTCCCATTGACGTCATTCCAGTTGTGGGTGCTGAATATCTGGCCCCAGGTGTCTCCAGTTGGGTTCCCAAGAAAGGAAGCTTCCAACGTAAGTGGCCACTTTGGACAAATTGATCCGAATACACAGGGACCCAGAGCATAGCCTGGGAAAAACCAGTTCACAGGCAAGAGCCTCAGCTGGTGTCAATTGCAACGTGGCCAACTCTCACAATTTTATCTCGACTCGCGTGACACTTGGTGTTCTTAAAGTCCCAGGTTGGGAAATCCTAATATGGCATGAGGATCTCAGGTTTCATTGAAAACAAACAGACAAAAAAGATACGTTTCTAGTTCTCATGTTTGCCGAAAAAATCCTAAAGGCTCAGAAACCCAAAAGGCAAAGAGAAAAACCTCATGATTTTAAGCCCATCTCATGCTATTTAGCGGCCCGATTCATGATTTTGTAACGCTCACGGTTCACAATATTGAAATTGGCTGTCCGTGGCGCTACTCCGGCTCCATCTGCTCCAGCCTGAAATACTTTGCCAACTTAAATAATGCTAACGTGAAGTTAAAGGGAAACTCTCAATGTCAAAAGCCACATTTCAGTCTAAACGTCCGCCCCCCCCCGCTGCTATTACAAGTGAAGTCTAAGATTAGCAGAGATGAAATATGCCAGAGAGAAAATAATTCTTTGGGCCTGATTTTTCATCCCGGTTGATGCAACTAGAAGGAACTATGCTGGTGTGAAGCCAGTTTGACTGAGTGGAGAATCAAGCTTCTCAGCTTGTTCCCTTTGTGCGTTTCACACCATACCAAAGGGCAGGGGGGCTCAGGGACTGGTGTATTACCTGCTACTGCTGTGAACTCATTCTTACACACTAGGGCTGTGTCTACACCGCCACTTTCAGCGCTAAAACTTTTGTCGTTCAGGAGGTGTGAAAAAACACCCCCCTGAGCAACAAAAGTTTTCCGGCACATCTTCACTGGCAACATTAAAGCGCTGCCATGAGGGCAGGGGACTGGACTCGATGACCTCTCGAGGTCCCTTCCAGTCCTAGAATCTATGAATCTATGAAAACATGGCTTGTGTAGTCGCAGCACCAGCGCTGGGAGAGAGCTCTCCCACCACTCTAAAAAAACCCACCTCGGGGAGGGGAATAGCTACCAGCGCTGGGAGGAAATCAAGGAGCCGGAGCCAGGGCTAACGGATAGGTGCTCAGAGGAGGAATGGAAAACAAATGGTGAGTTGATGAGCCAGTGAGATACAGGCAGGCTGTTCCAGGGGGCAAGAGGAGAGGCTCTCATATCGCTAGAGACAAGGTTATATGCCAGGTGCAGATGGTCACGCAAGGTGCAAGCACTGAGAGAGAAAGGCTGCTCTCGTGGTTAGGGCACTAACCTAGGACTAGGGAGAGACAGATTTGATTCCCTGCTCTGCCACAGATGCTCTGTGTGACCTCTGGCAAGTCACTTAGTCTCTCTGGGCCATAGTTCCCTATCCCCAGAGAACGTTACCAGGCCATTGCAGACATGGGAGAGCTGTGTGCCACTGGGCTCTCCCCTCACAGCACCCATTACACGATCACCTGAAATGAACGAAGCCGACAGTTTCTATTAAAAGAGCCACCTCTCATCTTAGCTTCCGCGGTTGTCCAGCACCTATAAATGTGAAGCCTCAGAGACAGGCAAGGCCCCTCAGCACGAATTCCAAACCACTAGGGCCCAGCGCCGGTGAGTTCTGAGCTCTCTCACCCTTCACAGTTTTCAAAGGGAGCTGGGGATGCTCGGCACCGTGCGGAGCAGACCGATGGCGAGGGAGGCAGAGGAGGGAGATGCCCTAAGCCAGGCTTTTCCGTGGCTGTGGGCTGACCTTTCCAGACTGACTCACTGGGCGGCATTCCCCTCCTCCCCCCCACCCCCTCGATTTATGCTGTGCTCAGCGTTTGAGGGAGGGCCATGCTTTCCAGGTGACTTGTGCGGCTAACGCGAAAAGGGCGCTTTCCGCTGGCAAGGCCTGCGTTTGCCAGCCCGCCCCTGACACCCCCGCCTGCTGTTTTGCACATACCACATGTTTGTATGTACGTGCCACCCACACTCCTGGGTGTGCCGTTACGGGAGCTCTTCAGAGTTCGTCATCTCAAACGCCGGGCCCAGGTTAGTCTGTTTGCTGGGGTGATTCTGCCCGTTTGGCTGATTCTTGATTACGAGGAACCGGTCGTGCGTGTTGAAAGCGTTGAGAATGGGGGAGTGCTTGGCACCTCTGAAAATCACGCCTCAGGGTCTCAAGTTGGGCTCCTAAAATAAGGAGCCATCCAAAAGTTGTGGCCCTGGCTGGAAACTTGTCCCAACGGGCAGAAGGACTTGGAGTACAGCCTGGCACCAAACAATGCCCCTGCCAGTGCCTCAGCTAGTAACTCTCGTCCGTCCTTAGCGGATGGGGAAGCTGGAAATGGGAGCGAATGAAGCAGTGGGGTCGCCCCAGCAGAGGAAATGTGAAGCACACACCGGGCCTGTGTATTGTCCGTGCTCTGCATGGACGCCGATGAGAGTAGCACGCAAGGATCATGCCCCTGAGAGAGGGGATTAAGATGCAAATTCCCAAGGTTGGGCACTCTAGCTGGTTCTGCTGGCTGGGGCAGCTTGTCTTGTCCTGTCTTCCCAGGTCTTGTTCCTGGTGTCAGGGAGCTCTCTGGGGAATGGGCTTGTCAAGGGCTGAATGGCTGGAGTTCATAAACTGCTCTCTGCATCGGGGTCGATCCTTTGAATGGCAGACAGTTACCTGGGGCTAATCTGCAGCTGCGCCCCTTGGAGCTGTGATTTCTGTGCGATCTCCAGGGCTATGCAGGGTTAAGAGAGGTCAGCACCTGGAGGGGGACCGAAGATGACCCTGGTGCTTTAGGAGGCGGAGTCTGTTCACCTTTGAGCCAATGTCTTTGCGTGGTGTTAAGCAGAGGCGTAGCGAGCGCCCTCCGTACCCTCCGACCGGAGGGGGCCCCGCAAGGAAGGGGGCCCCTAAAAGTGGCAAAATAAATACCGCATTCCAGTTTCTGCATTGTAAGGGGCCCCGCCTGGACATATGTTTGGAGGGGACCACCGTTCAGAGGGGGCCACGTTCTTTGTTGCTATGGCCCTGGTGTTAAGGGCCCTGTCGTGCTGTATTTAGGCATAACACCAAGGACCTGCTTGCTTATGGTCATTAAAGACTCAATCGTGTTGTTTGCATGATCAGGGGCGTTTCTTCCAATGTCCTGGCCAGATTCCAACGTGGATAATTTTGTTCGGCCTCCCTCAATTCCCTTCGCAGTCCCAGTTCCATCACTTCCTGTCCTAAATTCTTGTGCAACGTTGCTGTGGTCTAATAAATGGCGGCTGCGTTCCATCCCAGAGATGGCTGCGTTTCTGCTGTGGCAGGCAAAGCAGTGAATACACAGTTAATATCTCAAGCTGTGAAGTCTGTAAAGCACTATGCCTGGCTTGGGATGGGAAGTGCAGTTGAGATGTAAGAGGATATTACCACTGATTAACTTCCCTCCACTCCTCAGACAGATGGAGCCAATTACTGTGTGTGTGAGAGTATGGGGCACCCATGTCCCCCTCTGTGCTCGATGCACAGAGTCTGTGCAGCCACCTGCTACAGCGGTTGTCTCTTTAGCTCAAGCTGTAAAGACTCATGCTTTTAGCTTTGGAGGTCCTGGGTTTATTTCCCCAACCACGATGGCAGCTGTCACTCGTGTACAGACTCTCCCAGCCCTTTACGCATCCTGCCGGAGGGCTGGTCACAGTCATGCTCTGGAGCGCGTGAGAGACTGCTCCTCCGGGGGACACATACCGTGGTGTCGAAGTGGCCTGTGCCTTCAAGGGCTGAACTTCCCAGAAAGAGAGGCTGGGTGGGGCACTGGGAAGCTCCTCTTGTTATGCACAGGTGAGCTCTTGCATGTACCTTAAGCACTGAGTGACAACTGAAGACCACACATCAACCTAGAAAGGGAGGGGAGGCCCAGAGGCATATTTCCTCCTTAAATGCCCCCTGAGTGGGGATGGCCCCATGCTATGCCTCGGCCCCACAACCGAGCCCTGTGCCTCTGGAGGAGCCAACACCTAGTTCTTCCCTGCCCTCTGGGGGGCTATTGAGGCCTCCTTTAGAACGAGGGAGGAGACTGGATTCCAGCCGGACCTGTTACTTGTGGTGAGACTGTCGCCTGCCTTCCAGGGACGCGCCCGTTTGCATTTGGTTTGCGCTGGGATGTTCAGGTCCCTCTGGGTGAGCAATGAAGACCCGGACCCTCCCTTTTCACAGCCTCTGGCTCTCGTCCCCCTCTTCCTGCAGGGACCATGGGCTGTTGCTGCAGTTCTGACTATGACGAAGACTGGATCGAGAACATTGACATCTGTGAGCGCTGCAATTACCCCATAGACCCGGCTAGTAAACCCCAGGTGAGGCGGATGGGGGAGAGCTCGCCTCTCATCACAGCATCGGGGTGGGGGAGGGCTTTTCATAGGGATGGTGCCCTTTTGGACTGGCATGGGTGGAGGAAATGGCCATACTTGAGGCTAAGACTTGCAGCAGCTCCGCAGTGCCGAGCGTTTGGGATCCAGTATGCAAGGGTCTCGTGCAGCCAAGGAGGAGCCTGTGAACCCAAAGCACAGAGAAACTCCTCACTCAGGCAACTGGAAGGGGAAGCCCTTGGTAACGCCCGGCTGGGGAGGAAGTGAATCTGAGAGGACGGTGTGAGGGGGAGACTGGAAGAAGCTGGGTGCGGGGGTGGGAGTTCCTTCTAGAAGAGAAAATCAGAGAAATCCCCTTCACTCTGGTCTCTTTTCTTCCCTCCAGAGGCTGAGACACAATGGCTCCGAGGTGCGTGATCCTTTGGTGTCCTATGAAATTCCTTCTCCGCCCTGCTCTCCTATGCAAGGTTGGTACCCGCAGACCAGAGCGCTAGGGGAAAAGGGGTCTCCGGTGCTGGGGAAGCAGCCCAGGCTCTGAGTCACCAGCGGGTTCTGTGCAAATGAGTCAGTCCCAGCTAGTGGAACGATAGCTCATCGGTGGGAAAGGAAAAGTGCATGTTAGCGACGTGACTCCCAAAGGTGAAGTCTTTCCAATAACTCACCTGTGGCCATTCATAGAGACACCTTGGGCCGGACCCTCTCTCGCCCTGCACCTTGTGCCATTGCTCACCTCCGTGCAAAAGGAGGGTAGAATTTTTACTCCCACTTTGCACGAGTGTAATAGACAATGTAAGGCATAGTGCAGGGGAGAGTCGAGCCCGTCATCTTCCTCTTCCTCTCATTCTCTTTGCTTTTCTTCCCCTCTCAGTCCTCCCTCTAGCTTGTGTGGATCTAAACTGAGCGCTGATCAACGGCCCGTGGGGCACAGAGGCCTCTCTTGCGCACACAGCCCCAGTGCAAGTTTTACCCCCTCCTGGAGCAGGTTGAAAATGTTCCAGCGGAAGCCTCCGCCGTCGGCAAACGCTGATTTGTACAAAATCAAACCCTTTTGCTGGAACGGGTCCGTTTCATCGATGTTTTTGGTGGGAAATGATCACATTCATAATAGAATAAAAAGTAACAGTGAAAAGGATCAATGCCAAAATGGAACGCTTCCCTGAGGCTGAAATGAAAGACTTGTGGAATATTTTGTTTCATGGAAAATTCTGGGCTTTTCAACTTTTCCTCCTGATTCAGGGCAGAACCCGATTTTGAATTCTCGCCATTTCCCACGGGACAAAAATTCTGAATTCCCCCCAGTTCTGCCCCCAACCATGGGCTTCTTCCACTCCGACCCAGAGGGGCCACCTCTCGGGTTCCAGCCTTTACAACCATTCCACTTTCAACTCTCTGAGGAGACTTCCAATTAGCGCTCATTGGACGCTGGGTTGAGCCCTGTTGAACTCATTTCATGTAAGCCACCATACAGCCATCAGCTGGCAATAGCTAACTGACAGGAGCTGGGGCCAAACTAGCATCCAGGAGGTGAAAGGCTTCGCAGGCCACTGTCAGGCCCCTGATGCACCTCGCCTCTGTCCAGCCACCTCGTAAAGAGATCTCTTGCTTTTCTTTCCAGATAAACTAGTGGTAGCTTTGTATGACTATGAACCAACTCACGATGGCGACCTGGGCCTCCAGAAGGGGGAGACGCTCCGACTTCTGGAGGAGTAAGTCTGCTGCCTTTTCCCCACTCACACTAAGCCATGCATTGGAGAGCCACTTGGAGCATGCTCTCTCCGGCCAGCCTTGCAGGCTAATGAGCCGGTCCGTGCTGCCGGACAAGCACCTGCCAGAGAGGGGTCCTGCTGCCGCCGATTGCCTGCAGTTTCCTGGTGGGACCCCAGAACTGGAGGCAGGCAGGGCCCTTGGTGCCTTGCACTCCTGCCTCAGGGAGGGAGAAGGGGATGTGGCTGCATTTAGCAATAAGCTACAAGTGAGAGGGAAGTGCCCATTGGACACTAAGGTAAGAAGTGGGGGGAGGGACGACCCTCAAATGAGTCAGCATCACCAGGCAGTCTGCCACCTTCCCAGCCAGCTGGGAGCATCTTCCCCATGCCAATCTGAGGCCCCACTGGCCTCTTTCAACCAAGACCTCTGTGTCCGCGGAACCGCCCCTCCCCAGCAGGACTGGGGGGCTGACGTTGCCCTTTCTTCTGGTCTCGTTTCAGGAGTGGGGAGTGGTGGAAGGCCCAGTCACTCACCACTGGCCAGGAAGGGTACATTCCCTATAACTTCGTCGCCAGGGTGAACAGCCTGGAGCCGGAACCGTGAGTGGATGTGTTGTCTGGGTTCACTATTCTCCCCCCAGCCCAGGCCCCCCCAGAGGGAAGTCTCAGCCCTGGCCATATTTGCCCTGAGCCTGGCTGCAGGGCTAGGAAACATGCCCCCGGTCCTAGGGCGGGAGGGGACTGGGCTACGTGAGCCCCAATGGATCCCTGATTCCTGTCCTCCTAGGATGCATCTCTGGTTGGGGCTCTGCTGGCGTGGGGGTGGGCAGCGGGGTAGTGGAGCACGAGCCTGCATGGCACTAACTCTGTCTTGGTCCATGCAGCTGGTTCTTCAAAAACCTCAGCAGGAAGGACGCTGAGCGCCAGCTCCTGGCCTCCGGGAACACGCATGGCTCCTTCCTGATCCGGGAGAGCGAATCCACCAAAGGTAACCTGCGGCCAGTGAGCGGAGGGCCGGGGGGGGGGTGCCCGTGTCTGGCACCTCTGAGCCTGCCTCCTGCCTGATACTCTGAACGCACAGTGTTAACGCCGTCTGCTACTCTACGGGCAATCCAATCCTTTAGTAGCCTGATTGTACCACTAGGGCTACCGTCAGCGTGAGCTTCCCCATAGCAGTGCCCTGACAGTGCCAGCTGGGCCTCTGGCAGTGGGTTTCCTCCCAGCAAACCAGCAACTGTACCACACTACTTCCTATATGGGTGTGTGCGCGTGTTTGCACAACTGGGCTGTGTGTGGGGGTGCTCCCCTCCTCCTGGCGTTCAGCTGCTCAGGTTATAAAGCAGAGGGGCGGGTACTTGCCATTCTGCACTGTCTTACCCTGGCTCTGGGGATGGTACAAACAGCCCAGAGCGCAAGACTGTCTTGTGCCAGTTGTGGTGCTGTGGTGACGGCCGTGGGAGCAGGATTTGGCTTGTTGGCGCACCTCTGCCGGTGCCTGGCACGGTCCAGCTTTGCTCCGGGAGACCCCTGGGGGAGGGTGGGCAGGGGAGCAGGAACTGTGGGGCAGGAGTCTTCAAGGCGAGAAAAGGAGACCAAGCCCGCAGTGGCCTCATTCCTTGTTTCTTGTTGGCCTCGCTAGGTTCCTTCTCCCTGTCAGTGAGGGACTTTGACCAAAACCAAGGCGAGATGGTGAAGCACTACAAGATCCGGAACATGGACAATGGGGGGTACTACATCTCCCCTCGCATCACCTTCAGCAGCCTGCACGAGCTGGTGGAGCATTACACACGTAAGGCCCCGAGCACTGCCAGGAGAGGGCACAGCAACCCAAGGGAGGGTGGGCACTGAAACGTCCACTTATCACTGCGGGAACCACTGCGGTTCCACCTCCCATGGACACGTACAACAGCTCTCGCACCCCGTGCCCCACAGCGCCGCCTGCAGGGAGAGGCTGGGATGGGAGGAGCTGTGGGCTGTCCCAGAGTCAGGGCCTAAACCCCATACCCCACAGCGCCTCCTGCAGGGAGAAGCTGGGACAGGGGGAACTGTGCAGTCTCTCTGAGGCTGAGTTGTGTTTCGTCTCCTCTCGTGAAGGCGAATGAGCTTTCGCTCTGGACAAATGGATCCGCAAAAGCTGGTAGCGAGTCACTGAGCACTTGTAGTGCCTGGCCCTGGCTGCACTCCCTCGCCCCGTCCTGTGTGCGTCCCCTTTGCTCTTCATGCAGCCTCATGTTTACCCCTTGATTTGCCTCCCCTGCTCCCCGCCCTGCAGGCAATATAGATGGGTTGTGCACCCGCCTGGGCAAGCCCTGCCAGAACCAGAAGCCGCAGAAGCCCTGGTGGCAAGACGAATGGGAGGTGCCTCGGGAGACTCTCAAGCTGGTGGAAAAGCTGGGAGCAGGGCAGTTTGGAGAGGTCTGGATGGGTGAGTAAACCAGCAGCCATGACAGCGGCCCTGAGGTGGGTGACGCTGACAGGCAGGCCAGTCACTGGGTGCGGGGTGGCACTGGTGGGCTCGGCTCCCAGGCATGGCCAGGGGAATGTCTGGTTATGTGCAGAATCCTGCTCCAGCTGGCATTTAGGAATGGCCCTGACAGGGTCCCAAAAGCTGCCTGCAGGCGTCTTCAGCCAAGGGCTGGAGGAAGGGTCACAGGGTGCAGTGAGAGGACAGCAGGACCCCCAGCCTCCAAACAATGAGGTCACATTGTGAATAAACATGGATCTCAGCTACATTTAGGGGATGGGTTTAATACTGTGACTGACTAGTGTGCATGAGCACCGCCGCCCTTTTCCGGATGGAAACAAAACTCATTAGTTGTGAGTCATAGGCCCTATACTGCCAGTAGGGAATGGAGAGTCTCCTGCAGCTCGAGCAGGCCTGTGCTTTTGGTGCAGGGGGATCAGGGTTCCATCCTTGCTGGTGCCCAGAGGGTGCAGAATAGTGACCGCTGGGGCATTCCTTAGTGACCCTGGATTTATTACAGTACATTTAGCAATACCAAGGAGAGGCCCGGAGGGGAGGCCCTCTCCTTGGCTCTCTGCCCCCTTGCCTTCCGCTGTCACTCTCGCCTGCATCCGACTGGCACTGTGGTTGCAGTTCCTCGGGGTACTGATTGCTGACTCAGCTCCTCTCCTTGTATCTGCATCCTGGGAGGAAGTTCTCCCCAGGGCTGTGGCCAGTGGGAGAAGGGAGAGGAGGTTGGGGGTAGGACTCGTTCCAGGACCACCTTCGGGCACTTTGTCTTCTGGGGGGGTGCACGGCAGGAACTGAACGAAGACCCTGGGGAGGGGCAGGCTTGCGAGCCCACCCAGGGCAGTGATGATGGGTGCTGGACGGTTATCCAGACTCTGCCAGGCAGGGCCCGGGCTGTGGTTGGAAGAAGCGGCTGGGTTTAGTGGAAGTGTGGACTCCTGCCCTACACAGCGTAGGATGGTGTAGGGAAGGGAGGCCTGGTAAGAGGATACTCCTAGGTCGCTGGTCCTACTCCAGCCCAGGTGTGTAGGGATCCAACGTCATTCCCGTCGGATGGCTCTTTGCTGCCCCATGTGAGATGAGTTGGGCAGGGTCTCAGGCCAGTTGTTAGCGGGGCAAATGTCTATGTTGCAAAAGCCCCCCCGGCCCCTGGCTAATGGCTCCCGGGTGCCTCATGCTGTCATTTACATGGTGCAGCGGGATTGGAACGGTGGGGCTGGACCCCCACGCTGCACCGTCCTGCGGGATAGGTTGAGGCCCATGGGCAGGGGACCAGGGTGGGTGGGAAGCCGTCTCTTCCCCGCCCCCCTCTGGGGCTGTGCCTGTCCTGTGGGTAAATAGAGGCTGCCAGTGCCTCCCAGGGACAAAGCCAGCCCTGATTCACAAGCCCAGCTCCCAAGCTCAGCGCAGCCTCTTCCCGTTCCCGCCAGGGCGAAGGGCTGGCCCAGGGTGAAACGAGTTAGAAACAGACCTCAGGGCTCAGCAGTACCAGGGGGCGGAGACTTGCCCAGAGACTGGGTCCCAGGCCCAGCCCAGGTGTCTGTTCCCCTTTCCTTTGGCTTCTCACTCACAGACGGGGCTGCACTGGACAGAGGCCCAGCTGCATCCCACGCAGGATGTGGGATGCAAAGGGGGGGGGGGGGACAGGGCCTGCTGAGGGACGTGGCTCACCCGGCCCTGCCCATCACCAGGCCTTTGGTGCCACGGAGGGAGGTGGCCACAGTTCCCTCCTTGTGGCTGGGTTCCCCCCACATGTTCTACTTGCCCTCCCTGCTGCTTTACTTTCGGCTCGCCCCTAACCCTGGCTGCCAAGAAGAGGAAGGGAGGGGTGGTGCCATTTTCAGTGGCCAGCAAGGCAGGCCAGCCCTGCTTCCTTCTTCTCTCGCCCCGGGTGCTCTGGCCCAGCGCCTGCAACCCCCAACCCAGTGCACAGCTGCAAATCTCGGTTCTTGCGAGGCTGCACTGGCGAAAAGGGCCTGTCGGCCTCAGTGCTCCTGTGGCGTGCAGGGTGGCTGGCACTCCAGGTGGTGTGTGCCGGGGGCATGACCCCAGGGGTCAGTCTGGCTAACACGCCAGGGCTCTCCCTTTGTCTTCACATTGTCAATCCCAGTGGAAAGCCACGGCAGTCGTGCTCCAGGGACTTCAGCTTTCAAGGGAAATGCAGCGGGGTCCGGGGATTTCTAGGTAAACAGCAGCCAGCGCTGCCCAGACAGTGGAGCTTCCTGTCTGAGGGCATTTCTCATCCAGCGCCCGAGGGCTGCCAAGCAAATAACCCAGGACAGCACACGGCAGCACAGAGCCACATGGGAGCTGGACCTCAAAGCACCTGAGTTCCGGCTTCAGTCCGGAACTCACGCCCTCCGAGTGGGCCCTGGATCTGCTCAGCACTCCCTAGCTTCTTTCCCCTCCTCTTCAGGGACCTTCCCCTGAGGCCTTTTGTATTGCCTTGGTGAAAAGGAGGTGGAAATAGCCCTTGGCTGGCGTAGAGATGGATAAGGGTCCTAACCTCGCCCCTGGCAGAGGGGGGGCGGATCAGGGCGTGGCTGGAGTACACTGCACGACAGCTATTACCTGCTTCCCAGGGACCAAAGGGAAGGAAAACATAGGCTGCTCTAACTTACACCAGAAGCCAGGCAGACCCCTGCACTGCCCAGAATATGGGGAGCGCAAAGATGTCCTAATGCCACTTCTATCCCACCTTCCACTCCTGCCCCAATCAAGTAACTGACAATCGGGCTCAATGTCCCCACAGCCTCTTCCGCCTCCACTCCCGCCCTGGCCTCATGCGCTGGTGCCCAGAACCCCTGGTGGAGACAGGCTTGAGTCCCAGTGCTCGGACAGAGACCCCAGCTTCCTTTGGGTTTGGGCTGCCTGGTCCCAGGCAGGGTGTGGAGAGCGGGTGCGTACGGGGCCTGGCTCTCTGTTCTGGGCATGTGGAGCCCCGCCTGGCATAGGAGCTGTTGGCAGTTTTGTGCCGCGCTGATAAGAATCGCGCGCACCAGAAAGGCCCTTGTTGTGGCTGTCGTTCTGGTATCCGGGCCCAGCTGCTGCTCCGAGGGCTTGTGCCTCTGAGCTGCGCTGTGACAAAAAGAGCAAATCATGAAACCGCCCGGTGGTGCAGCAGCTGGAGGGAGAGCAGGAGGGCGCAGTCTCCTGTCTCACCCTGGCACCTTGCGGCGGGGGCTTCCTTCAGACACCTAGGGCAGGCCTGGTGCCTGAGCTTGTCTGTCCCTCCCCGTGCCAGCGAGGAACACCCTGGGAGGCTCTAAGCTCCCCGCTGTGGCTGCTGTCCTCTCCCCTGGCCGGAAGGGAGGGGTTGCCATGGTGCAGGGCGGCAGGGGGTCCTGTCACAGCACCATAACCCATGGACTGAACCTGCCGTTGCAATGGGCACAAGCTCCTCTCTCTCCCCATTCTGAGTCCCCTTGACCGTTGGGTCAGACAGTGGCATGGGCCCTGCTGGGCTGCCCTGCCCCTGTGTGCTCCATCGCCCAGGAGGGGTTTGCAGGATGGGGGTGAGGACTGAGGGCCCCGCTCCAGCAGAGATGGCTGTTGGGAACGGGGGGAGGGAGAGGGGGGGTCAGCACCCCAGTCGCTATCCTGGTCTAGGAGCTTGTGGCTCTGACGGGCAGGATGTCAAAGGTCAGACCCCAGCGGGTTCCTCTCTCTCGTTGACCAAGAACCACGAATAACCCCCCTGCCCCCGGGTCGAAATGTGACTAGAGATTCCCCCGCAAGGGAGTAAGTGCAGATTGTGAAGCTGCATCTCCCACACACGGTGCCCTATGGGCGCCGGCTGCAACAGTCGCTTTGTACCTGCCATCTCCTCTCTCTGGGCATAGACTGAGGGGCTGCCTGGTCTTTGCGTCTCCAATGCCCCCCACTCACTGCTCTATGGGACCCGAGCTGTGTGAGCTCCCTTGGGGGAGGGCAAGTCAATGGAGTCACACCAGAGATGGCTTGGCCCCAAGTCCCTGCTGTTGTGAGCTCCCTCCCAGCAGTGCCGGCTGGGCCCCAGGCTGACAGTGTAGTGGTAGGAGGATCGTGCTAGCCACTCACTGCGGTAACACGGGCCTCCTCTCCCTCCTTGCCCCCTGCCCCGTCTCGCTGCAGGTTACTATAACGGTCACACCAAAGTGGCCATTAAGAATCTGAAGCAGGGCAGCATGTCCCCCAGCGCCTTCCTGGCAGAAGCCAACCTCATGAAGAGCCTGCAACACCCCAAGCTGGTGCGGCTCTACGCCGTGGTGACTCAGGAGCCCATCTACATCATCACGGAGTACATGGAGAAAGGTGAGCCCGACGGCAGCTACCCTGCCATCCCGAGCCGCGCACTCCCCAGGAGCTGCCGTCAGTTTGGGGAGAACCACCAGCCGGTACCCCTGCAGCTCCCTGCTACCCTCCTGCTTTGTGCAGAGACCTTCAGCTGTGGAGCATCTGAAGCAAGAACCGGCAGGGCGCCCAGAGCAGAGAACGAGGCCTGGGGGAGGCGGGTAAAGCCCTACGGGCTCATCCAGAGGCTTCCATCCCTTCCTCCAGGCTTGTGCTCAGCTTGGCGGTGCCTACGGCTCTTGCTCGATTCCCAGTGCTCCCTCTCCCCCCCCCCAGACGGTGCTCTACTGAGAGACTGAGTAGGGCAGAAGTGTGGTCCAGCTGTTAGAGCAGCGACTCAGGAGCCAGGACGCCTGGGTTCTTTTCCCAGCCCTGCCACTTACTCACTGTGTGACCTTGGGTGAGTCACTCCAATGCCCCGTGCCTCAGTTTCCCCAACCTTAGCATGGGGATGATGGCAGCCAGCTGGTGGTTACACGGTTTGGTGCTTATCCACTGGTTGTTTGCAGAGCACTGCGTGGCGGAAGCGGTCCCAAGAGGGGCACTGTTACTGCAAAGCCTCTTAAATGCCCTGTCCTGCTTTTCCCCCTTTCCCCTAGAACTGGGCCTGAGGGACAGCTCCATCTGAACTCCCCAGTGCCTTGGAGAGCTGACCCGGAGCCTGGCGTTCCCTTGCCTCATTACTAATGAGACAGGAAACCACCCTGGGCTCGTGGCGCTGCGGCTATTCTAGTCCCTCCGGCGGGCGCTGCCTATTGTCTCACGCAGTCTTTCATTTCCTTTGCCTGCTCTGAGAGCCAAGAGCAGCAGGTTCGGGTCACGACCTCCATTATCCAGAGGGTGTGACAGTGAACCTGGACAAACTAATCCTGGCAGAGGAGGAGGGAGGTCGGCTGGATGGAATAGGGAGAGACAAGACCTACAGATAGCTCTCCCTTTCCTGCCTGCCTCCACTCCGTGCCAGGCTGTGAGCTTCCTGTGAGCTTCCAGGCTGTGAGCTTCCTGTGAGCTTCCTGGCAAGAACTAAAATGATTAGAGGTTTGGAACGGGTCCCATATGAGGAGAGATTAAAGAGGCTAGGACTTCTCAGCTTAGAAAAGAGGAGACAGGGGGATATGATAGAGGTCTATAAATCATGAGTGGTGAGGAGAAAGTGAATAAGGAAAAGTTATTTACTTGTTCCCATAATATAAGAACTAGGGGCCACCAAATGAAATGAATGGGCAGCAGGTTTAAAACAAATAAAAGGAAGTTCTTCACACAGCGCACAGTCAACCTGTGGAACTCCTTGCCTGAGGAGGTTGTGAAGGCTAGGACTATAACAGGGTTTAAAAGAGAACTGGATAAATTCATGGAGGTTAAGTCCATTAATGGCTATTAGCCAGGATGGGTAAGGAATGGTGTCCCTAGCCTCTGTTTGTCAGAGGGTGGAGATGGATGGCAGGAGAGAGATCACTCGATCATTACCTGTTAGGTTCACTCCCTCTGGGACACCTGGCATTGACCACTGTTGGCAGACAGGATACTGGGCTGGATGGACCTTTGGTCTGACCCAGTCTGGCCGTTCTTGTGTTCTTAAAAGTGTCGTAGAAGGCAGGAGTCCAGTTCAGAGGGCTGCTAAGCAAGAGTCACAAGGGGCAAATCCCGAGGGTGCAGCATGGCCCTTCTCTGTCTCGCCGGCTCCATGGCAGAGTCGTGTTCCCTTCCTCTGAGAGTTGGCGGCTCTGCCAGAGGAAACGCGCCTGCCTGTTATGTTTGGCTGTTGAGCAGAAAGGCCGATGGGACCCAGGCTGCCCAGCCAACTCCAGGGTTGTTCAGGTCTATTTTTAGACCTGGGTCATGTTGCTCAAGGAGTTGATTTCTCAGTATGATCCTCCCATGGGACGATGGGGGCTTATAGGGGTCCTTGGGGAATGTTTCTCAGAGTGGCCCAGGTCTGTCGTTACGGGGGCGGTTCACACTGCATGGTGCCTGTGTGTGTGAATTGATTGTCGAGCAATTGGGGGGGGGGTTATACAGGGCAAGCTCCTGGCTTCAGAGGGAAATCACATGATGGCAAACCAGCAAAGGGAGCAATAACCTCCTTCCCCACCCTGTGAACCCAACCCAGCCTGGTCCCGCACTGGCTCATTGTTCATCCAACTGGGCCAGGTGGGGTTTTAGCAAATCAGTCCCTGCTCCTGTCTGAACAACCCAGGCCAAACGGAGGCCTTGGATCTGCTCGCACCTTTGAGAAGCCCTGCCCTGATGGACGGAGACTGTCCGGGGCTGGGTCTGAGGGCGGCCGAGCTGGTTCCTTCAGGGCAGGGTTGGCATTGACTGGGGCTGGTCCTGTTGCAGGGAGCCTGGTGGATTTTCTCAAGACCCCCGAAGGAATCGGACTCACCATTAACAAATTGCTGGATATGGCAGCGCAGGTGAGGAGGAGGAGCGCCGGGAGATGGGAGCCGGATAGGGCTGATGCCAGGCTGGGGACGAGCTGGCAGAGTCTGTCTCCAGGGGCACGGGGGGTTAATGTTCCCTAGGGCTTTGTGCTCAAGTGACGGGAGCAGGCCTCGGCCTGATACCCTGGGAATGGATGGGCCCATCCAGCCAGAACCCTGCATTTTGACACACTTCATCGTGACTGAGAGGCTGAGGGCTGGACAGTGGGGGGGCTGCGCGTCGGGATGGAGGGGCATCGGCAGAGCTGGGGGGTGGGGGCAGGGCAGGAATAGCAGCGGGCTGCTGGTCAGAACCGAGGGGCATGGGCAGCACTGGGGTGGAAGGAGTTTGTCCAGCACCTGCCTGTCCTGCACCTGGCGCTAGCCCCAGCGGCCATCACTCCCTCATGTTTACAGTCAGTAACCCCCCCACCCCCCATATCCAACGGAGGAGGAATTTCCCCTCTGTGTCTTTCCTTCTCCACTGCACCCCACGCCCGACTCCGGCCACCACACGCCCCCCGGCCCTGACATCTGCAGGAGATGCTTGACTAGCTGAGGGGAGAGCAACCAGTGGGGAGTGGAACTGAGATAGCAGGAGCAGAGCCTCAGTCTCCCCTGTGCCCCTGCCATGTGTAACGGCCCCCTCTGTGCCCCCCCTCCCCAGATCGCAGAGGGAATGGCCTTCATCGAGGAGAAGAATTACATCCACCGTGACCTGCGAGCTGCCAACATCCTGGTGTCAGACACCCTCTGCTGTAAGATCGCTGACTTCGGGCTGGCTCGGCTCATCGAGGACAACGAGTACACGGCCCGGGAGGGTGCGTCCGCCACCTTCCCCGCTCCACCCTACCAGCAGGGGTGCCCCTCTCTGGGAAGCAGGGTGGGGGGGTTCCCCGGGCAGGTGTGGGCCCTGACAGCAGAGGGACAGAGATCCCAAGGCTGGAATGGGACCTTGCAGCAGGGCAGCGGTGTTGTGTTTGATGTGCCCAGTGAGAGGTTGCAGGGACAATTGCCCCAGCTTCTCTCTCAATCTGATCCTCCAGTTCCAGTTTAGGGGGGTCTCCTGCCCCCAGGAAACCCCTGGCTGCGGCTGACTTCCCCCTCCTGCAGCACCGCTCCTCTGCTGGCTGATCAGAGGAGCAGGGCGGATTTCACACCTCCCTGATCGCCCTGGTTCTGCCCTGGGGGAGCAGGATGGGGAGGAGGATCTGGACAAGCTGGAGGGGTGGGGGAACCCCCTCAGCTCCCCCTAAACAGGAGCATTCACAGGTGGCCAGGTTTGAAACAGGCTCCTGCAGCCATGAGTTCCAACCCCTCCAGAGGTGACTAATATCTACCATCAACAGCAATCGGATTTCATGCCATTTACCCTGGGTGGGTCATCGGGGGGAATCTAGAAATTCTCTTCTCTGCATGGATAGTAAAGACCCCAGGGCACTTCTTGAGAGTCAGGGTTTTGCTCCACATCAGGGCCGGCTCTAGGATTTTTGCCGCCCAAAGCAAAAACAATTTTGGCCGCCCCTTCCCCCCCCCCGTTTTTTAATTGCCCCACCCCCGGCCCCACCTCAACTCCGCCCCTTCCCCAA
This sequence comes from Terrapene triunguis, assembly GCF_002925995.2. NCBI lineage: Eukaryota > Metazoa > Chordata > Testudines > Emydidae > Terrapene > Terrapene triunguis. The sequence continues at coordinate 12,569,706 of NW_020664587.1, forward strand.
ATCCCCAGCCCTGCCTCCTCCCCCCAGGCTCTCAAGCCTAGGAGGGAGGGAAGGAGGGGGAGCAGCGGCGCGCGAAACAGCTGTTTCGCGCGCCGCGCGCGGCCGCTCGGGATCTCCCCCTCCCTCCCAGGTTTGAGAGCCTGGGAGGGAGGGGGAAACTCCGAGTGGCCGCGGCGCGGGCGCCGCTTCTCCCCCTCCTTCCCAGGCTCTCAAGCCTGGGAGGGAGGGCGAGTAGCGGCGCGTGAGCGGCAGCGGAGGTGAGCTAGGGCGGCCGGGGCACATTTTTAGGGGCGGCATTCTGGCGCCGGCCATGCCGCCCCTAAAAATGTGCCGCCCCAAGCACCAGCTTGTTTTGCTGGTGCCTAGAGCCGGCCCTGCTCCACATGACTACCCTGCACCTCACGGACGGCTGCATTTCAGTGAGACTGTGCGGCTCGGCTGTGGAAAGTGTTTGAGGGATTCACGAGGTCACAAGGTTACCGGCCAAGGCACTGATCACTGCTCGTGAATGCCTTGCACAGAGGGTGAGCTGTAGTGAACCTCTTCCTCCGCCACCCGCCCATGTAGCATTGGAAACTCTAGCTCGTGGCAGGATGCCGGCCTGACGCGTCTCTCTGCGTCTCTCTCCTCCTGCAGGGGGTAGAGCAGCAGGCTCAATATAGACACCCACAGCCTCGCAGTAACATCCCAGCCCAGTGAGGAAGTGGGAGCCCACCACAAGCAACCTGTCGCCCCTGTGTATCTGAGCTCTTTGCAGCTCTTGGTGAGCCCGAGCTGCACAGGATGCTGCAGTGCAGACCTGAGCTGTGCCTGGGGGGTGGGTCCTGCAGAGGCGAGCTGGGACCTGGAGCTGCCTCAGCCGGACGCTCCGAGCATCATGCGCCAGAGAACATCTGGCCGTTTCTGGTAGAAACAGGCTGGCGTCTCGCAGAGCCGGGAGCGGGGCTGAGACCTCGCACTGGCCAGGATGGGCAGGAGGCTCTGCTCAAATGTACTGGTATAAGTGAAGTGCGAGGGAAAGGGGTTCAGGGGTGCAGAGACAGCCCCCCACTCACGGTAGGCTGGGGGGGAGGGAGCTCTGGGGGAGAGCGTAAAACCTGAGGGCAAGGGCCAGTGTGGAATGGGGTGCAAGGAACGCTGTGGGGCGTGGGGGAGAGGGGTTAGAGGTCTAGAGGCAGCCCCTCCCAGTGTGAGAGCAGGACCTTTACAGGTTATGGGGTCATGACTGTTTTCTTCAGTAAGGGACCTAGACACATGTGGAGAGAACAGCCTGGCTGCCCCCAGGCCAACGAGAGCAGCAGGGTGAAACATTTATAACCTCTCTAGAGCAGAGGGGCTGCTCCTCCGGACACTGATTGCCCTGTAACTCACATCAGTCCTGTAGGATTAGAGCCCTCTCTGGTGGCTCATGCAGGAACAGCGAGCCCTAAAAGGCCGGTGTTGGCATCTGTTCTAGGGTTGGGCGGGGACCCCACTAGTTCCATCACTCAGGTCAGTTTCAGTAACTCTGGGGCCATGATGAGATGTGCAGATGATACCCAGGTCTGCACATCAGCGGTCTGTGATGTGTGTCTAGGGCATCTTTCTCAGTGCCAAAGCAGGTTTTTATACCCTGGGTCCTTGTGTGATTCACTGGCTCAGGCGTGACTCTCTTTCCACCTCCTCCTTCCTTTCTCCAAGAATAGGCACAGCTTTCGCGCTGGCTCGGGACCCCACCATTTTGTGCAGGGAAGAAGAGCGTGTCTTTCGGTTTGTTTCACTTGGTTACAAAGTCAGTCTCCACAAGTTTCCTGTGGCCTCTAGGCTTCTCAGTTTCTCCTTCCAGCTTGTGACCATCGCGGGTTCTGGGTTGGCTCTGACAGTCGTGAGTGTGTGGATCACAAACCATGGCATGAGCCCAGTGTAGAAAGCTGGGAGGATGGAATGAGTCAGCCAGCCTGATGCAACAGTGCAGGGATCTATAGCTAATTACCTTGTAGTTAGCTGTCCTTAGCATGCATCATACTGTCCCCGTATGTTCTGCTTTAGGGTCTTGAGCATGCTTGTTCTCTCTCTTTCTCCCCTTATCCCCCTAGACTCGGAGTCACTGTTTAAAACCCTGTGCAAGGTTTTAGCTCTGCAGTGCTGGGAGCTGTGCAAGCTAAAAACCCTCCATAACACCTTGACAAGGGCATTGCTCACACGTCCCCTAGATTAAAGCTTTTCTTTACTGATGGCTGGAATGGGGGCTTCTGTAGAAATGGATAAAACTGCCCATAACCCTGCAGTTTGGGCAAACGAGAACAGCGCTTCCAAATAATAAAACCTCCGACAGTGCCAGTGTAGAATCTAGTTAGGGGCCTTTTGTGGGGGTCTTTAATTCCTGTGAATATTGTCAGAGATTTTCCAGGGGCGGCTGGGGGTGTTGGGTCTGGGGATTCTGTGTTTCCTGCCCCAGCAGGCTGAGCGGGGATGGGAATTAAAACAACAAGCAACCAGTCTCCCAACTGCTGCCCCGAGCATGGGCTGCCCAGGGCATCGGGAGCCTCCCAAAAGCCATTGAGTGTGCTGATACATCTCTGAGATGGGCACTGATGGGGAAGGAAGGGGATGAGTTTAAGTGATGGGCGAAGGTGTAAGTGATGAGGGCAGGTGGGGAACTCCCAGGTCAGCCTTAACCTTTTTTTTTTAATCCCCTTGCGTATTTCAGGAGCTAAGTTCCCCATTAAGTGGACAGCACCAGAAGCCATTAATTATGGGACGTTCACCATCAAGTCTGATGTTTGGTCATTTGGAATCCTCCTGACTGAGATTGTCACCTATGGACGGATCCCTTATCCAGGTCAGGACTTCACAGCAGCACACCCAGGCCCATCAGCAGAATGTGTGTGTGTGTGTGTGTGTGTGTGTGTGTGTGTGACACTACTGCAGGACCATTTTGACCTATTTCTAATATATTTCATCAGCCACATACAGTTGGAAAGATAGTAGGACCCCTGACTGTCAAGGGGTGGATCCATCTCCTATGCCCAGCACCCCCCAGGAGGGGGTGTTGCAGGACACAGTGAAGACGTGCCCAGCTACTCCAGTCCCAGATTGGATCAGCCAGAGGTGCAGCAGGGAATAGCGCAGGATCACAGGCTGTGGGGAAGGGCATAGCTACGCCTCTCCCAGCACTGGGGTATGTAAATTGCACTCTGACTCGGCCGGTTCCTAATTCGGGGCTGTGTGTTGTGACCACAGGGATGACTAACCCAGAAGTGATACAGAACTTGGAGCGCGGTTACCGAATGCCTCAGCCCGACAACTGCCCAGAGGAGCTGTATGCACTGATGATGCACTGCTGGAAGGAGAGCCCAGAGGAGCGCCCCACCTTCGAGTACATGAAGAGCGTTCTTGAGGACTTTTTCACTGCCACAGAGGGCCAGTACCAGCAGCAGCCGTGACGAGACCCTGAGCCAGGGTTGGCGGCGTCCTCACTTTGGGATGTGCGGGGGGGTGGGGAGGGAATGGTCCCTGTACATTAGCTCCTCAGAGACTCACAGCTCAGGCCCGGGCCTTTGGATCACAGCCTAACCCTGGCAGAAACTCGTCTCTCCCCCTCACGCCAGTGACGGTTTTTACGTGTTTCTGGAGCACACATTCATGCAGCTGATTCTTCTTGATTCTCCAAGCACAGGTGACGTGTGTTTTATGAGTGCTGACAAAAGAGCTGCATGACCCAGAGGGCTGCGAGGTTTCTACCTGAGCTGCATGTGCAGGTACACACATGCTAGAGCACCCACACAAACACCGGGGGCACACTTGTATGCCCACAGCACTGTACATGGGCTCACTCAATGCACACATACTCAATATATGTGTGTGTGTGTGCGCACAGGCCATAAACACACAAATATTCAGCTATGCAGACACACACAATGGCTTAGGCATGTAGACACACCCACACGGTAGAGACACACACGGACATGCAGTGTGCATAGTGCAGAGAACTGCACTGTGAACAGTCAGACCCATATCTCTGGCAACTAAAATCATCCTTTTGCCCCAGTGTGATGCAGAAGCCAAGTTCTCTTGCAGCCCCAGCTATGGGTTAGGCTCAGAACCCACCACAAATTGCACTAGAACCAAAGAACCCCTTATCAGCACTGATCTTCCAGCATGAGAAGCTCAGAGAGCTGCAGGGTGGAGCACCTCATGTCCCTTCCATCCCTACCTATGGGTTCCCAATGCAGGATTTCCCCAGTGCGTTTTCTTTCCCCAGTGAAGTTGGATGGTGTATCAGTGCCAAGGGGTTCTGCCAGCCTTGTGACAGAACAGTTCACGCACAGGGCTGTGATCAAGGCACACAAATCGCTGCACTCACCACAGCTGCTCCAAGGGAACGCAGGGCCCCCTTGTGCAATGTATCAGAGGCAGAAACCTCTTCACACCAGAGCCAGACTGTCTCTGGGACACCACTGCCCACGTCTATGTGTCCCAGTGCCCATGAAGCAGCCACTCTCTGCCCTGCTTGCTTGCTCATTTTCACTCTGAAACCACACAGCTGGACTCTGACCAGTGGCTGTCGCACACAACGGGTTCCGGAACCCTTTAGAAAGTTTGGTAAAGCAGTCACCCAGTTCAAACATTTTAGCAAAGGGAGAGAGGAATGACCAGGCAGGAGGAAAAGGAGAGGATTTCAGCTCAGACTGCAAAGGACCTGGTGAGTCCAAGAGGTGTGGAGAGATACAGAAGGCTGTTTCAACCGGCAGGAGCTGCAGAGGCAAAAGTTCTTCTGGTTTCTCTGCACTGTTGAACGTGACATTAGTGTCCTGGAAAGTCGACAGAGACAGGTTCAAACCACAACATTTAGATCCAGAAGTGGTCTCAGAATTTTACTCGGCAGGTGTTGGCTCTAGTCTGGACCAATCCCTACAATCGGGGGTTCTGCCTAGTCTCACAAAAGGCTTGTTTGAGAGAAACCCTCCCAACTCCCTGTTTTAGGAACAAGCCACCCTGAATACCCAGCCCGTGCAGGGCTCTTTTATTTCCCATTGTACTTTAAAGCCCTGTCTTGTGTTGCTCTTTGATTTTCAGTAAATAAAGACCTTTGAAATGGAGCCTCCTTCCTCCATTCCGGGGTGGGCGGGAGGGGAGCTGCTCATCCTAACTTGACATTGTGTGTATACAGAGCTGAAGGTGGGCTACTGGCTCTCCTTCTCAGAACCTCACAGGGGAGCCCAACAGGGAACTTGCAGGATTGGGCCCTAAGCCAGGCCCAATAGGAGGCCAGGGCACTTGGTGAGGGGGGGGAGCCGAGGCAGCATTTCTCAGGGGGCAAGGGGTGCACTTGGTACCAGCTGCGGCTTGGTAGGGGGCTCAGGAGGGACGTACTTACCGCCTGACAGGGTCAATGGGAGCACTCAGGCAGTACCCAGTAAGGGGGGGTGCTGGTATCACAGTTTCAGGATAGCTGTACCAGTATTCCCCATGCATGGTCCACGTTAGCTTCCGGCTCCCAGTCGTCATGTCTCTTGGGCGGAGACCCGTGTCTCACGCCTTCCTAACCAGGGATTTTAAGGCTACACAGTCCCCTGGTTTACCATGTCAAATTCCCAGCAAGCCAGTCTGCCTTAAAGGACAGCGTCTGTGCTTTGCTTTCTTTCTATGCCCAGTGTATTGCCCAGAGGGGTAAGTTACCACCCAGTTCCAGCTAAGCAAGCACATTTGTTCTTAAGGTAAAAGCATTCCAGCAAAAGCACATTAAAACAATAAAAGAACCTACATGCATGCTAGAAAGCTTACCAGAGGTCACCCCCCAAATCCAGCCTAGGGCTCTGGTAGGTGTCAGTCCTTCAAAATCCACAACTGGGTTTTTCCTGTGGTTACAAATTCATATCCAACAAAGATCCAGAACCAGAACCCAGGCTGGGAAGACCAGCTGTTTCTGTATATCGCTCGTGCCTTTGATCTTGGCCTTCTGTCCCCTTGTAAGTACTCTCACACTTGCTTCTTATCAAACTGTCTGTACTGGGCTATCTTGATTATCACTTCAAAAGTTTTTTTTTCTCTTACTTAATTGGCCTCTCAGAGTTGGTAAGACAACTCCCACCTGTTCATGCTCTCTGTATGTGTGTATATATATCTCCTCAATGTTTCACTCTATATGCATCCGAAGAAGTGGGTTGTAGCCCACGAAAGCTTATGCTCTAATAAATTTGTTAGTCTCTAAGGTGCCACAAGTACTCCTGCTGTTTTTGCAGGTAATCAGCAGACACTCACCTTCTCCTTAGGGCATAAAAGGCTAGGTTTTCGCATAACCAGAGTTGGGGAATTTGCATTAACCTTTCCCTAGGTATTCCCAGGAAATCCACTTAACATTTATTGTCCCAACTGTCCACACTTGTCTGGCCCATTTTCAATATAGTCTTTTGAACTCCCAGGTTTCACATCCCCCCAGAGAGGTTACATACAGTCCCAGCCCAAGATAAAACATAAACTTAATAGAACTAAGTCTTGCAAGGATATAGCAGGAACTTGTCACAACTGGCATGCGGGGGAGCTAGGGTGACACCTGTCAGGGAGTCCCTAGGTGCGGGATCTGGGGCTGTGACATGACTAGGTCCCTACCAAATTCATGGCCATGAAAAACGTGTCATGCACCGGGAAATCTGGTGTTTTGTGTACTTTTACACTATATACTATACTACAGGGGGAAAGTATACAAAGTTTCTCAAACTGGGGTCTTGACCCAAAAGGAACTGCAAAGCTATTGTAGGGGCATTGTGATATTGCCACTCTTACTTCTGCACTGCCTTCAGAGCTGGGCAGCTAGAGAGTATGGTGTACTGCCACCCTTACTTCTGTGCTGCTGCTGGTGGCAGCGCTGCCTTCAGAGCTGGGCATCCAGACAGCTGCTCTCTAGCCACCCAGTCTGAAGGCAGCGCAGAAACAAAAGTGACAATACTGCGACCCTCCTCCCCACAATAGCCTTGCGACCCCCTCTTGGGTTGAGAACCCCACTTTGAGGAATGCTGACATAAGGGCTTTATATGTTCATATGTTGCTGTTTTTAAGTATATATTCAGGCTTTGTTACAACATAGTGAAATTTAAGATTTAAATATCTGAAACCATGAAATTCAAGATTTTTAAAATGCTATGATCGTGAAATTTACAAAAATGGACTATGAATTTGGTAGGGCCTTAGGCATGACCAAACAGCTGCCCCTCATGCGTGTCAATGTGTCCTAGGGTGATGGCAAGTGTGAAAAATGGGATACTTTTTTCGGGGTGGAGGGAGGAGAGGGGTAGTTGCTCTATATAAGACAAAACCCCAATATGGGGACGTCTGGTCACCCTAATGTGCCCCACGCAGCTGGGGCAGACACACAGTGCCCCCCCTCCCAGGTCCCCTGTAGCCATGCTGGCCCCAGTGCATTGTGGGACTTCTGCTACCCCCATCCCATTGTAGCCCTGTCCTACAGGGCTCCAGCCAGGCCCGTGGGCGCGTCCAGACCCTGGGCAGTGCATTGTGGGCCGGCACTAGCAAGGGATCAAATGGCAATGTGGGTACAGCCATGTGGCACGTGATGTCGTGGCAGCAAGGGTCAAGTGGTTTAGCCCTAGCTGCCCAGATCACCTCTCCTGTGAGAATGGTTCAGTCCTATCAGCCCTCCTGGGAATGGTACCTGCCTGCGTGATTCCCCCCCCCCCATTCTCTGAGAAATGGTACTTTCCCTTTACCTCCCCCCCAATGGTAAACTCCTGTCTGACCAGACCCCCATTCTTCGGAATGGTACAGTCCTGCCAACCCCTTCCTCCTTTTCTCCCCCTTCTCTGGGAATGGTACAGTCCAGGAACACTTGCTCTCTACCTACTGTGCTAATCCTACCGCCCCGCCCTACCTGACTTCTCATTGGCTGCTCTGAGGGAAGTGGGGACAAGCCATTCCCCGATAGGTCTGCTGCCCCGCGGGGGCGGGAGGAACTGCTCGCGGGGTGCTTGGCCCCCGGGGCGCGTTCGGTTGCGCTGCGGGAGGGTTTGGTGCGGTCGGGCGGCAGGAAAATGGCGCTGACACAGGGGACCAAGCGGAAAGTCTGTTACTACTATGATGGTGAGAGCCCCGGGCCGGTCCTCGCGGGGGGTGAGGAGGGAGCAGGAGGCTTTGGGCGGGGGAGGGAGACATGGGATGGGGGCGCTGGGGAAGGGTCTGGGGGCGAGGATCGGGGGCTCTGGGGAATGGCCTTGGGGGGGGCGAGGAGGTGGAGGGGGGCGCTGGGGAAGGGCCTGTGGAGGGGGGGCGAGGAGGGG
>NW_020664587.1:12578378-12605700 GCF_002925995.2 Terrapene triunguis
GGGACACTGGGGAAGGGGGCTCCTCGATGCTTCTGAAAACTTTCAGATCTATAGTGGTAATATCAATCAGACCTTTCTCTTTCTGTCTTCCTTCAGAACAGCTGCTTGCTTTTAGTTGGGGATGTTCTGTGGCCAGGGGTATTGTTTAATACCAGGCGTATGCTTGGTTGGATTGTGGGTGTAGGTACTGGCTATGGGCGGCAATGCTTTGTGTGTGTTTAATCATTCCATGACACTTCCCCAAATGTTGGGTGTTAGCTCCTGGTGCCCTGGCCAAATTGCAACCTGGGTAATTCTATTCTGCCTCTCTTTCTTCCCCCTGTAGTTCAGTGGGAGAAATCACAATCACATAACTGCTGTTTGCTGTTCCACACTTACTGCTGTGTTACTTGCCAGCAGGGGGTGTGCTTCAGTGATGGATGAAATGATCTCTTACAGGTTGTGATCTTCCTTCATAAAAGATGTTGTGGAAATATCATGTGTATCATAATTTTTTTAATCCTTGTAGCAGAATAACTATTAGTTGTCGTCTTGTGGGGTTAGGAAGCAGCCAGCACCAGGTCCCTGGGGGAGGGAGGGGGGCAGAGGGCTCTGTGCATCTTGCCTGTGGGTACACCCCCCCCCCCGCAGCTCCCATTGGCCAGGAATGGGGAACCACAGCCAATGGGAGCTTTGGGGGAGGTACCCACAGGCAAGGGCAGCACACGGAACGGCCCGCCCCCGCTCTTTCCCCCCTCCCCCGCCCGGGCTGCAAGGACACAGGCAGCACACTGCTGCCACCCCAGAGCCGCTCCTGGTAAGCGGCACCTGGCCGGAGCCCACACCCCAAACCCCTCCTGCACCCCGCAACCCAACCCCCTCCCCTGAGCCCCCTCCCACACTATGCACCTCTCCTGTGTCCCAACCCCCTGCCCTGAGCCCCCTTGTACACCCAGCACCTCTCCCGCACCCCAACCCCTGCCCCAGCCCTACATTCATGGCCCTGCATATATTTTCCCAGATGTGGCCCTTGGGCCAAAAAGTTTTCCCACCTCCTTGGTTAGGATGTGCTTGTAGTGATCATTCAGGCATCTTAGTATGGTTAATTTAAGTGCTCTGCTCCATCAGGTATATATCAGTGACTTTTATCTCTTCAGTACAGCAACTTGCAATGTTAAGCCCTGGTTCTAAAATGAGATCCACCCCTGCATGCGCACAGTACCCCATTGATTTCAATGGAGTGCTAGACAGGGGTCGACCCCTGCAAAACTTGTTGCTGGATTGGGACCTTAAGTTAGGCCAGTTACCATGATATTGCAAGTCTGACTTTCATCCTAATAATATCCACAGGTGATATGTGCACATAGGTCACAAATACTTTGATTTTATGTCTAATCAGTGCCACATTAATGCCCTGAGGTTTTTGGTGCATCCTTCAGGGTTCCTGGAAATACTGGTTTCTGGTGGTGGTGGTTGTGGGAATGCTGTACCTATATCAGTGACTGTCAGATGGTGAATGAAGGCTCTGTCTGAGGGTCCACAGTGCTCCTCGGGTCTGGAGACACACAGTTTTCACACGTGTACTCACGCATGGGTGATTGGTGATAAACCAGGGCTTTGTTGTCACGGACACAAAGGTGGTGTTTGTTTTTTGTTTTTGTTAGTTATCCTCTGTAAAAAACAAAACCAACATGCCTTAGTTTTATTGCTGTAAAATCTGAAGTGGGGACAAGGCACTTGTAGTTTTTATAACGAGGTAGCTAGGCAAAGTCAGCACTCTAGCTCCTCCACCGCCTGCCTATGCTTGATCTAACAGTAAAATTATGGTGCTTTGTCTCCAACGTGTTCTTACAGCAGGATAGTGTTAGTGATGATAAAACTTTTTTTTTGTAATCAGTCTATACATAGACTAGGATGCTAGTAGAGTCCAGCTTGTAATAGCATCTTAAGGTACGACTACACAGCAAAAAAAAAAAAGGGGGGGGGCGGTACTCTTAATTTAGTTTAATCTGAGTTAGGTAGTTTGGGTTAAAATAACAGTGAAGATCCAGCAGCTCAGGTTAGCAGCTCAAATTCAGTACAGGCTCCCTTTAGGCTTTAACTTGAGCCCGTAACCCAACTTAAAAGTGGAGTTGCCATGTCTTCACTGCTATTTTAACCTGATTTAGCTAACCCAAGTTAAGAACACACCTTTTTTTGCAGTGTAGACATGCCCTTAGAGGCTGCAAAGATATTCCCACTGCTTATGAAAAGAGAGCTGGTAAATAACTTGGTTTAGTAAAATAAACCTCAAGATAGACTGGTCAGTTCAAATCACTTGTGAGTTGCCCACTGTTAGTTTGGTATTTAGAAAGTGCTGGCTGCCAGATGATTCCCTAGCTAGGCTCTTCAGCTTTCTCTGTGGTTCTTTCAGGTCTTGTTAATGCTTGGGATTAACCTAATTTTCAGCATTGGTATTGCTGCACCAGTGCAAAGTTCTGTGGTAGACAAGGAAAGCTGCAGTCTACCCCAGTTTCAAGCAGAGTTAAATTCCACCAGTGGAAACTGTGGTTTTACTCTTGTCTACACTAGGGGAAGCGTAGAAAAGGTTTCAGTCTCTGCAGGCTGCGGGGGCAGTGAAAATTACTCCTGAATGTTGAGATCTATGATGAAACATTACAGACTCTCAACTGAGTCACCCGCCAGGCCAGATTGCCTCTCTTACCTCCTAGGATGGTTTGGGGTTGTGAAACTAATTGACTTTTTTTTTTTTTTTTTTTGGTCAATGTTGAGTGTGAATCACCCATAGGATAAGCCTTGATGCACAGCCTGGTAAGGATGGATGAATTAAAATAATTGGGGCCATAAAATATTAGGATTTTGTTGATCTTCAAAGTGCATTGCAGGCATTAACTGTCTTAGCAGCACAATACACATACACGTCTGCCCCTGCGAGTGAGGAAACATTATTGCCATTTTACAGACGAGGAAGATGAGGCAGAGAGTCCAAGTGATTTGCTTGAGGCTATTAGACAAGATGTTGTCTGAGCTGGCATTAGAACTCGAGAGTTCCTGGCTCCAGACCAGAACTTCGGCTACACAGTACTTCATTAAATACAGCAGAGTTAAAATTGATCCTAACCGTATGGAGGTGACCCTAGAAGGTTTCGAATTTTGGGAGATGGCGGCACTAAGGGACAACTATGTGTAAAATGTCTGTCAATGCTGTTCTTGCCCCTCAGAAGCTGCTTGTACATGGTGGGATCTTTCCGTGTATGGTACAAACTCGATTAACCAACCCTCAATGATTTGCCACAGTGTCACGTTCCCCAACATCTGTTAATTGCACTGAAAACTTCCTTGGTTTTCCAAGACATCAATTATCCAGTCTCCCATGAAACTATGAGAGTTGGTCTAAATATGTGAAAAAAAAAAAAAGGGGGGGGGGGTGGAGGAACATGACAAGCATACATATTGCTGTAGAAAAGAGAAAATGACAAAATAAAGGTCAGATGGGACTGAGTTCCAGGTGGCTCCTGTCATCTTCCTCTGCAGTGACGCTGCTCAGAGGAGAAAATGTTCTTTTCCACTGTAACCAAATGCTTATCGCTCTCAGGGGATGTTGGAAACTACTATTATGGCCAGGGCCATCCAATGAAACCCCACAGGATCCGAATGACCCACAACCTACTGCTGAACTACGGCCTTTACAGAAAAATGGAGATCTATGTAAGTATAGGCCCAGACACAGAGAGAGAAGTAGGAAGCTTGTCTGGAGGGGCTTGATCCACTTCCCGAGCTGTCACTGTATTGCAATGGCACAGGGTCTTGCAGACTGTCACGTGTTTTATTGGGAACTTGTGGAGAAACAAGATGGAGGAAAAAGAGTTGGAAAATATTCCTGAGGAATAGGTCAGGGTGAAGGTAATTCAAAGAGATTGTTGCTTTTAAGACTTCCGCTGGTCTTGTGTTTAGCAGGGTGTTCCTTGTTTTGTTCCAAAGTTCAGGTAATCTATATATAGGAAATGTTTTTCTCCCTATACCGTGACTGTTTCGTATGCCTAGGCATATAATAAAAAGCCCCAGTCTCCTATAATAACATTCCTCTTCCCCTTAGAACAGGGGTGGGCAAACTTTTTGGGCCGAGGGCCACATCTGGGTGGGGAAATTGTATGCAGGGCAGGGGGTTGGGGTGCGGAAGGGGGTGCGGTGTGCTGGAAGGGGCTCAGGGCAAGGGATTGGGGCAGAGGAGAGGTGGGGGATGTATGAGGGGGTTCAGGGCAGGAGTGCAGGAGGGGTGCGGACTGTGGGAGGGGGCTCAGGGCAGGGAGTTGGGGTGCGAGGTGTAGGCAGGGGGCTTAGGGCAGGGATTTGTGGGGCAGGGTGCAGGCGGGGATCAGGCTCCGGCCCGGCGCCACTTACCTAAAGCGGCTCCGGGGTGGCAGCGGTGCACACCGGGGCCAGGGCAGGCTCCCTGCATGCCTGCCCAGGCCCCACGCTGCACCACTCCAGGAAGCGCTGTGGCTCCTGGGGGGTGGGGGTAGAGCGGAGGATTCTGTGTGCACTGCCCTTGCTGCGCCTTCAGGTACCTCCCTCGAAGCTCCCATTGGCCGTGGTTCCCCGTTCCCAGCCAATGGGAGCTGCGGGGGGCGGTGCCTGGAGGCAAGGGCAATGCACGGAGCCCTCTGCCCCCATGCCCGGGGGCCGCAGGGCTCGCGGTGCCACGGGGGGCGATCCCGCAGGCCGGATCCAAAGCCCTGAGTGGCCGGATCTGACCTGCAGGCCGTAGTTTGCCCACCCCTGCCTTAGAAAGTAGACCTATTTTTGCTTTAATAGCACTGGCTTTAGCTGTTGCTATTCTTGAGAGTAGGCAGGCATTGGAGTGGGAGAAGGAATATATGTCAAATAAACCTTGTTTTGTTCTCTCCTTGCAGCGCCCCCACAAAGCAAATGCAGAAGAAATGACCAAGTATCATAGTGATGACTACATTAAATTTCTGAGATCTATTCGCCCTGATAACATGTCTGAGTACAGCAAGCAGATGCAGAGATGTAAGCGATGCGTATGGTATTGCAGCTTTTAGCCTGAATAGCTGTAGTCCTGGGAACCCTGGTTAGCTCTTAGAGCTCATTGTCAAAAGAGTAGAGAGAATCTTATGAAACTTGTCTTTTTTTTATTATTATTTTCATATTAACCTAACCACTTAGATTATTATTTTTTTGCCAGAGTTCCACACTCTTTTCCTCCATTGTGGTTCTGTCCCTAACTCCTTTGATCTTGAGATCGGTGGAAGCTCTTTCATCTTCTTTTCTAGCTTATAAACGGAACAGTGTGGACATACCTGTACAACAGGTATTCTGCATAAGCAACTTGTAACCTAAGGTTCTGGAGTTGTTAATGATGGTGACGTTCTGGGGACCAACTTTCCCAGATATCGGAAGGATGGGGTTTTTTTGAAGCAGGAGTACTGTTGTTGGTCACAGCATGGTAGATATGCAGAGAGCTGGTCTTTATTTTAGAATCTGTAGATCTATGTAATATTTTCATAATCTGGGAACACTAGTGTCACTATTTCCTATTGTAATAGGAGATATATTGTTGGTAACTGTCTTCCTTTTGGGGATATTTCTAGAGATCTGTGGAATTCATGTCCTTACCAGTATAAAATATTCTGTGACTTTTATCAGTCAGCATCAAGATATCTGGCTGCTTAAATTGTGGCTTCACAATTTGTTCTATTCTGACTAAGATTTAGCTCCTGCAAGCCCTGAATTCAAATTGACTTCAGCTGAAGTTCTGTGCACTGAGGGCTTTGAGGACCAGGCCCTCAATGCTGAAAGTGGTGTTAGTTTCAGTTCTGATGTCACACCTGACAGGCAACTTCAATCGGTATTATGCAGGATGTTGGACTAAATGACTAAAGTTCTTTCTGGCCTTAGAATATCCTTAGATGCATGGATTTTTTTTTTCTCTCTCCATGTGGAAAAATCTTTTGCAGCTTTCATGTTATAGAATCTTAAATACCTTTTCAGACTTTCTGCAGCTCTATGCTAACATTTTCCAGCAATTAATAGGTAATGAACTATAGTTTTCTGGCTGATTTGGACAAATAAAATGGCTAGGAGTTCACTAAAACAGTATATTGGTTGTGTGCACTCTCTTGATTCCGGAAATCTGTAGAATTGTTGGCCCATGGGGCTTATATTTATGAAGTGTATATGTAATCCCCTGTTAACTCTTGAAAGAGTTGTGGTCTAGAGGGTGAATTATATGCACTTTTAAACTATTGTGAGCCAAAATGCACACCGTATTTAGGCATCTGAGTGTAACGACTAAAGGAATGAGTAATATGTGTAATGTGTACCAAAGTACTTCCTGGGGTAAATAATATGCCTTAACATACTAAAGTACATATTGACACAAACCTAACTGCTTACCGCTGAGACTGGAATGGCTCATAAACACCCACACTGGTCTCCCTCTGGTCAGCTTAGCATTTTCTATACTGTACTTCCAAGCAAGGGTTTTACTTTAAGGAAATTAAATGTGAAATTTTTTTAGTACATATGGAGGTGAGACACAAGCCAATTCACAATTCAGTCCAATGACCCCTCCTTGACAGGGCTTGCAAAATATATCCACCACCACCTAGCCAGAGGACTAATCCGATGAGCCAGAAATAGAGATTAAAGATGGAGGTGATGGGGCCCCACCCCCCAAGTGCAAGGACAGTGCCTGGCGAGGAGCCTAGCCTCCTTTCTGTTCTTAGCTGTTGAGAAAGGAGTGGGTGCTGGGATTTCCACAGGGGTGCTATCATGGGGACTCCCATCTTTGATATGAGTGGCAGAGTGGCCTAATGAGTAGGGCACTAGACTGGGACACCTGTGTTCTATTCCTGGCTCTGCCACTGGCTTGCTGGGTGACCGTAGGCAAGTCACTTTGCCGCTCCATGCCTCAGTTTTCCCATCTGTACAATGGAGATAATGATACTGACCCCCTTTGTAGAGTGCTCTGAGGTCTGTTGAGGAAAAATGCCATATAAGAGCTAGGTAGTAGTATATTGGGCTCTGACTAGTGGGCATATGATGCTCCTGACCCTGCTCTAGCTGTTGGAAATGACAGAGAACTTTTTCTCTTCCCTGTCCAGAGCCACATATTGCTGTAAAAGGCTTGATCTCCTGGCTGCTTTGAAGGGCTTGGTGGGAAGAGGTCTCCGTATGAATGAATAGCTCCACCGTTTGCTTCTGCTTATACAGAGGGCCATATCTTTGCCAAGCAGAAGCAGAGTCACACTATTAAAAAAATTGTCCGTTTTGCTGCTGCCCACAAGGTTCTGAATGGTAGCAGTGATACTAAACGGTCTCTTTAATCTCAGTCCATCGATAGATATTCTGTGTGTCTGAAGACTCAAGAAGATTATACTGCAGCCATAAGGGCTAGAAATTTAATTTGTTGTAATGGGAAGCTTACATTCTGCAGCAACAGACCTCCCCACTTGCTGGGAATAGATTCCCACACATCTCTGATGAGGGAACTATTCAACCACTGCTAATGACCATGCCCCACTGGGGAACACTTGTACAAATTGGAACATTTCGGTTTGACTCTCCTGATTCTTACAGTCCATAAGAAACGAGTTCCATTTAAATCTGGAGACTGCTTAAACTTGCTCATTCAACTGTACTGTCTCCATGATTTTTCACTAGCCTTTTTGGAGGCGAAGAATTGAATGAAAGCACATTTCTCATGCTGGGAAGATTCACGGGAGATGAGTCCTGCCTAAGTACAAAGGGAAAAGTTCCGCTCAGCTTCATTACAACATACAGATTTTTGTAAAAACAGGTTTTGCAAAACATAGGCCCTATGAAACTTTTTAAAAATCATGTAAACATTTCTAATAGGAAAAATTCTTTGGAAATAAATGGTTTCCCTGCAGTGTTTCCAACCCAAACATGCTACAGGATTGAGAACCTAGAAGAAAAATTGGCTTTTTTTTTTTTCAATCCAAGCTATGAAATGCGCAAAGTAAATGAACAGCATACTTCATGAGAATCAGACTGAACTTTTGAAATGTTCAGTCTTGATAATCTAAGCTGATGTTAGTGACATATTGAAGGAGACCTGTTTACAATGTGTGATTTTTAAATTGATAGTGTCACGACTCACTGTCTAATACGATTAACTGACAATTGGGTTTTATTATAGTTTATCCCACTAGGTGGTGCAACTCTAGTGTAGATCCAGAGTGCATGTGAAATGCTGGTTTCATTCTTCAGTGTCTTAAAGTGCAGCAGGGGACTTGCACTTCTAGCATCTCTGTGTACCAGTGGAGAGCTTTTCCAACCTTAAGTGCAGGTTCTGTCCTTTCCTGCAAGCTGTCACAGTAATGGCAGGGGCTGAGCAAAGACTGAAGGGAAGGTTGCAACAACTGACTACTGATACAATGAAGTCTTTAGTGAAGGGATGATTGTCTACTTCTCATTGAACATTTTATTTATTATATACATGTAAATTAAATAAATGATGCTAATATATTTGATGCTCTACTGAGTCTGTTTATGTCCTTAAGTTAGATTTACAGCATAAACTTTGCCTCTGGTATGCAGGCTTGTCCTGCTAACACTTATGTCTTTCTTTTTCAAGTCAATGTTGGGGAAGATTGCCCGGTGTTTGATGGGTTGTTTGAGTTTTGTCAGCTGTCTGCAGGAGGCTCTGTTGGTAAGCACAAGAATCCTAGATGCTTTCTCTTTTTAGGAGAATGTCCATAATGTCGCTCTGTCAGAAAAGAAACATGATGTTGGAGACATTTCTAGATTCCGTAAAAGAATTGGTCTGACATGTTGTGATCATTCTCAAGCCCCGATGCATTGGAATGAGATTGGTCGGTGGTTGAGAATGCTTTATGACTGTATGTAAGGTCTGGGTCTTCAACATTAGCCATATTCTCACTAATCCAGAGATCACTTAAGTGGTCACGTTGAGGAATTTCTGTGTATGGAATGAAAGCATCGTGAATGACTTCGTTTCAGTAAAGCTAGCCCTCTGTTGTTGAAACCTTGGTTTATTTAAAGATATCTTGTTTTTTATAAAAACTTGCTCCAGGTCTGTGTGACCACAGCCTCAGAGCAGGTGTTTTGTTTTACAAAAAGAAATCCACTTGTCTCTCTCTTTTGATAAGAAGGAAAAATAAAAGCAGGAAGATTTCAACAAACTCTCTAAAACCTGTATCATTTAAAATAAAATGGCATCCTTATTCGTGAGTTTTTGCTGCAGTGTAATGCAGCGTTGAGAGACTTTTACTGTACATGTGCTTAAAAGCTTTGTGGCTTACTACAGACTGATAGATATCCTTATTTTCTGAAATATAAAGTCTGACTACACTCAAACTCCAAAAAGATAAACATATGCTTGTCCAGCTGACAGACACATCTGAAGTACCTATCACTAAGTATCTCTTATCACTAAGGCTCTGATCTTACAAAAGGATTCATCTGTGCTGACCCTTAGACCCATGCAAAGTTGCACTGAGCATAAGAATGGACATACTGGGCCAGATGGACCTTTGGTCTGAACCAGTATCCTGTCTTCAGACAGTGGCCAATGCCAGGTGCCCCAGAGGGAATGAACAGAACAGGGAATCACCAAATGATCCATCCTCTGTTGCCCATTCCCAGCTTCTGGCAAAACAATTCTAGGTTCTACCAAGATCTGAACCGCATGGAACCACACAGTGGAATTGTGTGCAGGCTCTAGGGTTTGTGGGAGATCCCTTTGCCTAGTTATCTGTACAAAGAACTAAACAAAGCTAACTGTGTACGTGACCTAAAACTATCCATGAAAGGTTCTCTTTAGGAAACCGATAAATAAAACTAAACTGTACTTTAACCGTGACTCGAGCTAGCAGGCTGTGGACCTGTTTTCAAATCAGGCTCCCCATTTATGTTCTGAACTAGAGGTGTGACATGGGAGCAAGACTGTACTGTAAAAATAGATGCTTAATCTGACCCTCCCAGCACCTTTACATTACACTGATCTCTCTTCTACAGAGATATTACAGTACTGTCACCCCCTAGCTGAGAGTCTTCTGCCTTACTGGTTTGTATGAGAAATCCAGTGTTGTTTAAACCTTTGATATTTGTACTGTTATACATGCAGGCATATGGAATGACACATGTGACCCCACAGGGCATGCTGCCTTTGTTTGTTCTCCAGAGTTTGTCAGGGCTCCATTCTGTCTTTCATGCTAATGTTCTGTAATTCTTCTCCCTGCAGCCAGCGCTGTGAAGCTGAACAAGCAACAGACCGATATTGCTGTGAATTGGGCAGGAGGCCTTCACCACGCTAAGAAATCAGAGGCTTCTGGCTTCTGTTATGTCAACGACATTGTCTTAGCCATCTTGGAGCTACTAAAGTACGTGCAGTACTTCTTATCCCTTTTTGTTTGTCCGTTCTGCTGCATTTTCTTTGAGTCCTTTCCACTTTCTTCCTAATTTGCTCCTTTTTGTTACCTTGTTAGCTGTCTTTTCTCGGGAGGGCTTAATCAGACGTCTTTTTTTGGATGCAGTGCCCTCTCTTCAGCAGGGGTTGCTGTACTTATGGTATGATGCAGTAGATGAAAGGCCTGGAGGCATTGTGTGATCACTCTTTGGTGCTTCTTCCTTGGCACGAAAAAGTGGCACTCCTGTAATTTGTGTCCTGATGGTTACCATCCTGGCGACTTTTGGCATGAGGCAGCTCTAAGTAGGAGGCTTGGACGTAAAATGTGCGATTCACTGGTTGAGTCTGTATAAACTGAATTGATCAAAGATCAGTTGCTGCAGCAGCAATAGCCACTTCGATTTCCTCGGTGATTCTTTTCCGCTGCCAACCAATTCAAGGCGTATGTCAGTGCTCTGCGTCTGTTTTGCTTAGACTCCAGAGAGAGACAGCAAATTGGTAACCATACAGCCTGGGGATTAGCACCAAGTTCTTTACTCTCCTCCCATTTGCTCTGCTGGTGAAAACAGTTTCCATTCTGAAGAAATGCAGCATTTTGACTCCATTCTGATTCTAGGTACCACCAGAGGGTGCTGTATATTGACATTGATATTCACCATGGAGATGGCGTGGAGGAAGCCTTTTACACCACAGACCGTGTCATGACTGCATCCTTTCATAAGTACGGAGAATACTTCCCAGGAACAGGGGATCTGCGGGTGAGACTGGAGGCTTAGTAGAAACTTCCCCTGGAATTTGATTTGTTCCATCTATTCACTATCCAACTAATTTCACCAAAATGCTGTTTCTGTGTTCGCTGGTTTAGATGGACTCTCTCAAAATGGCAGCCTTTGTTTAATAAGAAATGTGTGTGACAATTAATTTTTGTTCTTTGAGTGAGTGCTGAGTCTCTGTGGTGTTATATCTATTATACAGTAACAATGCCCAGACATCAGATGTCAGTTAGTCTACAGCCTCGTAGTGTGGGACTCTGAACATCGCATCTTGGTGGGCCGTATTTATTGGCAAACTGACTTCCATGCTCCCCTTGTGGCCCTATTGCTTTGATCTCACAAGTTATGCATGGTCTGGCCATGCCAGTACTTGAATGGGAGACCTACAAAGGAGCACCTTGTGCTGCGGAAATGGTACTGGTGATTCAGCAGGTGGCTTTCCTCCCTCTGAGTTGGTGCTGAGCCTCATGGCCCATGCTGGGACATGGTTATCTGGCGGTGCTGTCTTTCATATGAGACACAACTGTGGTCCTGCCTGCTTCTCAAGAGGTAGGGATGTTAACCCTAGAGTCATGGTCTGATACCAGTTAGGGTAATGGCATTCTCCTGACCTACATTTCCCCCTTGAGTTTTAGTTGGGTGTAGAATTGTCACTGACTGTCCTAAGTTATGGGATGATATGTACTTGTAGCTAGCTGCCACGTTCGATCTTAGAAGCGGCCACACTACAGCAGTGAGTGAAATTCTTTTTTTTTTTTTTTTTGTCAAGTGCTTTGGTATGGTAGTGTGCTCTGTAGATAGAAGATATTTAGTTGTTTTTAAAAATCAAAACTAGACTCTTGTAAGATTCCTCCAACTGTCAATACTGCAGGCTCAGCCTGGTATCGGACTGCAGCCTGATTTGCATTTTGCTCTGTACGTCCTTGCCAACAGTGTAGAGTCTGGAACTGGAAACTTGACGGCCAGTTTTCCGCTTTCCTTGATGCAGGGGAGAATAAAATCTGGCTTTTCTGCAGCGCTACTGGATCTGCACGACATACAGTTTTTACTAGCGGAATGTGCAACTGAGAACTCTCGGACCCAGAGTGAGACAGTAGATGTCAGTAGGAATTGTTCCTTCCCATGTATCCTATCACAGCAAGATGCTCTTCGTGTCTGTTCCTGGGATTGAACTTTCTGGGGCAAGCAGTAAAGTATTCTCAGTAGAGCATCCTTGCTTGTGGAACCTGTTTCCTCTAAAAATCTGCTATTGGCTTGTAACTGGGTCTGATACAAGGCCCACCTGTTTGGATTTTTTAATGACCCTCTCAACGAGGCCCAAGTTTCATAGAACTTCTGACTCCAATTTGACTCAGTTGAATGTTTGACTAGATGCTGAGGCAAGGGCTGTCATGTCAGTAGAATTCCAAGGTGCTGTTTTACTCCCTTTCTTGACTATAACCTCGCGTTATCAATCTCCGTTATCAGTCTAGACATTACTTAGCTTAGTTGAATGCAAAGGCCAAATGTACCCACTTTCCCCACGGCTAATCCTCTGTTGAAGTCACTGGAATCATGTCCGCTTATGTCCCCAAATGCCTTGGCTTGGATTCTGATAAACCTGGTGGAATCTCAGACTTTCCTTTCTGCGTTGGCACATGTATGTTGGCGTTTCTCTGGTGACCCTGTGGTCTTTCCTGTCTCTCACTCTAATAGGATATTGGTGCAGGCAAAGGCAAGTATTATGCTGTCAACTATCCTCTCCGGGACGGAATTGACGATGAATCCTATGAGGCAATATTTAAGCCGGTAAGCCTCTTTTTTCTGAGTGAGTCTTGGATGCTGCTTTGTCTTTTTCTAGTGGCACTCTGATGAGGGGAGGTGCAGTCCTGTGCTGTAAGATTCCCTAGTGTTTATTCCTACTTGACAATTATAGCGGGTCACTTGTAGACTCTTATCTGTAAGAGCTTCAATGTCACCAATATGGGAGGGAGGCAACAGCCATTGAAGCATCAGTGAATTTCATTGTGTTGCTGTGTCATGGATTTCAAATTGTGTTGCTGTGACACCGTCCCAAGGGAGTGTGTAACAACGGATTTCTTGTCCAGGTGATATCTAAAGTGATGGAGACGTTCCAGCCTAGTGCAGTTGCCTTACAGTGTGGATCGGATTCTCTGTCAGGGGACAGATTGGGCTGTTTTAATCTGACCATCAAAGGTAAGAGGACACTGCTTCTAGCAAAGCAGTCAAACCAGTGCGGTGGTCTTGAGGAAAGCTCAGACATGTAAAATACAGTATCTGTGGTGGCACTTGTGTGATTGATGTAATCACTGTGTTGAAAAGCTTACTGTCCAGTTACCCAGTGAGGCTATGAACTTTCTCCCATTCCCTATGCTGCAGGTCATGCCAAGTGTGTGGAGTTCGTAAAGAGTTTTAACTTGCCTATGCTGATGCTAGGAGGGGGTGGCTACACAATCCGCAACGTGGCTAGATGCTGGACTTATGAGACTGCCGTGGCTTTGGACACGGAAATTCCAAATGGTAAGACTATCATGTGTTGTATTGAGAGGATGGGTGTCTAGTAATAGAGCTTGGGGAAAATTTAAATTGCTCCGAGTAGGTGTAGGAGACCTGTGAAGTAGCCTGGACACTTCACTGGCTGCTGATTGTTATCGTGTTAGAGCTCTCTGAGCTACCGCTGTGTATGTGGTGTATTCTAGTCCTCTAGTGCCTCCTTAGAAACTATTTTTCCCCTACAGCACACAATGGTTGGTGTGTCCTGCCATCTCACTGAAACTAAAAGGCCTGTTGTGGGCACCATGGGGTTAAAGCAGCGAATAGTCTTTGGCCCCACTGTCACAAAGTTGTTTTTCTGAGCATCCCAGGAGAGCTCCAGTCACCCCAAAAGGAAATGTTCCATTTATTCTCATAGCACCTTGAAGCTCATGTGATGTTTGCTGTTTCGATACCAGACCAGTAACCAATCAAGGTTATTCTGTCTTCTAATCTTTGTGCAGAGCTTCCATATAATGACTATTTTGAATACTTTGGACCAGACTTTAAGCTCCACATCAGTCCTTCGAACATGACCAACCAGAACACCAATGAGTATCTTGAGAAGATTAAGTAAGTGTTGTCTGTTACTCCTAGCAAGATTGGTCCCTTACACTGGGGGCTTGTTTCTGTTAATGCCTTTTAGATCACCAGCATGTGGGGGTTTTGGTTTGTTTTTTTGCTGGTTGTAGGCAGCGGCTATTTGAGAATCTACGCATGCTCCCTCATGCCCCTGGTGTCCAGATGCAGCCGATTCCCGAGGATGCCGTGCAAGAGGACAGTGGAGATGAAGATGAAGAGGATCCTGACAAACGCATTTCAAGTAGGTGCCCGGCTGTGGGCATAGGTTGCCTTGCGTGATCACGGACCATGCTGCTGAACCTTCCCTTGGTGAAGCAGTGCTGTTGCTAGATAACTTCCTTAACGAAAGAATCTAGATTTAATATTAGAGCTCGAACTATTGCCAAAGCCTCCTGTGGGGAAATGACTGACAAAACACTGAAAGCTGCACTGTCCGTTTATGCTGCCAGAAGACAGGCTCCCGCTGTTCTAGCAAAAGTCGCCCTTTAGCTGTGAAAACACTAGCTTATATCCAGGCTGTCTTATGCCCTTTGGGTCTGGGAGTCAGATTTTCCCAGTGTGAAGTTAGTTAACCTGTTTGTGCTGGCAGCTCTAGACATTCTGCTGTAAACCTAACCCAAGGCGCATATACTTGTTACACTGAGAGATCTCCGGTTCTGACCTTGGCTGCTGCAAGTAGCTGGCTAAGCTGTGATTCTAGTAGGATTGTTGTATTGCTGCACAGTAGTAAAGATTTTTGGCACGGCCAAGCATTCCACATGTACCTTCCTAAATGTTTATTGCCTTACGGACCCCTGGGAAAAAGACTCCAGTGTGACTGAGGTAGCTTCTCCCTCTTTGCTCTCAGTGCGCTCTGCTGACAAGAGAATAGCCTGTGATGAAGAATTCTCAGACTCTGAAGATGAAGGGGAAGGTGGTCGCAAAAATGTTGCCAATTTTAAGAAGTCCAAGCGCGTAAAAGCAGAAGATGATAAGGAGGAGGAAGAGAAGAAAGGTAGGTGTAAAACTGGAACTAGCCGTATGTCGGACTGCTCCCTAGAGCAGGACTCTGTAATGTGAGGGATGAGTAAAGCTGCGTTTTTGTTGCAGAAGTTAATGTTTCTGCGGTTCATCTTATAGATTGCTGACGATTGATGTGTGAGAGATGATGTTTGAACCACTCCACTATCAATGGGAACCTTGAAGGAGCTGCCAGAGTTAAACCCGGGTTGCCTGGCAGGCTAATAGAGAACAGGAGTTTAGTAACAACACCCCAGTGATGCATGGGACTGACACAGTGCTTAACGTAGTCTGGAAAGAGCGTGTTGGCGTGGGGTCTCATAATCTGGGGCAGCTGCTTTGATAAGACAGCGCTTAAAGTGCGACCTGGCTTAATTAAAACAAACAAAAACAAATGTTGCCAGGTCTGTGACCCCGTCTAACTGTCCCCATCCTCGCATTTTAAGCACTGACTGGTGTACTCTCCATGAGTGCTCTAATTTCACCCAGGCTGGGGAAGTTTCTTCTTCCCCAAGGCAAAAAAGACTCTGCTCTCTCCGATTCTGGTTTTAGGTGGGTTTACCAAGGTCAGCTCTGGTCTGGCAACTGTTAAAATCTGTCCTCGTGTCACCATCCCAACAATTACCATGAAGATGGAAAAACAAAGTACTGGGCTTTGAGACAATGTCTGATACTTCTGTGCTATTGCCCTCATCGCTCTGCTCCAGCAGGCCTAATGATGATCATCCCTCTGCTAAAGGTTCAATGTGAGGCTTTAGGTATTTTGGGAAGAAGAGGAACAAACATCTGAGTCGTTTGGTTCCTTGGGGTTATAGGCGTCATAACCCCAAACTCCTTCAGAATACCACATTGTCTAGCCACTAGCCCTAATTACCTTTGCACCGACTTGCTGCAGTGGGGCCCTCCTAGTGTCTCTCTTTGGTGACAGTTCTCTTCATTGGTAGAGTGAGCATAGTGCTGTGAATCAGTGGCTAGTCTACCTTTAACAAACTACAGGCCACATGTGCGCAAATGCAGCCTGAGCCACTGACCGTTCTAACCTGTTCCAAAGAGAAATACGCATGTAACAAGCTTAGAATGAGGTGACTGTTAGTGGAGTCCTCAAAATAACTACATAAAGGCTACAACCTGAGCTGTATCATTGCGGGCTCCCTGAGATCTGGTATAATACAGCGTGTTGCCAGATTTGCAAAAATCCTTGTCACTGCCACCCAGAAACATTCTGTGGCTTCAAACACAAGCTGTCTGACTCTCTGCTGGTCTGTTCTTTCTTTTCTTGTTGCTGGGACAACTGCTGTAGTTACTATGAAGATTTATGACTCAGATTGGAGGACAATAGAATACGGAGCTTCAGGGTGCCACAAGTGGCTCAAAACAGGTTGCTGCCCCAGACTATGGCTTCAAGTGTGGATACCTGAAGGGTTCGCCGGTTTCCAGACTCTGCCCCACACATGCAGAGTAGCTGGCATTATCTGTTTTTCTACTGTAACTGCCTCACCAGTGATTTCTAATGTAATTGGACCTCCCTGACTGGTGTCTGATTCTGCCAGGTGGGGCTGGTGAGTGGTTGCTATTTCTGTGCCTCTTTGCTATTTGGGTTTTTTTCTTTTCTAGATGAGAAAGAAGAGGAAAAAGCCAAAGAGGAGAAAGCAGAACCCAAAGGGTGAGACCTACTTCTGCCTTATGGATTCCCCCCCCCCCCCCACACACACACACTAGGATGCAATGTGACTTAGGTGCTGGGGAGTTGAGCAGCAGGATGGTTTTCTAGGTGCTCCCTGTAGGTGACTTTCTGAGTTTCTCCATCTGTAAATTATAGATAATACCCAAGGCCCTCTTTTGGTAAAGCACTTTGAGGTCCTTGGATAAAAGGTGCTAGAGAAGTGCTTAAAAATATTTTGCGATGTGTGTAAAACTTCATTGTGTGTGTGTAAGATAAGGACCGATGTTGGTGCATCTGTTAGGACAGGACCTAAGGGTAAAGGCTTTAACATGTTACTCCACTGTTTTGCTACAGCTTGATCACAATCTGATTCTTTTGTCAGTTCCTTAACACACGCTCTCCACTCTTGGCTCTACAGGGTAAAGGAAGAGACTAAATCAGCCTAAGATGACTGCAGCTGGACAATACCTTTCAGTACATAGTTATACGTTTGCTTCTCTGGTAGCCTCCCATTCCACAGGGTTTATATTTTATATGTTTCTGTATATATTTCTATATAAATATATAAATGACTTAAGAACTGTAAATTATTCCTTGCTGCATTCCGCTGAGAGCAGATGGGGAGGGTTCTGAGTAGACAGACCTGCACTATTCAGAATTAGTGACAGGGAAGTTTCACTCTTGCCTTCCGCTGCCTCTCTGGTGTGTTTTTTAAAAATCATTTTCCTCTTCTCTACCCTCTCTTTGAAATAGCCCTTGGGAGAATACTGAATTTTATTTTATTTTATTTTTTTTAAATATAAAGTAGAAAGTGTCTGACTTTCAAGTCAGGTGGAAATATGGCCATGAAACTTTGGGAGAACTTTTGAGTTCCCAACTTATGCCTGTGAGAGAAACTGCTCCTATGGTCTTTGGTCCAATTACACCATAGTAAGTAACTGCAAGCTGATGCCAGTTCTCAGGGTCAAATAGTGCAGTTCTTGACTAAAGTTGGCTATCTACCGCAGTGGATTTGTGGAAGGAGTTGAAGCAGTTTGAAAGCAAATATGTAACGTTCCCTGGTGTAGCAGCCCAAGGTGCCCTGTTCTAAGGTGTAGATCTGGATAGCACAAAATGAAAACTGCCAGCTAGCTGGTGTTTTAAATAAAACTTTCTAAAGTGGATTATTTTAAGTCAAGTTAGTGTGGCAGCATTATACATCTCATATGAGAGAGAAGGGCTCAAAAGAATATTTTTCTTCATATACCAAAACCCCTATGTGGGGGGAAATGCATTACTGCCTATTGTCTTCCTGCGTAGCTCTCCCTGCTTTTTCCCCCTCTCGACTACCCGTGATTACATAATGTGCATTCTGAGTGCTGATCTAGGTCCTAGACTGAAACCACTACAGAAATCCCAAGTCAGCTAAAGACCAGCTTGCGAAGAGCCTGGTTGAAGCTGCTTGTCAATGTGGCACTTGCTGAAAATTCTCATCTGATGTGAAGCACAAATGTTTTTAGATAGGACCTTTCTCCTTGTTGTCCAGGCCAGTAACTGGGGGGAACCTTTTGAACCTGCAACTTAAGCTGCTCTCTTTGTAATGGAACAGCAGCACCCCCCGTTGCTTGAGAACAGAACTGGCCTTTACCTTGCATCTCACGTCTCATAACTAATCATTGGATGAGCTTTCTGTGAAATGCTTCACTGAGCTCCAGCCTTGCAGAAGTTCTGCAGGCAGCTTTCACTTGCTGTTTTCTCAGGGGGATACCTCTGTCCACTAGAGCATCTGTACCTCCCACAGAGCGCTGCTGATGGTTTCAACTCCAGTAATGCTGCTAACTTAACACAGGTTATTTTTAAATGTTTTATTTTTTTAAGTACTCTTCTTTTCCACCATCTCTAGTCTCTTGAAGCTGACTGCGGCTCCTCCTGCTCTTTTACGTTTTTGTGAAGTGAGAGATCGCTGTATCTGTGTGTCTGGGGGGGGAAATATATTGTGGTTTTTTAAAAGATGCTTTTTATTTTGAAAATCTTTGTAATAAAAATGACACATTTCTATGTTGGTGTGAATCTTACCCTTCTTTGTGGTCAGAGGACATAAAAGGGAGGGAGGGGGTCTACTTGTTGTAGATCGTAGACTAGTGATGACAAAATAATATAGATCACTGTTGAAAAACTTAACCATTGAAATTCAAGGCTTTGGGTGATTGCTTACTGTGTCCTCTATCCCTATTGGTAAGCAAACTGCCCTGTATTCATCCTTTGAAGCCACTGTATTTATAGCAGGACTGAATTTGCTCTGTTGCTCTTTTCATTTACAGGTCCCTGTATAGGCCTTACCTTCCTTTCAACTTTTCTTTTGTTTAAAGTGTTTACGGTATCCTAATTCTCCAGCTGCCCCTTTGATGAATGGCTGGGTCTGTTTGCCATGGTTCCTGCATTGTATTCCCCCTTACATTTTACACTAAGCATTAGAGAGACATTTCTTCTCTCCTCTCCCTTTAAGCAGCTCTCAGCTGTTCTTGTGCAGCACTGTCCTCGCTGCAACTGGGGTGTGCACCTTGGTTTGGATTTCCCCTGGAGAACTGAGTAGGTCAAGTCTTTCTCATTGCTGAGAACGTTGTTTCAGTCCTTCCTGAAGTTGATTATCTTCAGTCTGCTACTTAATTAGGAGGCAGTTGACTTCTGCCACTTGGGCAGTGACTGCTGGTATAATTGGAAGAGGGGAAAAAATGGGGTCAGGCATAGCACTGTTTTGTTGTAGTTCAACTGAAATCTAGAAACATCTTAAATGAGATGAGTGGGTTATTGTGCCTGATTCAGTTCTAAGATTCTTACTTGCTATTGTGTAAGGTGCAGAAAATCAAAGGTTCATAAACTAGTATTTCCCTACATGGGGAGCAACCTATTCCAGCAGGAAGCCTAGTGATGGGTCATAATTAATCCTTTTAGATCCCTTTCATTTATCCCCTTTGTCAATTAATTTGAAGGGGAGGATGGGCATCTCCATTTCCAAGGGATGAGGCAGTGACTACAACCCATATTGTATTGTCAGCTTGTGAACATTAGCATGCAAGTCTCTGTGGTTCAGTAGTGCTCAAAATGGCTGCCACACAGCTCTCCAGTACTGGTACAGTTAACCCTATAGCAGCACATACCATTGCATGTGTAAGAATATAGGTTGTAGAATGATCCCTACCAGTAAGTGCAGCTGTGCCCATTTCTATGGACCTGCAGCATGTACCACCTTCAAAAGGTAAGTTAAAGAGGTGACAACTTTAATTCTGCAGGACAATATGGACAACACACCAGCTGTGCTGAAGGTACCAGTTTCACAACCAGATCTTATGCAGTAGAGACGAGACTTGAGCTAGAGATCAGTCAAGTTTAGCCTCATAGCACTGATGGTAGGGTGAATGCTCTACCACAGGATAGTTAATGGGGTAAAGTACTTTGCCATACATAGTCATTCTACTATAGCAGCTGTCAGTCATTACAGGCAGCAATCCACCTTTTGAAGGAGAGGCCTATAGCTGCACATTTCCCCTGTGCGCTGTCTGTCTGATTGGGGGACACCTCAGCCAAGACTTCTCTAGAAGTTTATTAAAAAAGACTCCTGAATGAGAATAGGTACAGACTACAGCCCCAGTACAATACAAATTGAGCCTTTAAAAGGTGCAGCCTTATCATATCATTGTTGCTCCTGCCCTCTGGTTTTACAGAAAAAGCCTGGCCTCTTAAGTGAATAGAGAAGACTTCACACTTGTTTAGTTTCCAGCTGTACCACAGGCTCCTAGGTGAGTTTGGACAAGCCACCTAATCTCTGCCTGAATTCTGACTGTAAAGTGTTTACTTCCCTACCTCAAGGGCTCTAGATTAAATTAATTACCAAGTGTTCCCCCTCTCCCAGTGATCAGCCATGCATGTCTCACACAACCCCAGTCAAGTCATTACAGGCTTTGTCTATCAATCCAAGTGGTCTTTTAGAATTAGCTTATTACCTCTCTCAGAACTGGAAGGGACCCTGAAAGGTCATACCCAGTACTGATTTTTGTCCCAGAGCCCTAACTGGCCCCCTCAAGGATTGAACGCTCAACCCTGGGTTTAGCAGACTAATACTCAAACCACTGAGATCAATATGTTGTAGAGACCATTAACTAAAGAATTCATTTAGGGAGAAGTCAGGTTCACACAACATGCAAAAACATTACACACAGCATGGGGCAGTCTGGGACACAGACCCTGCAGAACAGTGGTGTGTAGCTTGTCCAGCTTTAGATGCGCTCAAGTCAATTGAGTGCTACTACAGTTAGCAATAAAATGATTAAGTGCAACAGCCATTAGGCTAAATAAGCATCTCCTTCAGTATCCCAGACAAAGTCAAGAAGTATACCCAGGAAGGGGTCACCATTTATTCCTTTCAAATGTTACAAGGAAACCCAGACAATTTTTTTTTAGAGTTAGAAAATTGCAAATCAAATGTTTTGGCCATTAAAAATTATTTACAGAGAAAACAAAAAAACTTCACATTATACAGTTTGCACTCTCCCTCCCCCCACCCCAGAAAAGTTACCCCTTAGAAGTAAAATTAAACACAGCGGACTTACAAGCTTTATGGGTTTAAGCCAATAGTAAGACATTATAAAAAACTAACCAGATTAGCTTTTAAACTGTTTGTTTCTATAAAAAGCCCAAAATACTTTAAATGAAGTCAGAACCAGGAATTTAAACCAAGAAAAAGAATCCGTTGAACAGTCAGTGGCTTATTGGACTTTGAAAGCTGCTTGGAGGATTAGTGGAAAAGAGGCAGTAGATCAGTAGAGAGCCCAGAGTTTGGTGTAATAGATGGAGCATGACTAAATTCCAGTTATGTCCAGGATCATCTTCCTCCAGGTTTAAAGGATTCAGGCAAACTAGTCCCAAGTGGTGGTGGTGGGAATCCAGACCAGTTTTCTAACAGTGAGCTGCATGGAGGGGGAAGGAGGGAAATAATTCAGGCATCTTAATTTTAGGTGTTGTCAGTTCTACTTTGAACATACAGGTGTGTGGGCAAGGCAGCAAGTCCACGGTGTTATTGGGAGGAGGATGGCACAAAGTCTTTAAGTTATGATAATGTCAAGTGGGCTCTATTCTTCCTTCTGCTCAGTTGCTGCAGGTGTTGTACTGGCCTCAGGCTCCACGGGTTTTGAGGACTCCTCTGGCTTAGCAGTAGCCTCCTGGCTTTCCCCCAGCTGCTGCTCCTGTTCCTCTTTCTCCTTGGCTTCCCCTGCTTCTGCATCTTCCCTTTTAGGCTCCGCTTCCTGCTGCCCCTCAGCAGCAGCCGGACTGCTGTCCACTGCAGCAGCTTTCTCCTCCGCTTTCTCTTCCTGTGTTGTACTGGTCTGCTCCATTTCATTGGCAGAGCAGGTAGGGTTCTCCTCTCCTTTGGCTTCTGCTTTGGCCTGGTCATCTGTGGGAGAGGACACAGCAGAATCCCCAGCCTCTTTCTTGTTCTTCCTGAAGGAGATCCCGCTCAGCTTGAAGGGCTTCTTGAAAGAGAACTTCTTCTTCTTCTTGGGGGTCTCCTTGCAGGCTGCAGCACCATCAGGCTTGGCCTCCCCACCTTCAGCAGCTGGGGCTGGCTCAATGGCATCTCCACTGCCAGACTCTGCCTTGGCCTCATCTTTGACTGGCTCCGCAGATCCATTGCCATTCAGTGGTGGGGCTTCTCCATCAGCCTTTGGTGAGACATCCCCATTTATCTTCACATGGCCATTCTCCTAGTGGAAGAGGGAACCATGACATATTAGATACTATAGCTAGACCCTGGAGATCCAGAATACCACCACTTCCCCCAGACCTCAGTGACTTTAGCTGGTAGGATTAAAAGGCGTTGTCACCTCCCGGAGATGAGCTGGTGGTGGCTATAAAACCCAATTCTTGGGAAAACTGATCAGGAGGCAAAAGCTAGGTCAGGAGCATGCCCCATGATATGCTCACTAGCCAGCGAGTCAGTCTCACCTGGCAGAGAGCAGGGTGAGGAGTGGAAGGATTTCCCAGTGGCTAATGCACAAGGCTGGAGCTCTCTTCCCACGGAGTTCAGGCAAGTGAGCCTTGGCTCCTGCTCCAGTCCAGGGGCTCTATGGCTGATGGGGGGGGGGAAAGAGGGTACAATTGGCAGATGGGGAGGAATGTACTGGGAGGAAGGGGGGGTGCAGTTATAACCCTCTATCTGGAACCCCCCCCCATAGCCTAATGGAGCAGGCGTGCCCCGCAATTAACCCAGTGCTGGACAGCCCGGCAGAAACTCAGTCCCAGCTGGTCAGTTGCCAGCGCAGGTGAGCCAGGCCCTAAATTCAGGGGGATAAAACGGGGGGTGTTCGCCTAAGAGGAACCGCTACTGCGGCGCCACCAGCTGGCGCTCGCGCTCCACCTCCAGAGCCCGGGCGGGGTGGGGAGCTTGCTGCCGCCCGCCAGAGGCATTGTTGCACGATGCAAGCGGGGGGGGGGGGGTTCAGCCGTGACTGCCCCCCCCCCCCCCCCCCTCCCCAAGCCCCCCTCCCCAAAAAAAAAAAAAAAAAAGGCCCCCCTGTCCCTCCCTGGGGGAGCCAGCCCTGCAATCCCCCGCCCCCGGGTAGAGCCGCAAAGGGGAGGTGTGGGGGGGGGGGTCTCAGCTCCCCGGGAAGAAAAACCTCAGTGATTCGAATTGCAAAGGTCCTTAGCCTGGCTGCATTCATTGTCCTTCCCAGCAGCGTTTCCCTTCGCGTCTCCTCGCCCCGCTCCAGAGTGCGCCCTAGCGAACCCCCCGCCCCAGTGCGATTCCCCGGGGCTTCGGCCACTGGTGTATTTGGGGTGGGTAGAGGAACGCAGCCCCCCCCCCCATTAACTGGAGGCGCTTAGCAAACGCGTGAGAAGCTCTCGCCCCTCCAAACCAGACCCCTCGAGCCGCCCGCGGGAGCTCGCCGGGGTTCGCCCTGGAATGCGGCCACCGCCGCCCCCACCCCCTGTTCTGGACCCGGGTCCTGCCTTTGTTTTCCACCGAGCACTCGGGGCTGCCCGGGGCTTGAGCGCCAAACAAAGGCAGCCCACGCCGCGGTCTCCAGCAAGACCCGGGGAGGGGGACAAGGAACGGGCGGCGGGGAGACCATGGCAGTAAAACGCAGGGGGGGGGAGGGGATCGGAGATTGCAGGGTGGGGTCGCACCCCTCCCCCCCCCCCCCCATGTTTGGGGCACGATCCCCTCCCCCAGCCAAGCGGGTTTCGGGGGGCTCACTCGCAGGGCAGACCCAGCGCGCCAGGGCTATGCTTTCTGCAGAGAAAGGAGCCAGGTGGAAGGGACAGCGCCTAATTCGCCTCTGCAAAGCTGGAGGGTCCCCCTCCCCCCCAACTCCGGGGCGGGGGCGAAGACTTTCCAGTAGCCCTAAAGCTCCCCCCGGAGAGCCCCCTTCTTATACCGGGGGAAGGGGACAAAGCAAAGATCCAACCCCCCCAAACCGGGCAGAGAAACCCACCTGGCCGTTTGATTTGGAGGGAGACACCGCAGCAACATCGGCCGATTTCTGAGCCATCACGTCTCCTTTGGCCGGTTTGGAGCCCTGGCTTCCCATGGTGGCTGGAGGGAATGGAGGCGCACGGAACAAAAAAACGATGGTGAAGCTCCTAAAATCCTGAGATGCGGGGGGAGGGAGGGGGGTTAAAGCCACTCCCCGCTGCCCCAAACTTCTGGGCAAACTCCTGGTAGCACAAAAAGCAAAGCGACAAATCCGAGGAGCGAGGGAGACGCGCCCTCACCGGGGAGATCAGCTCGGTGCCCCCCGTCTCCAGGGTCGCAGCCAGCTCCGCGCACTGAAGTAGGGACCGACGGAGAGGATCACTACACCCCTCCCCGCCCCAAGCGCCTGCTAATAAGCGCGCAAAAGCAAGGGGCGTGTCGGGCATTTAAATACCCGCCCAATGGCAGGCGTGGGGAGGGGACAGGCAGGAGCTGCGCCCCCCATACAATGGGGAACGTGCTCGGGCTGGGAGATGCTCAGTGGGAAAATAGGCCGTTTATCCCCCTCCCTCCACAGCGTTTGCAGTTAACGCTGGGGGGGGTGTTACAGGGATGGGGGGTGGCTTGTGTGGGTGATGAGGGGGTGAGCACACGCTAGGTGTGTGTCTGGGGGGAAATGCAAGAGAGGCCGCTGCATCTTGCCAGCCCCGCTCAGTTCTTATTTGGAGAATATCTTCTATTGGTTTCCTGGCTGGAGGAAAAAGTGCAGGGTCTGGCCCAATGGGCTACAAGACTTCAGAGCCTCAAGGGAGTTTTTCGTGGCGGGAGGAGGGGAGAGATTGGTGTGGTAATCAGATTGTTGCCCCACCACCACCAGCAGCAGTGTAAAAATGAAACTGATTGGAAACAAAAGTGAAACCGACCAGTCTGTTTTCACTCTACAAGGTGAGTCAAAGGCAGAAATAAACACATACAGGTGGGAAATTAATTGGATGGTTGCTGTGGTTTTAGTTTTCCAGTTAGTCCATCTGCTTAAACATCGCCCTTCTGTCTGAAGTTTGTACAGTGTGGTCTTACAACTCAATCGCCCCTTAAAATGTCTAGCGCTCCAAGAAGTTATTTTTTCTCCATTTTCCCCTCACTTTGTCTATGTTGTGCATTTGACAACACTTTGTGTCAATTTAGTTTCCCTGTTTCTTTGGTTTCCCCTTGCTGTTTGTGTGGGACTTTCATGCAGCAACAGGGGAGAGAAAGATCTTGAGCAAAATAGGAAAACGTCATTGTAAAACCACAACAATTTCAAGGCAGATGTAGCATCTGAAACGACATCCAGCTCGTTTTTTAAAATTTGACTAGATTTCAAATTGACAGTGTCCCTATAATAGGGAGAGGGTGGTCTTTATAACACAGAAGAGAATTTTCTTTTAGAACCTATGCATGGGCTTCATTTTCATAAGTGATGAGCACATGCAGCTCTCATTAATGTCAGCTGGAGTTGTCTGCACTCAGCGTTGCTGAAAATCAGGCCCTTACGATGTTTAAACTGGCTGTGTCCATTTTAATACATCAGTAATTTCATATGTAGGCCTTGGTCCTGCTAGTCCTTGCCCATGGCACAGCAGGGACACCAAAGATTTCATGATCCGGGGAAGATAGCACATGGGCACACGTAAGGGCATTGTGGTCCACATGCATCTGCTGCTGTAGCAAAGGGATGGGGTACGGATGGAGAATGGGTATGTCTAAGGAGACATGATTTTAACTATGATCATTCAAATAAGGTCCTTGGCTACTGGCTCTCCGTGGTGCCCTCATTCCTGCTATGACATGGATTGCACAGCAGTGTTTCATTCCTGCAGGACTGGGGTCCCCTGTGCTCCCATCCTGTTCATCACCTCTTACCTTGGGCTTCTAGGTGCATTGTTTCTCCCCAGCCCCATGGTTACCCTGCCGTCTTGGGAGTCAGTGGGCTTGAGGCTCAATGCAAACCGTGAATGCTTGGCTTTAACTGCCCCATATGTAGCTTCGCGGGAGCGCAAGAGCCTAGCGCACCCAGCTGCGGCCTGCACAAGGCAGTGTAGGATCAAGGCCAGCAGCATCTAGGATGGAAAACAATGGGTTGTTGTGTTTGTTTTACCAACAAGGTCATGTTTTGTCTTCCCCCTGCTGGAGCAATATTTCTGTGTTAATTATATTGGGCCACAGTTGTCCTTATTGACTCTTGGTTTCCAGTTGATAAAGCCTTTGAATGGCTGCCATGCGGCTTCTTATTTGTCTTCCTGATCTTTAATCCATATCTCAAATCTGGAGTTGCCCAATTGGCCACAAGGGTTGCAAAGGAGCCATTGAGGATTTACAGGAGTTAAATAATGCATGCTTTCCGAATTAGCACATGTAGCTAGGCCCCCATTTGCTGGAAAGAGGTGAGTGGGTCTAGTGAATCCATAGGGTGTGTTGAGTAAACACACTGTGATGTTTGAGTTCAGCATGAAAGATTTTGTTCTTAAACAAAGAACTTGAGAGCAACCCCCACCCCCTCTCTTTATCTACTGGGACACAAAGAGAAAACAGCCAGGGAATTGGAAGTTACAGTTGTTGCTCTTTTCTGCAAAAGCAGGCGTGTCAGTCTTGTTTGATGTTTTCTGGCTTTGGTCCGTTTTAGTGCAGTCCCTAATGTTATTAAACCATAGCTAATTAATTTTCTTTTTGAGTGGTTGGAGTGATTTTACAGTAGTGCTCATGAAAGGGACCATCTTGACAGCCGTGGAGACTAATTGTCTTCTGTTTATCTACAAAACAGGTACAGCACGGGGAGCCCCATAGCACATCACCAATATTTCTCTCCCCATAACTGGAGTAGAGACAGGAGAATTCCGTCTTTGGAGTCCATTCGTTCCTTGGCCTCTCTCCTGACGCTGCCAACACGG